>NC_060184.1:4352181-4372181 GCF_021184085.1 Oncorhynchus gorbuscha
GGCTAGTGATACATGTATTACATAAGGATGCAGTCGATGATATAGAGTACAGTATATACGTATGCATATGAGATGAATAATGTAGGGTAAGTAACATTATATAAGGTAGCATTGTTTAAAGTGGCTAGTGATATATTTACATCATTTCCAATCAATTCCCATTATTAAAGTGGCTGGAGTTGAGTCAGTGTCAGTGTGTTGGCAGCAGCCACTCAATGTTAGTGGTGGCTGTTTAACATTTACATTTACATTTAAGTCATTTAGCAGACGCTCTTATCCAGAGCGACTTACAAATTGGTGCATTCACCTTATGACATCCAGTAGAACAGTCACTTTACAATAGTGCATCTAAATCTTCAAGGGGGGGGGGGGGTGAGAAGGATTACTTATCCTATCCTAGGTATTCCTTAAAGAGGTGGGGTATCAGGTGTCTCCGGAAGGTGGTGATTGACTCCGCTGTCCTGGCGTCGTGAGGGAGTTTGTTCCACCATTGGGGGGCCAGAGCAGCGAACAGTTTTGACTGGGCTGAGTGAGAACTGTACTTCCTCAATCGTAGGGAGGCGAGCAGGCCAGAGGTGGATGAACGCAGTGCCCTTGTTTGGGTGTAGGGCCTGATCAGAGCCTGGAGGTACTGAGGTGCCGTTCCCCTCACAGCTCCGTAGGCAAGCACCATGGTCTTGTAGCGGATGCGAGCTTCAACTGGAAGCCAGTGGAGAGAGCGGAGGAGCGGGGTGACGTGAGAGAACTTGGGAATGTTGAACACCAGACGGGCTGCGGCGTTCTGGATGAGTTGTAGGGGTTTAATGGCACAGGCAGGGAGCCCAGCCAACAGCGAGTTGCAGTAATCCAGACGGGAGATGACAAGTGCCTGGATTAGGACCTGCGCCGCTTTCTGTGTGAGGCAGGGTCGTACTCTGCGGATGTTGTAGAGCATGAACCTACAGGAACGGGCCACCGCCTTGATGTTAGTTAGCATCCCCAGCCGCGCCCTCAGAGCACGCGCAGACCAGCTGGCCGGTGTGTTTACGGACATATTCAATCAATCCCTATACCAGTCTGCTGTTCCCACATGCTTCAAGAGGGCCACCATTGTTCCTGTTCCCAAGAAAGCTAAGGTAACTGAGCTAAACGACTACCGCCCCGTAGCACTCACTTCCGTCATCATGAAGTGCTTTGAGAGACTAGTCAAGGACCATATCACCTCCACCCTACCTGACACCCTAGACCCACTCCAATTTGCTTACCGCCCAAATAGGTCCACAGACGATGCAATCTCAACCACACTGCACACTGCCCTAACCCACCTGGACAAGAGGAATACCTATGTGAGAATGCTGTTCATCGACTACAGCTCGGCATTCAACACCATAGTACCCTCCAAGCTCGTCATCAAGCTCGAGACCCTGGGTCTCGACCCCGCCCTGTGCAACTGGGTACTGGACTTCCTGACGGGCCGCCCCCAGGTGGTGAGGGTAGGCAACAACATCTCCTCCCCGCTGATCCTCAACACGGGGCCCCACAAGGGTGCGTTCTGAGCCCTCTCCTGTACTCCCTGTTCACCCACGACTGCGTGGCCACGCACGCCTCCAACTCAATCATCAAGTTTGCGGACGACACAACAGTGGTAGGCTTGATTACCAACAACGACGAGACGGCCTACAGGGAGGAGGTGAGGGCCCTCGGAGTGTGGTGTCAGGAAAATAACCTCACACTCAACGTCAACAAAACTAAGGAGATGATTGTGGACTTCAGGAAACAGCAGAGGGAACACCCCCTATCCACATCGATGGAACAGTAGTGGAGAGGGTAGCTAGTTTTAAGTTCCTCGGCATACACATCACAGACAAACTGAATTGGTCCACTCACACTGACAGCGTCGTGAAGAAGGCGCAGCAGCGCCTATTCAACCTCAGGAGGCTGAAGAAATTCGGCTTGTCACCAAAAGCACTCACAAACTTCTACAGATGCACAATCGAGAGCATCCTGGCGGGCTGTATCACCGCCTGGTACGGCAACTGCTCCGCCCTCAACCGTAAGGCTCTCCAGAGGGTAGTGAGGACTGCACAACGCATCACCGGGGGCAAACTACCTGCCCTCCAGGACACCTACACCACCCGTTGTTACAGGAAGGCCATAAAGATCATCAAGGACATCAACCACCCGAACCACTGCCTGTTCACCCCGCTATCATCCAGAAGGCGAGGTCAGTACAGGTGCATCAAAGCTGGGACCGAGAGACTGAAAAACAGCTTCTATCTCAAGGCCATCAGACTGTTAAACAGCCACCACTAACACTGAGTGGCTGCTGCCAACACACTGTCATTGACACTGACCCAACTCCAGCCATTTTAATAATGGGAATTGATGGGAAATGATGTAAATATATCACTAGCCACTTTAAACAATGCTACCTTATATAATGTTACTTACCCTACATTATTCATCTCATATGCATATGTATATACTGTACTCTACATCATCGACTGCATCCTTATGTAACACATGTATCACTAGCCACTTTAACTATGCCACTTTGTTTACTTTGTCTACACACTCATCTCATATGTATATACTGTACTCGATACCATCTACTGTATGCTGCTCTGTACCATCACTCATTCATATATCCTTATGTACATGTTCCTTATCCCCTTACACTGTGTATAAGACAGTAGTTTTGGAATTGTTAGTTAGATTACTTGTTGGTTATCACTGCATTGTCGGAACTAGAAGCACAAGCATTTCGCTACACTCGCATTAACATCTGCTAACCATGTGTATGTGACAAATAAAATTTGATTTGATTTGATTTGATTTGAACGACAGGGTGTTGTCCAGGATCACGCCAAGGTTCTTAGCGCTCTGGGAGGAGGACACAATGGAGTTGTCAACCGTGATGGCGAGATCATGGAACGGGCAGTCCTTCCCCGGGAGGAAGAGCAGCTCCGTCTTGCCGAGGTTCAGCTTGAGGTGGTGATCCGTCATCCACACTGATATGTCTGCCAGACATGCAGAGATGCGATTCGCCACCTGGTCATCAGAAGGGGGAAAGGAGAAGATTAATTGTGTGTCGTCTGCATAGCAATGATAGGAGAGACCATGTGAGGTTATGACAGAGCCAAGTGACTTGGTGTATAGCGAGAATAGGAGAGGGCCTAGAACAGAGCCCTGGGGGACACCAGTGGTGAGAGCGCGTGGTGAGGAGACAGATTCTCGCCACGCCACCTGGTAGGAGCGACCTGTCAGGTAGGACGCAATCCAAGCGTGGGCCGCGCCGGAGATGCCCAACTCGGAGAGGGTGGAAAGGAGGATCTGATGGTTCACAGTATCGAAGGCAGCCGATAGGTCTAGAAGGATGAGAGCAGAGGAGAGAGAGTTAGCTTTAGCAGTGCGGAGCGCCTCCGTGATACAGAGAAGAGCAGTCTCAGTTGAATGACTAGTCTTGAAACCTGACTGATTTGGATCAAGAAGGTCATTCAGAGAGAGATAGCGGGAGAGCTGGCCAAGGACGGCACGTTCAAGAGTTTTGGAGAGAAAAGAAAGAAGGGATACTGGTCTGTAGTTGTTGACATCGGAGGGATCGAGTGTAGGTTTTTTCAGAAGGGGTGCAACTCTCGCTCTCTTGAAGACGGAAGGGACGTAGCCAGCGGTCAGGGATGAGTTGATGAGCGAGGTGAGGTAAGGGAGAAGGTCTCCGGAAATGGTCTGGAGAAGAGAGGAGGGGATAGGGTCAAGCGGGCAGGTTGTTGGGCGGCCGGCCGTCACAAGACGCGAGATTTCATCTGGAGAGAGAGGGGAGAAAGAGGTCAGAGCACAGGGTAGGGCAGTGTGAGCAGAACCAGCGGTGCCGTTTGACTTAGCAAACGAGGATCTGATGTCGTCGACCTTCTTTTCAAAATGGTTGACGAAGTCATCTGCAGAGAGGGAGGGGGGGGGGAGGAGGATTCAGGAGGGAGGAGAAGGTGGCAAAGAGCTTCCTAGGGTTAGAGGCAGATGCTTGGAATTTAGAGTGGTAGAAAATGGCTTTAGCAGCAGAGACAGAGGAGGAAAATGTAGAGAGGAGGGAGTGAAAGGATGCCAGGTCCGCAGGGAGGCGAGTTTTCCTCCATTTCCGCTCGGCTGCCCGGAGCCCTGTTCCCAAAATATATGTTGAAGAGGGTGGTGCTTAAGGAGCATCTCTGTCTCATCCCACGGCCTTGTGGAAAGAAACGTGTGTTTTTTTAACCAATTTTACAGCACATTTGTTGTTTGTGGACATGGATTTTATAATGTCGTATGTTTTTCCCCCCAACACCACTTTCCATCCATTTGTAGAGCATGCCAAATTCTCATGCCAAATTCTCATGCCAAATTGAGTCAAAGGCATTTTTTTAATCAACAAAGCATGATAAGACATTGTTTGGTTTGTTTGTTCGTCAATTAGGGTGTGCAGGGTGAATGCACGGTCTGTTGTATAGTAATTTGGTAAAAAGACAATTTGACATTTGCTCAGTATATTGTTTTCACTGAGGAAATGTACGAATCTGCTGTTAATGAAAGTGCAGAGGATTTTCCCAAGGTTCCTGTTGATGCATATCCCACATTCGTTTTTGAGGGAATCTCTCTCTCAGTGCATGCTGGGAGTGTTTCTTAGTTGAGAGGCTTGTGTGGAGGGCCCTGTCATTACTTATTTGATTGATTATTTTATTGGTCTTTTCTTTCAATTTCTCTATTCTATGGTGGAGGGTTAGTTTAGTGGTGACCACTGTTTTTTTTTCAAAGATAGAGAGGTAGAGGACAGAGTTTTAGTTTCTTGGGGTTTAGCGCGGAGGAGACACTGTCGTTACGCTTTCAGGTGTGTTCCTGAGATTGGAGAAAAGGTGGAGGAGGTTCTGCTCACGGTCAGCAAACAAGTAGGACTTGCATTTATACATTCCGCATCCAGAATGACCAAAGCAGTGGTTATGTTCATGAAAAGAGTACATTTGGAGGGTAGGCTGATTTGCTAGTGGAATATGTGTAAGGGATGTGTTGGTGCCGATTTATCCTCTTTCGACTCGTAGTTGCGAATCTGCCTCCATTTATTACGGATGATCAAATCTGGTTTGGTAAGTTTACTAGCTGAGGCTGGGTCTTGTCATGCTATGGATGGTGGTGTAGATAAGGCTGGGTCTAGTCATGCTATGAAGGGTGGTGTAGATAAGGCTGGGTCTAGTCCAAACATCCACCAGGTCAAACTGCTAAATGATGTCCCTTACCACACCCACTGAGCCTGAATGAGGCTCCTCCCCGTTTCTGTCTTTCATGAAATCCATCGTATAGTTCCAGTCCCCGCCGACCACCAGTGTCTCCTCAGGCCCCACCTGTGAGAGTTCCTGTCTAAGAAACCCAAACACACACACCCCACTCTGCCTGTTAGGCGCTTACACATTTATAAGAACAAAAAACCTGTTGTTATTTTCTGCTTTTACTACACACCTCCTTTGTGGAAGCACATTTGTACGGCCAGGGCCAGTGTAAAAAGTACTGCCACCCCTGCACTAACATATGTCCCATGGCACAACACAACACACTTGCCCCTTTCCACCAGCCCCCAATCGACTTCATTCACTACATCACTACATCAGAAACAACACCTGAACTTGTTTTTGTTTGACATTTTCACCCAACTCTTCTTTCCCGCATATCTGGCACCATTTATATTAAGTGATCCTAACCCAAGAGTCTCCATATGAAGTGGGAGAAACACCAGCCAAGAAAGTGACCAATAGCAAATCTCAAAAAGCCACAGTACCAGAAAAACACTCTTCATCTAAACAGCGCCAGAAGTTCGACCTTTATGTTGTGATCTACTTCCTCAACCTAAACCGTTTCCTGGGCGAGAGGACACCATGCCCCTCATTTTTCATAGCGTGTTGTACTGATTTTGACCTTTTTTCACTTTAGTCTCATTCAGGAGCCTTGACTCCCTCACCGTGTACTTTGACCCCTCTGCCTGACAGACAGTCAACTCTGGATCCACTGAGGAGGAGTCTGAAAATAAAGCCTCATCGTCCTCTTCCTCAGACTCCCTTTCCTCCTCCTCATGTCCATCTCCCATCCTGAGATGGACCTGTGCTTTCTCTCTAGTTGGGGCAAAGTTTTCTTAGTGTCTTTGACCACCGCAGCCTCTCCCCTCCCAGACTCTCCCCTCCCAGACTCTCCCCTCCCAGACTCTCCCCTCCCAGACTCTCCTCTCCCAGACTCTCCTCTCCCAGACTCTCCTCTCCCAGACTCTCCCCTCCCAGACTCTCCCCTCCCAGACTCTCCCCTCCCAGACTCTCCTCTCCCAGACTCTCCTCTCCCAGACTCTCCTCTCCCAGACTCTCCCCTCCCAGACTCTCCCCTCCCAGACTCTCCTCTCCCAGACTCTCCTCTCCCAGACTCTCCTCTCCCAGACTCTCCTCTCCCAGACTCCCCCCCAAGCCTCTCCCCTTCCAGCCTCTCCCCTCCCACATCCTTTCTTCTCCCCCTTTTTCCTCTTCCGCTTGACACCCTCCTCCACCCCCGGGACTCTCAATCATGGACAACTTGTTCTTAATCAGGGACATGTTGCACTTGTTGAGAGGTTCTAATGTGAACTTTGGACTGGTCTCTTTAGACCAAGAGAAAGCTTTTGAGAGAGTGGACCATGAGTATCGGTTTAATGTGATGTCTGTATTTGGGTTTGGGGGAAAGGTTTTTGACCTGTGTGAAGATGTTGTATGCTGGGGCATCATGTACAGTCAAGGTGGGAGGGGGGCTTATAGGCCAGTCTGGGTGAGACGGGGCATTAGACAAGGATGCCCTCTATCGGAGCAGATATATACACTAACCATTGAGTCTTTTTGGGGCCTGCTACGCAGGAGACAGCGGGTAGTGTGCTAGACAACATGGGTGTGTTGACAGGCATAGCAGTGTCGGAGTTTACGTTTACGCTTCTGTGATGGTCAGGGATGGGCATATGCAGGCACTAGAGACTAGTCTGAAGGTGTACGAGGGAGCTTCATCAGCTAAGGTGAACTGGGTCAAGAGCAAAGCCCTGTTATGTGGGCCATGGAGGGATAGGGCCCCCTAGGGGTGTGCAGTGGGGTTGTGAAGGGCTTAACATTTTGTGGGTGTACCTGGGCTCGGAGAGGTGAGTCAGGAAGGACTTGGAGTCATATAGAGGGAGGTGATAATCAACAACCTGGTGGCATCCTACCTGTGGCATATACTTGCTGTCCTAAACCCTCCCGCCGGTCGGCTACACAGACCTGCAACTCAAGCTGGTGGGTTTTTTCTGGTCAGGCCATCACTGGCTGAGGTGTTGAAGGAGGAAGGAGGACAGAACAGGGTGGAACTGAAGAGCAGGGTGGCGGCATTCTGACCAAACGCAGCAGATACTGATATCGGCTGGAGGGAACAAGCATGGGCGCTGCTGAGGAGATCTGGTGGATTAGAGTTGGACCGGCAGCTGCTCCTGATGAGGCTGGAGAGGAGGAGTACAGCAGGTCTCTCTGATTTTTTACTCTGCGGTGCTGAGGGCCTGGCAGCTGCTAAGGCCCACACGAGAAGGGGGTGTGGAGCCTGGGCTGTGGGTGTGGGCGGAGCCTATCTTCCACAATCCAACCATGCTTTTGAGATTGGTTCAATCGGCCACTATGCAGAAGCGACTGATGGCAGGGATTTTTCTAAAGCTGGGTGTCCTGCGGCTGCTGGGGGAGGAGGGGTGAACAATCCCGGAAGTCCTGGCTCAACAAACAGGACTGGAGAGATTCCTGGGGAGGTCCAGGAGGCACCGTCTGACCTGGTAAGAGGGTTGTTTGAGTGGCCAAAGGGTTAGGGGCCTCCAATGTTTCTGCCACTGCAGGTGATGGCAGAGACTGGGGACTGGCAAGGGGGTCTGGAGGACTTGTTGGACTTTAAGAAAGACAGAAAGTCAAATTCTCTCTCTCTCTCTCAATACAAGGGTTTTTTATTGGCATAGGAAACACATGTTAACATTGCCAAAACAAGTGAAGTAGATAATATACAAAAGTGAAATAAACAATACAAATGAATGGTAAACATTACACTCAAAAAGAATAAAGATATTTCAAATGTCATGTTATGTATATATACAGTGTTGTAACGATGTGCAAATGGTTAAAGTACACAAGGGAAAATAAACATGGGCTTTATTTACAATGGTGTTTGTTCTTCACTGGTTGCCCTTCGCTCTCTCTCTCCCTCTTTCTCTCATTCTCTTTCACACTCTCTCTCTCTCTCTCTCTCTCTCTGTGTCTCTCTCTCTCTCTCTGTCTCTCTCTCACACACTCTCTCTCTCTCTCTCTCTCTCTGTCTCTCTCTCACACACTCGCTCTCTCTCTCTCTGTGTCTCTCTCTCACACACTCGCTCTCTCTCTCCCTCTTTCTCTCATTCTCTTTCACACTCTCTCTCTCTCTCTCTCTCTCTCTCTCTCTCTCTCTCTCTCTCTCTCTCTCTCTCTCTCTCTCTCTCTCTCTCTCTCTCTCTCTCTCTCTCTCTCTCTCTCTCTCTCACACACACCCGTCAGGATTGCAGGAGGAAGTGGAGGCATATATATCAGTGATGTCGTGTCATGTTGTCAGCTCTACGCAATCTGGAGCATCAGGTGCTGTTTCCTGTTCCTGAGGGGTAAGTCCCCACATTGATACGTGTCTCAAATGGCATCCTATTCCTTATATAGTGCACTATTTTAGACCAGAGCCCTATGGCACCCTATTCCCTATATAGTGCACTACTTTAGACCAGAGCCCTATGGCAACCTATTCCCTACATAGTGCACTACTCAGCAAAAAAAAGAAATGTTCCTTTTTCAGGAACATGTCTTTCAAAGATAATTCGTAAAA
Organism: Oncorhynchus gorbuscha; assembly: GCF_021184085.1. Classification (NCBI taxonomy): domain Eukaryota; kingdom Metazoa; phylum Chordata; class Actinopteri; order Salmoniformes; family Salmonidae; genus Oncorhynchus; species Oncorhynchus gorbuscha. The sequence goes on from NC_060184.1 coordinate 4,361,032, forward strand.
ATACAAATAACTTCACAGATCTTCATTGTAAAGGGTTTACACAGTTTTTCAGGCTTGTTCAATGAACCATGAACAGTTAATAATCATGCACCTGTGGAACGGTCGTTAAGACACTAACAGCTTACAGACGGCAGGCAATTAAGGTCACAGTTGTGAAAACTTAGGACACTAAAGAGGCCTTTCTATTGACTCTGAAAAACACCAAAAGAAAGATTCCCAGGGTCCCTGCTCATCTGCGTGAACGTGCCTTAGGCATGTTGCAAGGAGGCATGAGGACTGCAGATGTGGCCAGGGCAATACATTGCAATGTCCATACTGTGAGACGCCTAAGACAGAGCTACAGGGAGACAGGATGGACAGATGATCGTCCTCGCAGTGGCAGACAACGTGTAACAAAACCTGCACAGGATCGGTACATCCGAACATCACACCTGCGGGACAGGTACAGGATGGCAACAACGACTGCCCGAGTTACACCAGGAACGCACAATCCCTCCATCAGTGCTCAGATTGTCCGCAATAAGCTGAGAGAGGCTGGACTGAGACCTTGAAGGCCTGTTGTAAGGCAGGTCCTCTCCAGACATCACCGGCAACAACGTCACCTATGGGCACAAACCCACCATCGCCGGACCAGACAGGATTGGAAAAAAGTGCTCTTCACTGACGAGTCGCGGTTTTGTCTCATCAGGGGTGATGGTCGGATTCACGTTTATTGTTGAAGGAATGAGCGTAACACTGACGCCTGTACTCTGGAGCGGGATCGATTTGGAGGTGGAGGGTCTGACATGGTCTGGGGCGGTGTGTCACAGTATCATCGGTATAAGCTTGTTGTCATTACAGGCAATCTTAATGTTGTGCGTAACAGGGAAGACATCCTCCTCCCTCATGTGGTACCCTTCCTGCAGGCTCTTCCTGAACATGACCCTCCAGCATGACAATGCCACCAGTCATACTGCTCGTTCTGTGCATGATTTCCTGCAAGACAGGAACGTCAGTGTTCTGCCATGGCTAGCGAAGAGCCCGGATTTAAATTCCATTGAGCACGTCTGGGACCTGTTGGATCGGAGGGTGAGGGCTAGGTCCATTCCCCCCCCTGAAATGTCCGGGAACTTGCAGGTGCCTTGGTGGAAGAGTGGGGTAACATCTCACAGCAAGAACCGGCAAATCTGGTGCAGTTCATGAGGTGGAGATGCACTGCAGTACTTAATGCAGCTGGTGGCCACACCAGATACTGACTGTTACTTTTGATTTTGACCCCCCCCTTTGTTCAGGGACACATTATTCCATTTCTGTTAGTCACATGTCTGTGGAACTTGTTCAGTTTTTGTTTCAGCTGTGGAATCTTGTTATGTTCATACAAATATTTACACATGTTAAGTTTGCTGAAAATAAACGCAGTTGAAAGTGAGAGGACGTTTTCTTGTTGATGCTGAGTTTAGTGCACTACTTTTGACTCAGGACCCATAGGTATTTGGTCTATATAAGGAGTAGAGTCATTTTGGACACACTTTGAGATGTGTCTGACACCGGCACTTAACTTTGACGGACGGACAGACAGACAGACAGACAGACAGACAGACAGACAGACAGACAGACAGACAGACAGACAGACAGACAGACAGACAGACAGACAGACAGACAGACAGACAGACAGACAGACAGACAGACAGACAGACAGACAGACAGACAGACAGACAGACAGACAGACAGACAGACAGACAGACATAGAAACAGACTGACAGACATAGAAACAGACTGACAGACATAGAAACAGACAGACTGACAGACATAGAAACAGACTGACAGACATAGAAACAGACTGACAGACATAGAAACAGACTGACAGACATAGAAACAGACAGACTGACAGACATAGAAACAGACAGACTGACAGACATAGAAACAGACTGACAGACATAGAAACAGACAGACTGACAGACAGACAGACTCAGGTAGTGGGGAGGGGGGCGTCCTGCAGGGGTGTGTGTAGCCTACTTAATAAGACTACTGTGGGTGGTGGTGGTGGGGAGGGGGGCGTCCTGCAGGGGTGTGTGTAGCCTACTTAATGGCCGCAGGCAGCCTAAGAATGTCCTGTCAACAGGAACTCCTGGGTCTGACATCCTCTCCACTCTGCCACAGAGCTGACCACAGACCAGTGAAGGAAACTGATTTGTCACACACACACACACACACACACACACACACACACACACACACACACACACACACACACACACACACACACACACACACACACACACACACACACACACACACACACACACACACACACACACACACACACACACACACACACACACACACACACACACAGTGTTTTAACCACTGGCTAGTTCACAAATTCAGAGGATAATTGGTTCAGTTTGGAGGTTAATAGCTGTTCTTGATTATAACATTTTATACGTATTAGGCTTAATTAACAATGTATTGTCTCTCTACGGGGTCAAGGATATATCCCAAATAGCACCCTATTCCCTATATTGTGCACTATTTTAGACCACAACCCTTCTCCCTATATAGTGCACTACTATAGACCAGGACCCATAAGTATCTGGTCAAAAGTAGTGCACTAAATAGGGAATAGGGTGCGATTTGAGATGTAGTTCAAGATAAAGTTGTCAAACCAAGGCATGTATTGACAGACCTTATTGATACAGCCAGCCAGCAGATTAAATGTGGATTTAAAATTCTACTTTTCATGTGATGTAGACTATCCTTAGAAACACGATGTAGACTATCCTTAGAAACACTCCAGGTGATGTAGACTATCCTTAGAAACACTCCAGGTGATGTAGACTATCCTTAGAAACACTCCAGGTGATGTAGACTATCCTTAGAAACACGATGTAGACTATCCTTAGAAACACGATGTAGACTATCCTTAGAAACACTCCAGGTGATGTAGACTATCCTTAGAAACACGATGTAGACTATCCTTAGAAACACTCCAGGTGATGTAGACTATCCTTAGAAACACTCCAGGTGATGTAGACTATCCTTAGAAACACGATGTAGACTATCCTTAGAAACACTCCAGGTGATGTAGACTATCCTTAGAAACACTCCAGGTGATGTAGGCTATCCTTAGAAACACGATGTGGACTATCCTTAGAAACACTCCAGGTGATGTAGACTATCCTTAGAAACACGATGTAGACTATCCTTAGAAACACGATGTAGACTATCCTTAGAAACACTCCAGGTGATGTAGGCTATCCTTAGAAACACGATGTGGACTATCCTTAGAAACACTCCAGGTGATGTAGACTATCCTTAGAAACACGATGTAGACTATCCTTAGAAACACGATGTAGACTATCCTTAGAAACACGATGTAGACTATCCTTAGAAACACGATGTAGACTATCCTTAGATACACTCCAGGTGATGTAGACTATCCTTAGAAACACGATGTAGACTATCCTTAGAAACACGATGTAGACTATCCTTAGAAACACGATGTAGACTATCCTTAGAAACACGATGTAGACTATCCTTAGAAACACTCCAGGTGATGTAGACTATCCTTAGAAACACTCCAGGTGATGTAGACTATCCTTAGAAACACGATGTAGACTATCCTTAGAAACACTCCAGGTGATGTAGACTATCCTTAGAAACACTCCAGGTGATGTAGGCTATCCTTGGAAACACGATGTGGACTATCCTTAGAAACACTCCAGGTGATGTAGACTATCCTTAGAAACACTCCAGGTGATGTAGACTATCCTTAGAAACACGGTGTAGACTATCCTTAGAAACACGATGTAGACTATCCTTAGAAACACGATGTAGACTATCCTTAGAAACACGATGTAGACTATCCTTAGAAACACTCCAGGTGATGTAGACTATCCTTAGAAACACTCCAGGTGATGTAGACTATCCTTAGAAACACTCCAGGTGATGTAGACTATCCTTAGAAACACGATGTAGACTATCCTTAGAAACACTCCAGGTGATGTAGACTATCCTTAGAAACACGATGTAGACTATCCTTAGAAACACGATGTAGACTATCCTTAGAAACACGATGTAGACTATCCTTAGAAACACGATGTAGACTATCCTTAGAAACACGATGTAGACTATCCTTAGAAACACGATGTAGACTATCCTTAGAAACACTCCAGGTGATGTAGACTATCCTTAGAAACACTCCAGGTGATGTAGACTATCATTAGAAACACTCCAGGTGATGTAGACTATCCTTAGAAACACGATGTAGACTATCCTTAGAAACACTCCAGGTGATGTAGACTATCCTTAGAAACACGATGTAGACTATCCTTAGAAACACGATGTAGACTATCCTTAGAAACACTCCAGGTGATGTAGACTATCCTTAGAAACACTCCAGGTGATGTAGACTATCCTTAGAAACACTCCAGGTGATGTAGACTATCCTTAGAAACACTCCAGGTGATGTAGACTATCCTTAGAAACACGATGTAGACTATCCTTAGAAACACTCCAGGTGATGTAGACTATCCTTAGAAACACGATGTAGACTATCCTTAGAAACACGATGTAGAAGTCAACAGACTAGGTCTACTACTTCATTTGAAGTCAAGGAAGTATTAACAAATTAAAAAGATATTTCCCATCATTATGCATGGAGCATCTATTGACAAGTAAAGCTTTTACCTGTGCCTTATCAACAGATAACCTACCATACAAATATTAGTTGAAAGCAGTGTCATGCACATTGGGGAATATAAAGTTATATTTTTATTCTATAATGGATGCCAGCTAAGAACCAATTAGGCCCATATATTTCTGTTATTCCTAACATTACCAGCCTTACAGTAAAAGCCGTTTCTGTTTTCCTGTAAGACATGAGTAGTAAATGGAAGAGTATAAATGTCCCTGTCCCCTTTTTTTTGTTTGTTTCCTCGCAGGTCTCAAGTTGCAGTCAAGGAGGAGCTGAGAGTCCTCCGGGCTTTAATGTTGGAACCTGCTCCTCAAATATAAAGGGCTGTTTGCCTTCCAAACGCAAGGAAACGCTGAATTACCACGTCATAGAGGAACAGCGACCAGACACACCGTCCCTCTCAATAACCAACAGAGGCAACCAGTTTAACCCAGGCAACATCTCAACCAATTTAGACAGTTGAAGAATCAAGCCATTTCTCTATTTTAACAAAGTTTTTTTTGTATGTACTTATAGTACGTATTTGTCACGGAACATTTCACTGTTATTGTCAAATTAAGAGAGAGAGAGAAAAGTTTTCACTGCGCCGCGGGAGCGTGAGGTGAGAAGCTCAACCGAACTTTTGCTGAGAGTGAAGAGAGAGCATGTCTGCACTTATCAGCGTGTACTCGTCATGGCCGGAGAGCTTTGAGTGCTCAACGGGAGATGGGGACGTGCCTGACGGACACGGCTCGCACAGGACTCCCGCGGACAAAGCGTCGGAGCCGCGCATCAGACGGCCCATGAATGCGTTCATGGTCTGGGCTAAAGATGAGAGGAAGCGCCTGGCTGTCCAAAACCCAGACCTGCACAACGCAGAGCTTAGCAAGATGCTGGGTGAGATTCACCTTTATTTTTACGGACGTATTTCACATTTTATAATTACATATTTTGATATTGTTATTATTATGATTAGGATTCTTATAATTATTAGTATTCTTGTGCTATAGGCCCACACATGCTCTGCCAAAAGTTAGCCTACGTCAAATCAAAGCTATTAATTGCCTAAACCTTTTCAAAATTAATTGAGATAGCACATAACATTTGTTTCTGTTTTGGTATTTAAAAGTATGTAAAGAAAATACAATACATAAAAACATAGTTTTTTTAAATGGGGGGGGCGATTTTGAGCATCATCCACATCTCCTTAAAACGATCAAAACTTCTAGTGGCAGTTAATTCATGATTGGACGTCGCTAAATTCAATTAAAATGCAATCATTTCCATTACATGTTTTCTACCAGTAGTAGTAGTTTATCCGGAGGCCTGTGGGTCATTTGCATTAGTGCATAAATCTCCGCGTGCGTCCTGGCGCTCGCTCGCGCGCCGTTATGGTGTATTCTATTATTTCATTACAATGATATAAAAACGGTCAAACTATATTAGGAGGTTAAATATAAATATATGTGAAATGTGTTTAAATTTAGAAAGCGTAGGCCTATCCATTCCCTATATCGAATTGACGGGGGGTTACTTTATATGGCTCGGAATTAAGATTTACATTTCATTCCAGTTTGACCTTCGGGTATAACTGATATACCAATAATGAATTAATGAATTATTTCGTTAAATTGTTCGTGATTCACATTATTAAATGATGATTCATATTATGTTGCTCTTTAATAAATGGTACCACGTCTTACAGTGTGAAAATAACCATATCATGCATTCATCCAGTCAACATGGGAGAGAGCGATATCATAGTTTATTCTTAATTTACATATTCACCTCGAAGCGGAAATTGAAAATGTTTTCCATAAATATATGCTATTGTTTGTCCATTCTCAGAACGAAGATTACGCATTCAATGAAGCCATCATGTGGAAATTGCGTCTTTAAAAGTGATGGCATTGCAACCTTTGGTTGTTTTAATCCTCGCTAGATATTCATTCATTATCTCAATGATATTTGGGAGTTGCTTTTCGTTTTGAATGCAATAAATATGTAATCATAAGCAATGTCAACGCAACACCATGTAACATTTTAATATGGTGCGCTATTGCTCTAATATATCCTTTAAAAAAAACGAACATTCCACTGAACATAAGCAATAAAATAAGTGTTTATTATTGATAAACTCATTTTTGAAACGGTAGAAACTCTGAACACACTGGTGATCTTGGATGTTTTAACGACATAGTACTAATACAACGGTATACGTTTTTATTTAGATGAATGATTAACTGATATTCTGTTTCTTTTGTATCCCACACCAATGTTTCAGTCAACTAATGCAATATAATATAATAATAGTATAATAATAATAATAATAATAATAATAATAATATAAGTTACATTGTTTTTCCTCCATAAACTATTTCTGTATATGGCCTTATACAAGAGTTAGCAAGAAATCAATGATTATTGTGGACGATTAAACGAGTCCTGTTTCCTGTTCTTCATGCCAGGCAAGTCGTGGAAGGCCCTGACCCCTCTTCAGAAACGTCCCTACGTGGAAGAGGCCGAGAGGCTGCGGGTGCAGCACATGCAGGACTACCCCAACTATAAGTATCGCCCTCGTCGCAAGAAGCAGCTGAAGCGCATCTGTAAGCGTGTGGACCCAGGATTTCTACTGAGCAGTCTGGGGGGGCCTGACCAGAATGCCCTAACTGACTCCCGGGGCCTCTGCCTCTCTCTGGGTTTGGATAAAGAAGGGGATGGTGGTGTTGGGTTTTCATCACGCTCTTCCCTCAGCCCGGTTAGATCCTTAAGAGATGTACCGTCCAGCAGCACCTACCCCTACGGCCTCCCCACCCCACCTGAGATGTCCCCCCTGGATTCGGCCCTGGACCACGACTACCCCTCCTACTACCCCTCCTCTTCTTCCTCCTCTTCATCCGTCTCCTGCTCAGAGGAGCGCCACCAGCACCAGTGTCAGGGTCAGGCCCCCGGGGGAGGTGGTGGTGGAGGTCACATGAGTCCTCCGCCCTACCACCCTGACTATACCCAGACTTCCATCCACTGTGGCTCCCACTCCCACCTAACCCACCTCTCCCACATGTCCCAGGCTCAGTCTGGAGGCCTCATCCCTGGACATCCTCTGTCCTACTACAGCCCATCCTCATGGTCCTCCCAGCTTCAGGTCCACCCGGGCCTCCAGTCCCACCATCACCCCCACTTGGGGCACCTCTCCCCAGGTCACCACCACCAGCACCACCTGGGTCAGCTCTCTCCTCCTCCAGAGCAGAACCATGGCCAGAACCACGGTCAACTGGAGACACTGGACCAGCTGAGTCAGGTAGAGCTTCTAGGGGAGGTCGATCGCGATGAGTTCGACCAGTACCTGAACTCCACTGCGGTAGGTGCGGCGGCAGCGAGGGTAGGGGTATTCCACTCCGAACACGGAGGAGGAATGACTGTGACGGGTCACATTCAGGTGACGTCTGGGAGCAGCGTTGTCGCGGAAACCAGCCTGATCTCCGTGTTAGCGGACGCCACGGCAGCGTACTACAACAACTACGGCATCTCTTAGACGGGTCGTCGAGTTACCTGGTCACCATGCCGACACAGACAGCTCACGCCATCACACCTGGGAACTGACCCGGGGGCCATTCATGTGTCATCAGAGGAGGACTGTTGATCTCGCGTCAGGTGTCTATGTCCGTGTAATCTTATTCAATTGTGATCTATAAAACTTTGAGACGCTTGATACCAATGCCCCCAGGTAGGCTGAAGATGGGTTAGGGGGGGGGAGGACACCAGAACCAATCACATAGCAAGATGGTTGTTTGGGGCCAAGGAAGGAAACAAGAGGGTATAAAAGAGAGAGAAGATTGAAGGACACCTCAGGGATGCTCAAATAGGTCAACTAGTTCATCAATTCTATCTGTCTATTTCCAGAACTGAATAACAGCCGGTCGGTTGGAGCAGTCGTTGACCAGTTGTCTTAATGTGTTGCAGGTCGTTGTCCTCTTGTCTTAACGTGTTGCCGGTCGTTGTCCTCTTGTCTTAACGTGTTGCTGTAAAGCGTGTTGCAGGTCGTTGTCCTCTTGTCTTAACGTGTTGCTGTAAAGCGTGTTGCAGGTCGTTGTCCTCCTGTCTTAACGTGTTGCTGTAAAGCGTGTTGTACAGATGCTCTCATCACTTATTGAAGCACTTTGATGTTTCAACTAAATGCTTTTATTGTATTGCTGTTATTATTAATTATTTCTGTTTGAATTGTTTGTATTATTTCCTACCTGACATTAGTCGGCATTAGTTTTATTTTTTACCTCAGTAGTGTCTATTTAAATGAGGATTAGAGGGACATTTCTTATGAAGTTAATCGCGGGTCTCAAATGGCACTCTAGTCCCTATGAAGTGCACTACTTTTGCCCAGGTACCACAGGGCTCGTGTCAAAACTAGTGTACTAGAAAGGGAAAAAAAACTGCGTCGTTTTGAGACGAAGCCGAGGAAATATCATGAAGAAAAAATACTTTACATTACTTTCTTATTTTCAAGTACTTAATATATAAATCATAATCTTTAACAATGAAAATAATAATTACTGTATGCTGATTTTAGGTTTGTGAATTAATTTGAAATAAAGTTTCACTTTCTATTTTGACGTATATGTAACTTGTAACACTGAGCAGGCAACTAGATTCAGGGGGGGGGGGTTCACTGCAACTGTAACACAACTAACTAAAAAAGAGATTGCATATGAAAATAACAACAATTACATGTCTCTTTTTTTACTATTTAGTACTGGTTTCCCGAAATTCAACTCATGTTTAACTAATTTCCTGATCATCTTCAAATAATATTTTTTGCAGGAATCTCCTTTCGAATGATTTTGCCGAAGATTGTATTTTTGACCAAAAAACTAAGCAAGACACAATTTTCTGGCATTGATTTTAACACAAATGTGTCTGACTGTTGCTGACCCCTGCACTAGGGTAGGTATCTACTGTCTGTTGCTGACCCCTGCACTAGGGTACATATATACTGTCTGTTGCTGATCCCTGCACTAGGGTACATATATACTGTCTGTTGCTGACCCCTGCACTAGGGTACATATCTACTGTCTGTTGCTGACCCCTGCACTAGGGTACATATCTACTGTCTGTTGCTGACCCCTGCACTAGGGTACATATCTACTGTTTGTTGCTGACCCCTGCACTAGGGTACATATCTACTGTCTGTTGCTGACCTCTGCACTAGGGTACATATCTACTGTCTGTTGCTGACCCCTGCACTAGGGTACATATCTACTGTCTGTTGCTGACCCCTGCACTAGGGTACATATCTACTGTCTGTTGCTGACCCCTGCACTAGGGTACATATCTACTGTCTGTTGCTGACCCCTGCACTAGGGTACATATCTACTGTCTGTTGCTGACCCCTGCACTAGGGTACATATCTACTGTCTGTTGCTGACCCCTGCACTAGGGTACATATCTACTGTCTGTTGCTGACCCCTGCACTAGGGTACATATCTACTGTCTGTTGCTGACCCCTGCACTAGGGTACATATCTACTGTCTGTTGCTGACCCCTGCACTAGGGTAGGTATCTACTGTCTGTTGCTGACCCCTGCACTAGGGTACATATCTACTGTCTGTTGCTGACCCCTGCACTAGGGTACATATCTACTGTCTGTTGCTGACCCCTGCACTAGGGTACATATCTACTGTCTGTTGCTGACCCCTGCACTAGGGTACATATCTACTGTCTGTTGCTGACCCCTGCACTAGGGTACATATCTACTGTCTGTTGCTGACCCCTGCAGTTTGGTATCAGTGTGTCGTTTAGGCCATTCCCAGCAGTCTGAAGCCTCATTGTTACTCGTGGTCCACTCTGTCGCTGCCATTTACTCAATATCTCTCTCCACCTCTCTCTCCACCTCTCTCTCATCTCTCTACATCTCTCTCCACCTCTCTCTCCCTCCCCCTGTCCATCTCTCTCTCCACCTCTCTCTCCCTCCCCCTCCATCTCTCTCTCCATCTCTCCATCTCTCTCTCCACCTCTCTCTCCACCTCTCTCCATCTCTCTCCACCTCTCTCTACATCTCTCTCCACCTTTCTCTCCCTCCCCCTGTCCATCTCTCTCTACATCTCTCTCCACCTCTCTCTCCCTCCCCCTGTCCATATCTCTCTACATCTCTCTCCACCTTTCTCTCCCTCCCTCTCTCCACCTCTCTCTCCATCTCTCTCTCCACCTCTCTCTCCCTCCCCCTCTCCATCTCTCTCCATCTCTCTCTCCACCTCTCCTTCCCTCCCCCTCTCCATCTCTCTCTCTCCACCTCTCTCTCCCTCCCCCTGTCCATCTCTCTCTCCACCTCTCTCTCCATCCCCCTGTCCATCACTCTCTCTACATCTCTCCATCTCTCTCTACATCTCTCCATCTCTCTCTCCCACTCTCTTTCCATCCCCCTCTCCATCTCTCTCGTGGGGCGGCAGCGTAGCCTAGTGGTTAGAGTGTTGGACTAGTAACTGGAAGGTTGTGAGTTCAAACC
>NC_060184.1:4377181-4489681 GCF_021184085.1 Oncorhynchus gorbuscha
CCTGTAGGCCGTCTCGTCGTTGTTGGTAATCAAGCCTACCACTGTTGTGTCGTCCGCAAACTTGATGATTGAGTTGGAGGCGTGCGTGGCCACGCAGTCGTGGGTGAACAGGGAGTACAGGAGAGGGCTCAGAACGCACCCTTGTGGGGCCCCCGTGTTGAGGATCAGCGGGGAGGAGATGTTGTTGCCTACCCTCACCACCTGGGGGCGGCCCGTCAGGAAGTCCAGTACCCAGTTGCACAGGGCGGGGTCGAGACCCAGGGTCTCGAGCTTGATGACGAGCTTGGAGGGTACTATGGTGTTGAATGCCGAGCTGTAGTCGATGAACAGCATTCTCACATAGGTATTCCTCTTGTCCAGGTGGGTTAGGGCAGTGTGCAGTGTGGTTGAGATTGCATCGTCTGTGGACCTATTTGGGCGGTAAGCAAATTGGAGTGGGTCTAGGGTGTCAGGTAGGGTGGAGGTGATATGGTCCTTGACTAGTCTCTCAAAGCACTTCATGATGACGGAAGTGAGTGCTACGGGGCGGTAGTCGTTTAGCTCAGTTACCTTAGCTTTCTTGGGAACAGGAACAATGGTGGCCCTCTTGAAGCATGTGGGAACAGCAGACTGGTATAGGGATTGATTGAATATGTCCGTAAACACACCGGCCAGCTGGTCTGCGCATGCTCTGAGGGCGCGGCTGGGGATGCCGTCTGGGCCTGCAGCCTTGCGAGGGTTAACACGTTTAAATGTCTTACTCACCTCGGCTGCAGTGAAGGAGAGACTGCATGTTTCCGTTGCAGGCCGTGTCAGTGGCACTGTATTGTCCTCAAAGCGGGCAAAAAAGTTATTTAGTCTGCCTGGGAGCAAGACATCCTGGTCCGTGACTGGGCTGGATTTCATCTTGTAGTCCGTGATTGACTGTAGACCCTGCCACATGCCTCTTGTGTCTGAGCCATTGAATTGAGATTCCACTTTGTCTCTGTACTGACGCTTAGCTTGTTTGATAGCCTTACGGAGGGAATAGCTGCACTGTTTGTATTCAGTCATGTTGCCAGACACCTTGCCCTGATTAAAAGCAGTGGTTCGCGCTTTCAGTTTCACGCGAATGCTGCCATCAATCCACGGTTTCTGGTTAGGGAATGTTTTTATCGTTGCTATGGGAACGACATCTTCGACGCACGTTCTAATGAACTCGCACACCGAATCAGCGTATTCGTCAATATTCCCATCTGACGCAATACGAAACATGTCCCAGTCCACGTGATGGAAGCATTCTTGGAGTGTAGAGTCAGCTTGGTCTGACCAGCGTTGGACAGACCTCAGCGTGGGAGCCTCTTGTTTTAATTTCTGCCTGTAGGCAGGGATCAGCAAAATGGAGTCGTGGTCAGCTTTTCCGAAAGGGGGGCGGGGCAGGGCCTTATATGCGTCGCGGAAGTTAGAGTAACAATGATCCAAGGTTTTACCACCCCTGGTTGCGCAATCGATATGCTGATAAAATTTAGGGAGTCTTGGATGCTGTTGGGTGTATGTGTAACAGTATAACTTTAGACCGTCCCCTCGCCCATTACCCAGGCGCGAACCAGTGACCCTCTGCACACATCAACAACAGTCACCCCTCGAAGCATCGTTACCCATCACTCCACAAAATGACTACTACTTCAAGGTCTCAGAGCAAGTGACGTCACCGATTGAAACACTATTTAGCGCGCACCACCGCTAACTAAGCTAGCAGTTTCACATCCGTTACACCAGCACCACCGCTAACTAAGCTAGCAGTTTCACATCCGTTACACATGGACGGGGACAACAGTCAATGAGAGGACAACATGAAGGACGGGACCTGTTTCTGGACTGGACGAGCAGTGGCTCACTGGTCTTCGTACCCACATCCATACCCACATACCCACGCATGCAGCCGGCCCCAGCCTTCTGGGGGTCCTAAGCGGTCAGTAATTCGGTCTGTAATTCGGTCGGTATTTTGGTCGGTATTTAGGTCGATAATTCGGTCGGTATTTTGGTCGATAATTCGGTCGGTAATTCGGTTGGTAATTCGGTTGGTAATTCGGTCGGTATTTTCGGTCGGTATTTCGGTCGGTAATTCGGTCGGTAATTCGGTTGGCCGCTAGACTCATTTATCGATCTAAAGAAGTGCAGCTGACATGACAATAAAAACTGCTAAAATGTTGCCCGACTGAGTCCCCCCCCCCAATGTATAATAAACAAGTGTGAGGCCTCGGCATCCGGTGAAATACTCAGTTGATGAGAGGACAACAGGAAGAGGACAACACTCATTCAATGAGAGGACAACATGAGGAAGACAAGACAACACTCAGTCAATGAGAGGACAACATGAGGAAGACAAGACAACACTCAGTCAATGAGAGGACAACATGAGGAAGACAAGACAACACTCAGTCGATGAGAGGACAACAGGAAGAGGACAACACTCATTCAATGAGAGGACAACAGGAAGAAGACAAGACAACACTCAGTCAATGAGAGGACAACAGGAAGAAGACAAGACAACACTCAGTCGATGAGGACAACAGGAAGAGGACAACACTCAGTCAATGAGAGGACAACATGAGGAAGACAAGACAACACTCAGTCAATGAGAGGACAACATGAGGAAGACAAGACAAGACAAACCATTCCATCAGTCACCATCAAACCAGGAAATGTGCAAGATCTGAGGTACATTTCACATTTCCAGTTGGAGTGTGTTTGTTACATTACAGCGGAATAATTACCAATTTGTACTTGGCATAAGCCCTCGCCAAAAACTCTGTACAGCAAAGGATTATGGTAGCAGCTATTCTCAGCCTCATTGTTACGAGACAACAGGCACAGAGTGCAGTGGCAAGCAGGCGTGGGCGACGCGGGACGAAGAATGGACCAGACTCGGCGAGGGACGCCTGCCACGTGGCAGAGGAAGCGGGGAAGGAGAGGGGGAGACATGAGGGAGTCCCAGGGGGGAGGCAAGGGGGAGATGTGAGGGAGGTGCGGGGGAGGCGTGGGGGAGGAGCGGAGGAGGTGTAGGGGAGGCGCGGAGGTGTGGTGGATGCTTGGAGGAGGTGTGGGGGAGGCGTGGGGGAAGACAGATGGAGACTCCTGGAAGATCTTGGTGGATGGAGCACAGCGCTGCGATCGGAGCGGCCAGCCAGAGCCCACCCACCTGTACCTACAGCTGAATGTAGCAGCTGAACAAGGTTCCACACCTGTTCTCAACAGATACAGAACAGAATGTCGGCATTAGCACAGGGAGGCTGTGTGTGTGTGTGTGTGTGTGTGTGTGTGTGTGTGTGTGTGTGTGTGTGTGTGTGTGTGTGTGTGTGTGTGTGTGTGTGTGTGTGTGTGTGTGTGTGTGTGTTTGTCCAGAGTCCAGAGGAGAACGCCTGCATGGATGTCAGTCCAGGGAAGGAATAGGTTTCCTTTTACCGTAAGGGCTGGCTGGTTCTAAATGCCACTCTGCCACACACACACTCTAGCACATAACCACGTGTTTCTTAAAGCTTGGTGAGAGCGTGGTTGTCCTATGGTTATTATTCATTTATACAACAGGTGGGTCTTTTACCGTAAGGGCTGGCTGGTTCTAAACGCCACTCTGCCAGGGTGTTTGTTTGACCACATGTAATTAGGACACGACCCAGCTAACGCATAACGTTCTGAGAACCATATGTTTCTTAAAGCTTGGTGAGAGCGTGGTTGTCCTATGGTTATTATTCATTTATACAACAGGTGGGTCTAATCCTGAATGTTGATTGGTTAATACCGTATTCCAGCCATTGTCTATTCCACAAGTTACCACCGGCTGAATCTATGACGTTAAAATGTGTATTTATTCTGTTCCGTCTGACTGTGCGAAGTTGTGAAATCGTGTCTCGTTAGCTCATTGTTACGGGATGTGTCTAAATTAAGGTTGCTAAGTGTCACGGTTTTCATGTGGTGAAGGAGAGTCGGACCAAACTGCAGCGTGTCGATTGCGATCCATGTTTATTTAAACAAACGTAAACACGACTAAACACGAACACTACAACACAATAAACGAAACGAAAATCGAAAACAGCCTATACTTGTGTCAACATACATCGAACAAGGACATCAAGACACTCAGGACAATCACCCACAATACAACCAAAGAATATGGCTGCCTAAATATGGTTCCCAATCAGAGACAACGATAAACACCTGCCTCTGATTGAGAACCACTTCAGACAGCCATAGACTCTCCTAGAACACCCCACTAAGCTATAATCCCACTAAGCTATAACATACACACACCACATACAAAAACCCATGTCACACCCTGGCCTGACCAAATACATGAAGAAAAACACAAAATACTTCGACCAGGGCGTGAAACTAAGACAACAGTTTAAACAAATGCAGCTCCTTTGTTGTTGTTCTGGCTGCAATGTTTGACGTGACTGTAAGTTAGTCGTAGTTGGCTACCTACCTTAAGTTGATGAAAAGATCTAACACAACATTAGGTGATAATATATGTATTATTATGGATTTATAATCAGCTATAAAGGGGGCGGCCATTTTGGACCAGGAACACAGAATTAATGAACATGAAACACAACAGAAGGGTTAAATATCCACTCAAATAACCTTCCCACAATGCTCTGTAATGTTCTGGAAATGGCACATACTGTAATGTTCTGAAAACTGTATGTTTATTAAAATTTCAGTACTTCAGCATAACGTTTTCTACTGGTTTCCCCACGGTTCTATTTTAAAGTCATGTTTTCATAACATTAAGCAAACTTTTCATGAAAACCACAAGAAAACGTTTGTAGCATTCAGAGAACATTCTAAGAATGTTATTTAAAAACATATACATTCCGTTGTCAATGTCAACAGAACACTCTCTATCCTTAAGTGTGTTCAGGTACTGTAGGTGTAATATATATACAGTGTATGTATATATATATATATTCTGTATATTACCTGAGCTTTCTCATAGCTCCGATATATTATGGGATATTTTGGGGGGGGCCATTTATGAATGTGTTATTCTATGTGTTATTCTATTTGTTTTTCTGGGCTGTAATAGTAAAAGACTAATTCTATATTTAATCAAATCATCTTTTCATTTTTTTTTTATTCTCAAATTCAAAATCAGATAATTAAATGATCCATAGTATGACCATCATAAAACAATTCTTTATGTCAACTTATCTCGCAAAAGTTTGTAATTTCCTGTTTTACTTCTGGAGGTAACGCTATCTTGTTAAGTGTGTTCCGGTGTGTTAGCGCCCACTACTTTGCCACATCCAGGTGTGTTGGCTGCGCCCACTACTTGGCCACATCCAGGTGTGTTGGCTGCGCCCACTACTTGGCCACATCCAGGTGTGTTAGCTGCGCCCACTACTTGGCCACATCCAGGTGTGTTGGCTGTGCCCACTACTTGGCCACATCCAGGTGTGTTGGCTGCGCCCACTACTTGGCCACATCCAGGTGTGTTAGCTGCTCCCACTACTTGGCCACATCCAGGTGTGTTAGCTGGCCACATCCAGGTGTGTTAGCTGCTCCCACTACTTGGCCACATCCAGGTGTGTTAGCTGCGCCCACTACTTGGCCACATCCAGGTGTGTGCTGCCCACTATTTGGCCACATCCTAGCTGCTCCCACTACTTGGCCACATCCAGGTGTGTTGGCTGTGCCCACTACTTGGCCACATCCAGGTGTGTTAGCTGCTCCCACTACTTGGCCACATCCAGGTGTGTTAGCTGCTCCCACTACTTGGCCACATACAGGTGTGTTGGCTGCACCCACTACTTGGCCACATCCAGGTGTGTTGGCTGCTCCCACTACTTGGCCACATCCAGGTGTGTTGGCTGCTCCCACTACTTGGCCACATCCAGGTGTGTTGGCTGCTCCCACTACTTGGCCACATCCAGGTGTGTTGGCTGCGCCCACTACTTGGCCACATCCAGGTGTGTTGGCTGCTCCCACTACTTGGCCACATCCAGGTGTGTTGGCTGCTCCCACTACTTGGCCACATACAGGTGTGTTGGCTGCGCCCACTACTTGGCCACATCCAGGTGTGTTGGCTGCTCCCACTACTTGGCCACATCCAGGTGTGTTGGCTGCTCCCACTACTTGGCCACATCCAGGTGTGTTGGCTGCTCCCACTACTTGGCCACATACAGGTGTGTTGGCTGCTCCCACTACTTGGCCACATACAGGTGTGTTGGCTGCTACTTGGCCACATACAGGTGTGTTGGCCACATCCAGGTGTGTTGGCTGCTCCCACTACTTGGCCACATCCAGGTGTGTTGGCTGCGCCCACTACTTGGCCACATACAGGTGTGTTGGCTGCTCCCACTACTTGGCCACATCCAGGTGTGTTGGCTGCTCCCACTACTTGGCCACATCCAGGTGTGTTGACTGCTACCACTACTTGGCCACATACAGGTGTGTTAGCTGCGCCCACTACTTGGCCACATCCAGGTGTGTTGGCTGCTCCCACTACTTGGCCACATACAGGTGTGTTGGCTGCGCC
Organism: Oncorhynchus gorbuscha; assembly: GCF_021184085.1. Classification (NCBI taxonomy): domain Eukaryota; kingdom Metazoa; phylum Chordata; class Actinopteri; order Salmoniformes; family Salmonidae; genus Oncorhynchus; species Oncorhynchus gorbuscha. Next base: position 4,383,678 of record NC_060184.1, read on the forward strand.
CACTACTTGGCCACATCCAGGTGTGTTAGCTGCTCCCACTACTTGGCCACATCCAGGTGTGTTAGCTGCGCCCACTACTTGGCAACATCCAAGTGTGTTAGCTGCTCCCACTACTTGGCCACATCCAGGTGTGTTAGCTGCGCCCACTACTTGGCCACATCCAGGTGTGTTGGCTGCGCCCACTATTTGGCCACATCCAGGTGTGTTAGCTGCTCCCACTACTTGGCCACATCCAGGTGTGTTGGCTGCTCCCACTACTTGGCCACATCCAGGTGTGTTAGCTGCTCCCACTACTTGGCCACATCCAGGTGTGTTAGCTGCTCCCACTACTTGGCCACATACAGGTGTGTTGGCTGCACCCACTACTTGGCCACATCCAGGTGTGTTGGCTGCTCCCACTACTTGGCCACATCCAGGTGTGTTGGCTGCTCCCACTACTTGGCCACATCCAGGTGTGTTGGCTGCTCCCACTACTTGGCCACATCCAGGTGTGTTGGCTGCGCCCACTACTTGGCCACATCCAGGTGTGTTGGCTGCTCCCACTACTTGGCCACATCCAGGTGTGTTGGCTGCTCCCACTACTTGGCCCATACAGGTGTGTTGGCTACTTGGCCACATCCAGGTGTGTTGGCTGCTCCCCTACTTGGCCACATCCAGGTGTGTTGGGCCACACTTGGCCACATCCAGGTGTGTTGGCTGCTCCCACTACTTGGCCACATACAGGTGTGTTGGCTGCTCCCACTACTTGGCCACATACAGGTGTGTTGGCTGCTCCCACTACTTGGCCACATACAGGTGTGTTGGCTGCTCCCACTACTTGGCCACATACAGGTGTGTTGGCTGCTCCCACTACTTGGCCACATCCAGGTGTGTTGGCTGCGCCCACTACTTGGCCACATACAGGTGTGTTGGCTGCTCCCACTACTTGGCCACATCCAGGTGTGTTGGCTGCTCCCACTACTTGGCCACATCCAGGTGTGTTGACTGCTACCACTACTTGGCCACATACAGGTGTGTTAGCTGCGCCCACTACTTGGCCACATCCAGGTGTGTTGGCTGCTCCCACTACTTGGCCACATACAGGTGTGTTGGCTGCGCCCACTACTTGGACACATCCAGGTGTGTTGGCTGCTCCCACTACTTGGCCACATACAGGTGTGTTGGCTGCTCCCACTACTTGGCCACATACAGGTGTGTTAGCTGCTCCCACTACTTGGCCACATACAGGTGTGTTAGCTGCTCCCACTACTTGGCCACATACAGGTGTGTTAGCTGCTCCCACTACTTGGCCACATACAGGTGTGTTAGCTGCTCCCACTACTTGGCCACATCCAGGTGTGTTGGCTGCTCCCACTACTTGGCCACATACAGGTGTGTTAGCTGCTCCCACTACTTGGCCACATACATGTTGTTGGCTGCTCCCACTACTTGGCCACATCCAGGTGTGTTGGCTGCTCCCACTACTTGGCCACATCCAGGTGTGTTGGCTGCGCCCACTACTTGGCCACATCCAGGTGTGTTGGCTGCTCCCACTACTTGGCCACATCCAGGTGTGTTGGCTGCTCCCACTACTTGGCCACATACAGGTGTGTTGGCTGCGCCCACTACTTGGCCACATCCAGGTGTGTTGGCTGCTCCCACTACTTGGCCACATCCAGGTGTGTTGGCTGCTCCCACTACTTGGCCACATCCAGGTGTGTTGGCTGCTCCCACTACTTGGCCACATACAGGTGTGTTGGCTGCTCCCACTACTTGGCCACATACAGGTGTGTTGGCTGCTCCCACTACTTGGCCACATACAGGTGTGTTGGCTGCTCCCACTACTTGGCCACATACAGGTGTGTTGGCTGCTCCCACTACTTGGCCACATCCAGGTGTGTTGGCTGCGCCCACTACTTGGCCACATACAGGTGTGTTGGCTGCTCCCACTACTTGGCCACATCCAGGTGTGTTGGCTGCTCCCACTACTTGGCCACATCCAGGTGTGTTGACTGCTACCACTACTTGGCCACATACAGGTGTGTTAGCTGCGCCCACTACTTGGCCACATCCAGGTGTGTTGGCTGCTCCCACTACTTGGCCACATGCGCCCACACTTGGACACATCCAGGTGTGTTGGCTGCTCCCACTACTTGGCCACATACAGGTGTGTTGGCTGCTCCCACTACTTGGCCACATACAGGTGTGTTAGCTGCTCCCACTACTTGGCCACATACAGGTGTGTTAGCTGCTCCCACTACTTGGCCACATACAGGTGTGTTAGCTGCTCCCACTACTTGGCCACATACAGGTGTGTTAGCTGCTCCCACTACTTGGCCACATCCAGGTGTGTTGGCTGCTCCCACTACTTGGCCACATACAGGTGTGTTAGCTGCTCCCACTACTTGGCCACATACATGTTGTTGGCTGCTCCCACTACTTGGCCACATACAGGTGTGTTGGCTGCTCCCACTACTTGGCCACATACAGGTGTGTTGGCTGCTCCCACTACTTGGCCACATACAGGTGTGTTAGCTGCTTCCACTACTTGGCCACATCCAGGTGTGTTGGCTGCTTGGCCACATACAGGTGTGTTGGCTGGCCACTACTTGGCCACATCCAGGTGTGTTGGCTGCTCCCCACTTGGCCACATACAGGTGTGTTTGGCCACTACTTGGCCACATCCAGGTGTGTTGGCTGCTCCCACTACTTGGCCACATCCAGGTGTGTTGGCTGCTCCCACCACTTGGCCACATACAGGTGTGTTGGCTGCTCCCACTACTTGGCCACATCCAGGTGTGTTAGCTGCACCCACTACTTGGCCACATCCAGGTGTGTTGGCTGCTCCCACTACTTGGCCACATACAGGTGTGTTGCTGCCCACTACTTGGCCACATCCAGGTGTGTTGGCTGCTCCCACTACTTGGCCACATACAGGTGTGTTAGCTGCACCCACTACTTGGCCACATCCAGGTGTGTTGGCTGCTCCCACTACTTGGCCACATCCAGGTGTGTTAGCTGCTCCCACTACTTGGCCACATCCAGGTGTGTTAGCTGCTCCCACTACTTGGCCACATCCAGGTGTGTTAGCTGCGCCCACTACTTGGCCACATCCAGGTGTGTTGGCTGCTCCCACTACTTGGCCACATACAGGTGTGTTGGCTGCGCCCACTACTTGGACACATCCAGGTGTGTTGGCTGCTCCCACTACTTGGCCACATACAGGTGTGTTGGCTGCTCCCACTACTTGGCCACATACAGGTGTGTTAGCTGCTCCCACTACTTGGCCACATACAGGTGTGTTAGCTGCTCCCACTACTTGGCCACATACAGGTGTGTTAGCTGCTCCCACTACTTGGCCACATACAGGTGTGGTGTGTTACTTGGCCACATCCAGGTGTGTTGGCTGCTCCCACTACTTGGCCACATACAGGTGTGTTAGCTGCTCCCACTACTTGGCCACATACATGTTGTTGGCTGCTCCCACTACTTGGCCACATACAGGTGTGTTGGCTGCTCCCACTACTTGGCCACATACAGGTGTGTTGGCTGCTCCCACTACTTGGCCACATACAGGTGTGTTAGCTGCTTCCACTACTTGGCCACATCCAGGTGTGTTGGCTGCTCCCACTACTTGGCCACATACAGGTGTGTTGGCTGCGCCCACTACTTGGCCACATCCAGGTGTGTTGGCTGCTCCCACTACTTGGCCACATACAGGTGTGTTAGCTGCGCCCACTACTTGGCCACATCCAGGTGTGTTGGCTGCTCCCACTACTTGGCCACATCCAGGTGTGTTGGCTGCTCCCACCACTTGGCCACATACAGGTGTGTTGGCTGCTCCCACTACTTGGCCACATCCAGGTGTGTTAGCTGCACCCACTACTTGGCCACATCCAGGTGTGTTGGCTGCTCCCACTACTTGGCCACATACAGGTGTGTTAGCTGCGCCCACTACTTGGCCACATCCAGGTGTGTTGGCTGCTCCCCTACTGGCCACATACAGGTGTTAGCCACTACTTGGCCACATCCAGGTGTGTTGGCTGCTCCCACTACTTGGCCACATCCAGGTGTGTTAGCTGCTCCCACTACTTGGCCACATCCAGGTGTGTTAGCTGCTCCCACTACTTGGCCACATCCAGGTGTGTTGGCTGCTCCCACTACTTGGCCACATACAGGTGTGTTGGCTGCTCCCACTACTTGGCCACATACAGGTGTGTTGGCTGCTCCCACTACTTGGCCACATACAGGTTTGTTGGCTGCTCCCACTACTTGGCCACATACAGGTGTGTTGGCTGCTCCCACTACTTGGCCACATCCAGGTGTGTTGGCTGCTCCCACTACTTGGCCACATCCAGGTGTGTTGGCTGCTCCCACTACTTGGCCACATCCAGGTGTGTTGGCTGCGCCCACTACTTGGCCACATCCAGGTGTGTTGGCTACGCCCACTACTTGGCCACATCCAGGTGTGTTGGCTGCGCCCACTACTTGGCCACATACAGGTGTGTTGGCTGCTCCCACTACTTGGCCACATCCAGGTGTGTTGGCTGCGCCCACTACTTGGCCACATACAGGTGTGTTGGCTGCGCCCACTACTTGGCCACATACAGGTGTGTTGCCACATCCAGGTGTGTTGGCTGCGCCCACTACTTGGCCACATCCAGGTGTGTTGCCACATCCAGGTGTGTTGGCTGCGCCCACTACTTGGCCACATCCAGGTGTGTTGCCACATCCAGGTGTGTTGGCTGCGCCCACTACTTGGCCACATCCAGGTGTGTTGCCACATCCAGGTGTGTTGGCTGCGCCCACTACTTGGCCACATCCAGGTGTGTTGCCACATCCAGGTGTGTTGGCTGCGCCCACTACTTGGCCACATCCAGGTGTGTTGCCACATCCAGGTGTGTTGGCTGCTCCCACTACTTGGCCACATTCAGGTGTGTTGGCTGCTCCCACTACTTGGCCACATCCAGGTGTGTTGGCTGCGCCCACTACTTGGCCACATCCAGGTGTGTTGGCTGCGCCCACTACTTGGCCACATTCAGGTGTGTTGGCTGCTCCCACTACTTGGCCACATCCAGGTGTGTTGGCTGCGCCCACTACTTGGCCACATTCAGGTGTGTTGGCTGCTCCCACTACTTGGCCACATCCAGGTGTGTTGGCTGCGCCCACTACTTGGCCACATCCAGGTGTGTTGGCTGCGCCCACTACTTGGCCACATCTGATCTTAATGAGTGCTCGTTTCCTTTGAAATGGTGTCTGTTTGTTTGAATAGACAAAAGTTAACAGCTTCGAATGAGTACAAAAAAACAGACATGCTTCATCCTGGTGGTGCTATTGACTAATTCCATGTATAGAGAACAGAAGATCATAGTTTTAAATCTCACTGATGTGCCACAAATAAAAACAGTGTTTGCATGATTAATGCCCAAGCAGATGAATGCCCATGTGTCAGTGCTTGGAGTCCAAAACGTTTACTTTGCAGTTTTAAATGTCTTATTGAAACATGTTGTTGGACTCCAAACACTGACACGTGAGCATTTTCTGTTCTCAAAACACAAATAATAACTCCTAGGAAACCTTTCAAGGAACCAGAGTAAAACATTCTCAGAACCTCCCTGGAACCCATAGTAAAATGTTCTCAGAACTTCCCTAGAACCAGAGTAAAACGTTCTCAGAACTTCCCTAGAACCAGAGTAAAACGTTCTCAGAACCTCCCTGAAACCAGAGTAAAATGTTCTCAGAACTTCCCCAGAACCAGGGTAAAACGTTCTCAGAACTTCCCTAGAACCAGAGTAAAACGTTCTCAGAACTTCCCTAGAACCAGAGTAAAACGCTCTCAGAACTTCCCTAGAACCAGAGTAAAACGTTCCCAGAACCTTCCTGCACCCTAAAAAATGTATGTTCTCAGAACATGTGAAATTTTCTCTTCCGTTCTCAGAACGTTTAAAATGACATTTCGTTTTACCGGTCAGGAAAACCAGGCTTCTCAGAACTAATGGGTAACCCAAAACGTATGTTCCTACAACTTCCAAGCAACCAAATGTGTGCGTGTGTTTGAGTGTGTGGGTGTTGTTGTTGGCGTTGCTGCGGCATTTCCCCAGGGTGACATAACTACTTTCCCTGATGTGGAGGAGGATTCTTCTACTGTGATTCCTAATTACAACGTGGATCATTCATTTTACAGATGGAATATGGTCACTATGACCCTGTTAACATGAGCCCGGGGTGAAGCTATGCTTATACACAGTTATTACACATTTTGCCTCTCTGACAGCGTGAATCGAAGTGGTATTTGTCCCTATCCTTTGACAACTACAGCAGGATGTTTTCATATACTAGTTCATTATTGTCACGATCGTTATAAGGAGTGGACCAAGTTGCAGCGTGGTGTTTCCATCCTTTTATTTGTAAGAGAAACTTAAAGAACAAAAACAATAAAGCGAATGTGAAGCTTAGAGTAGTGTTCACAGGCAACTATACCTAGACAAGATCCCACAAAGCACAATGGGGAAATGGCTACCTAAACATGATCCCCAATCAGAGACAACTATAAACAGCTTCCTCTGGTTGGGAACCATACCAGGCCAACAGATATATAATTCACCTAGATAAACCACCCTAGTCACTGTCACGCCCCAACCGACATAGAGAATAAACAGCTCTCTATGGTCAGGGCGTGACAATTATAGACATTTACTTTTAATCATCCCTACTTACTTTCTATATGGGAATCATCCTCATCAATCAACCATCATCCTGTCTGTTCTAAACGGGTTTTAGATTCTTGAGCAGCAGACGCAGTAAAGACACTTCTGATTGAAGCTATAAGGTCAGTCGCCTGTGAGAGCCCCTTTAATCAGCTCTACTCTGCAACCTAGACACAGCAAGCTGGAAGCTACTAGCTGCCTCATGTTATGGGTATGCTTGACAAGGACTAGATATTTATTTATTTATTAAATACAGCTATAAGCACAGGCAAAATCCTAGAAGAAAACTTGGTTCAGTCTGCTTTCCAAAAGACAAATTCAACTTTCAGCAGGACAAAAGCCTTAAACACATGGCCAAATCTACACTGGAGGTGCGTACTGTAATGAACACGAGGGGAGTCAGAGAGCTGGTTTCAAGCGCAGGGCGCAGCAGTTGTTTATTGCAAAGGACCACAGGAGGAGGCAGGTAGCTGGGTCCAGGAGCAGACAGAAGGTAATTCACAGGAGGTGGCAGGTAGCTGGGTCCAGAGGCAGGCAGAAGATCATACACAGGAGGAGGCAGGTAGCTGGGTCCAGGAGCAGGCAGAAGATCATACACAGGAGGAGGCAGGTAGCTGGGTCCAGGAACAGGCAGAAGGTCATACACAGGAGGTGGCAGGTAGCTGGGTCCAGGAGCAGGCAGAAGATCATACACAGGAGGAGGCAGGTAGCTGGGTCCAGGAGCAGGCAGAAGATCATACACAGGAGGAGGCAGGTAGCTGGGTCCAGGAGCAGGCAGAAGATCATACACAGGAGGAGGCAGGTAGCTGGGTCCAGGGGCAGGCAGAAGATCATACACAGGAGGTGGCAGGTAGCTGGGTCCAGGGGCAGGCAGAAGGTAATTCACAGGAGGAGGCAGGTAGCTGGGTCCAGGGGCAGGCAGAAGATCATACACAGGAGGAGGCAGGTAGCTGGATCCAGGAGCAGGCAGAAGATCATACACAGGAGGAGGCAGGTAGCTGGGTCCAAGAACAGGCAGAAGGTCATACACAGGAGGAGGCAGGTAGCTGGGTCCAGGGGCAGGCAGAAGATCATACACAGGAGGTGGCAGGTAGCTGGGTCCAGGGGCAGGCAGAAGGTAATTCACAGGAGGAGGCAGGTAGCTGGGTCCAGGGGCAGGCAGAAGATCATACACAGGAGGAGGCAGGTAGCTGGATCCAGGAGCAGGCAGAAGATCATACACAGGAGGAGGCAGGTAGCTGGGTCCAGGAACAGGCAGAAGGTCATACACAGGAGGAGGTAGGTAGCTGGGTCCAGGAGCAGGCAGAAGGTAATTCACAGGGGGAGGCAGGTAGCTGGGTCCAGGAGCAGGCAGAAGATCATACACAGGAGGAGGCAGGTAGCTGGGTCCAGGAGCAGGCAGAAGATCATACACAGGAGGAGGCAGGTAGCTGGGTCCAGGAACAGGCAGAAGGTCATACACAGGAGGTGGCAGGTAGCTGGGTCCAGGAGCAGGCAGAAGATCATACACAGGAGGAGGCAGGTAGCTGGGTCCAGGAGCAGGCAGAAGATCATACACAGGAGGAGGCAGGTAGCTGGGTCCAGGAGCAGGCAGAAGATCATACACAGGAGGAGGCAGGTAGCTGGGTCCAGGAGCAGGCAGAAGATCATACACAGGAGGAGGCAGGTAGCTGGGTCCAGGAACAGGCAGAAGGTCATACACAGGAGGTGGCAGGTAGCTGGGTCCAGGAGCAGGCAGAAGATCATACACAGGAGGAGACAGGTAGCTGGGTCCAGGGGCAGGCAGAAGGTCATACACAGGAGGAGGCAGGTAGCTGGGTCCAGGAGCAGGCAGAAGGTAATTCACAGGGGGAGGCAGGTAGCTGGGTCCAGGAGCAGGCAGAAGATCATACACAGGAGGAGGCAGGTAGCTGGGTCCAGGAGCAGGCAGAAGATCATACACAGGAGGAGGCAGGTAGCTGGGTCCAGGAGCAGGCAGAAGATCATACACAGGAGGAGGCAGGTAGCTGGGTCCAGGAACAGGCAGAAGGTCATACACAGGAGGTGGCAGGTAGCTGGGTCCAGGAGCAGGCAGAAGATCATACACAGGAGGAGGCAGGTAGCTGGGTCCAGGAGCAGGCAGAAGATCATACACAGGAGGAGGCAGGTAGCTGGGTCCAGGAGCAGGCAGAAGATCATACACAGGAGGAGGCAGGTAGCTGGGTCCAGGGGCAGGCAGAAGATCATACACAGGAGGAGGCAGGTAGCTGGGTCCAGGGGCAGGCAGAAGATCATACACAGGAGGAGACAGGTAGCTGGGTCCAGGGGCAGGCAGAAGGTCATACACAGGAGGAGGCAGGTTGCTGGGTCCAGGGGCAGGCAGAAGATCATACACAGGAGGAGGCAGGTAGCTGGGTCCAGGGGCAGGTAGCTGGGTCCAGGGGCAGGTAGCTGGGTCCAGGAGCAGGCAGAAGATCATACACAGGAGGTCCAAAGACCAACAGTACAGGCAGGGAAAAGGCTAGTAACATCTTCCAGGAGATCAGACAAGAGGTAGATAACAGGGAAAACGATTACAGGCTGGGAATAAGCAAAAGGCGTCGTTAGTGAGGCAGGCAGAAACACAGGAGGAGTCAATCACAGGAAACCCAAAGCTCTGAAAGACAAAATACCTCAGTCATGGGGTGCAAAGAACTGAACTAAATAGTGTGTGAACAGGTGATTAGAATTGAGGTGATTGGGATCTGGGGAGTGAGCTGCGTTCAGGGGATCTACGTGTTTGAGAGTGTGAGCTAGAAGCAGACGTTACATTTATCAAGATAACATTGAATGTTCCTGAGTGGCCTAGTTACAGTTTTTACTTAATAATTCCTCTTTGGGCGAGGGGGCAGTATTTTCAAGTCCAGATGAAAAGCGTGCCCAAAGTAAACTACCTGTTTCTCAGGCCCAGAAGCTAGGATAGGCATATACTTGGTAGATTTGGATAGGAAACACTCTAAAGTTTCTAAAACGGTTAAAATGATGTCTGTGAGTATAACAGAAGTGATACGGCACTGTGAACAAACGACCCCAATAAAACAACAAGTTCAGCCACTGTTTCCATTGGCTCTTATGTTGAGGCAAAGTCCTCCCAGATTGCAGTTCCTAGGGCTTCCACCTAGGGCTTCCACCTCAAGTATAGTGACTGACAAATGACAAAAAACACAGGACCGATTAGATTTAATAGATATACTGTCTGCCAAATCAATTCAGAAATCATATTCACCTGCAAAAAAAATTATCAGTTTTCAAAGGAATGATGCTATAATTAATTACCTAACTATACAATAGTCATCAGTCGGCCTCTGTATGGTGCCACCCCTGTAATCCCCACCCCTGTATTCCCCACCCCTGTAATCCCCACCCCTGTATCCCCACCCCTGTAATCCCCACCCCTGTATCCCCTCCCTGTATCCCCCCTGTATTCCCCCCTGTAATCCCCACCCCTGTATTCCCCACCCCTGTATTCCCGCCCCTGTATTCCCCCTGTATTCCCCCCATGTATCCCCCTGTACCCCCCTGTACCCCCCCTGTATACCCCCTGTATCCCCCCTGTATTCCCCACCCCTGTATTCCCCACCCCTGTATCCCCTCCATGTATCCCCCCTGTATTCCCCCCTGTAATCCCCACCCCTCTATTCCCCACCCCTGTATTCCCGCCCCTGTATTCCCCATGTATTCCCCACCCCTGTATCCCCCATTAATCCTCACCCCTGTATTCCCCACCCCTGTATTCCCCCCCTGTATTCCCCCCTGTATTCCCCCTGTATTCCCCACCTCTGTATTCCCCTCCCTGTATTCCCCCCCCCTGTAATCCCCCTGTATTCCCCAGCCCTGCATTCCCCCCCGTATTCCCCAGCTCTGTATTCCCCCCTGTATCCCCCCTGTATTCCCCTCCCTGTATTCCCCAGCCCTGTATTCCCCCCTGTATTCCCCAGCCCCGTTTCCCCCCTGTATTCCCCCTGTATTCCCCTCCCCTGTATTCCCCACCCCTGTATCCCCCCTGTAATCCCCCTGTAATCCCCACCCCTGTATTCCCCACCCCTCTATTCCTCCCCCTGTAAACCCCACCACCCCGTATTCCCCCCCTGTAAACCCCCTGTATTCCCCACCCCCTGTAATCCCCCCCCTGTATTCCCCACCCCTGTATTCCCCACCCCTCTATTCCTCCCCCTGTAAACCCCCCACCCCGTATTCCCCCCTGTAAACCCCCCCCTGTATTCCCCACCCCTGTAATCCCCACACCTGTATTCCCCTCCCCTATAATCCCCTCCCCGTATTCCCCCCTGTAATCCCCCTGTATTCCCCTGCCCTGCATTCCCCCCCGTATTCCCCAGCTCTGTATTCCCCCTGTATTCCCCACCCCTGTATTCCCCACCCCTGTATCCCCTCCTGTATTCCCCACCCCTGTATTCCCCACCCCTGTATTCCCCACCCCTGTATTCCCCACCCCTGTATTCCCCAGCCCTGTATTCCCCAGCCCTGTAATCCCCCCTGTAATCCCCCAGCCCTGTAATCCCCTCCCCTGTATTCCCCCCTGTATTCCCCAGCCCTGTATTCCTCCCCCTGTATTCCCCAGCCCTGTATTCCCCCTGTATTCCCCAGCCCCATTTCCCCCATTGTATTCCCCCTGTATTCCCCCTGTATTCCCCAGCCCTGTATTCCCCCTGTATTCCCCAACCCTGTATTCCCCTCCCTGTATTCCCCACCCCTGTATATTCCCCTGTATTCCCCACCCCTGTATTCCCCCCCCCTTTATCCCCCCTGTATACCCCCCTGTATTCCCCAACCCTGTATTCCCCTCCCCTGTATTCCCCACCCCTGTATTCCCCACCCCTGTATTTCCCACCCCTGAATCCCCCCTGTATTCCCCTCCCTGTATTCCCCACCCCTGTATTCCCCGCCCCTGTATCTCCCCCTGTATTCCCCACCCCTGTATCCCCCTGTATTCCCCTCCCCTGTATTCCCCACCCCTGTATCCCCCCTGTATTCCCCCTGTAATCCCCACCCCTGTATTCCCCACCCCTCTATTCCTCCCCCTGTAAACCCCCCACCCCGTATTCCCCCTGTAAACCCCCCCCCTGTATTCCCCACCCCCTGTAATCCCCCTGTATTCCCCACCCCTGTATTCCCCACCCCTGTATTCCCCACCCCTGTATTCACCCCCTGTATTCCCCAGCCCTGTATTCCCCACCCCTGTATTCCCCTCCCCTGTATACCCACCCTGTATTCCCCAGCCCTGTATTCCCCCCCCCTGTATTCCCCCTGTATTTCCCAGCCCTGTATTCCCCCTGTAATCCCCCTGTATTCCCCAACCCTGCATTCCCTATCCCTGTATTCCCTAGCCCTGTAACCCCCCCCTATATTCCCCCTGTATTCCCCAGCCCTGTATTCCCCCGCCTGTAATCACCCCTTGTATTCCCCAGCCCTGTATTCCCCCCCTGTAATCCCCCTGTATTCCCCAGCCCTGTAATCCCCCCTGTATTCCCCAGCCCTGTATCCCCCCACCTGTAATCCCCCTGTATCCCCCCCTGTATTCTCCCCTGTATTCCCCCCCAGCCCTGTATCCCCAGCCCCCCCCTGTAATCCCCCCTGTATTCCCCAGCCCTGTATTCCCCAGCCCTGTAATCCCCCAGCCCTGTAATCCCCTCCCTGTATCCCCCCTGTATTCCCCAGCCCTGTATTCCTCCCCCTGTATTCCCCAGCCCTGTATTCCCCAGCCCTGTATTCCCCCTGTATTCCCCAGCCCCGTTTCCCCCATTGTATTCCCCCTGTATTCCCCACCCCTGTATTCCCCAGCCCTGTATTCCCCAACCCTGTATTCCCCTCCCCTGTATTCCCCACCCCTGTATATTCCCCTGTATTCCCCACCCCTGTATTCCCCCCCCTTTATCCCCCCTGTATACCCCCTGTATTCCCCAACCCTGTATTCCCCTCCCTGTATTCCCCACCCCTGTATTCCCCACCCCTGTATTTCCCACCCCTGAATTCCCCCTGTATTCCCCTCCCCTGTATTCCCCACCCCTGTATTCCCCGCCCCTGTATCTCCCCCTGTATTCCCCACCCCTGTATCCCCCTGTATTCCCCTCCCCTGTATTCCCCACCCCTGTATCCCCCCTGTATTCCCCCCCTGTAATCCCCACCCCTGTATTCCCCACCCCTCTATTCCTCCCCCTGTAAACCCCCCCACCCGTATTCCCCCTGTAAACCCCCCCCCTGTATTCCCCACCCCCTGTAATCCCCCCCTGTATTCCCCACCCCTGTATTCCCCACCCCTGTATTCCCCACCCCTGTATTCACCCCCTGTAAACCCCACCCCTTTATTCCCCACCCTGTATTCCCCAGCCCTGTATTCCCCACCCCTGTATTCCCCCTGTATTCCCTCCCCCTGTATTCCCCAGCCCTGTATTCCCCACCCCTGTATTCCCCACCCCTGTATTCACCCCCTGTATTCCCCAGCCCTGTATTCCCCACCCCTGTATTCCCCTCCCTGTATACCCCCCTGTATTCCCCAGCCCTGTATTTCCCCCCCCTGTATTCCCCCTGTATTTCCCAGCCCTGTATTCCCCCCTGTAATCCCCCTGTATTCCCCAACCCTGCATTCCCTATCCCTGTATTCCCTAGCCCTGTAACCCCCCTATATTCCCCCCTGTATTCCCCAGCCCTGTATTCCCCGCCTGTAATCACCCCCTGTATTCCCCAGCCCTGTATTCCCCCCCTGTAATCCCCCTGTATTCCCCAGCCCTGTAATCCCCCTGTATTCCCCAGCCCTGTATCCCACCCCTGTATTCCCCAGCCCTGTATCCCCCACCTGTAATCCCCCTGTATCCCCCCCTGTATTCCCCCCTGTATTCCCCAGCCCTGTATTCCCCCTGTAATCCCCCTGTATTCCCCAGCCCTGTACCCCCCCCCCTGTATTCCCCAGCCCTGTATTCCCCCTCCTGTATTCCCCTCCCCTGTATTCCCCCTGTATTCCCCACCCCTGTATTCCCCACCCCTGTATTCCCCCTGTACCCCCCTGTATCCCCCCTGTATTCCCCCCTGTATTCCCGCCCTGTATTCCCCCCTGTATTCCCCAACCCTGTATTCCCCTCCCTGTATTCCCCCTGTATTCCCCACCCCTGTATTAACCACCCCCTGTATTCCTCCCCTGTAATCCCCTCCCTGTATTCCTCACCTGTATCCCCCCTGTATTCCCCCCTGTATTCCCCACCCCTGTATTCCCCCTGTATTCCCCACCCCTGTATTCCCCACCCCTGTATTCCCCCTGTATTCCCCAACCCTGTATTCCCCACCCCTGTATTCCCATTCCCCTGTATTCCCATTCCCCTGTATTCCCCAACCCTGTATTCCCCAACCCTGTATTCCCCAACCCTGTATTCCCATTCCCCTGTATCCCCCCCTGTATTCCCCAGCCCTGTATTCCCCCTCCTGTATTCCCCCTGTAATCCCCACCCCTGTATTCCCCACCCCTGTATTCCCCACCCCTGTATTCCCCCTGTACCCCCCCCCCCCTGTATCCCCCTGTATTTCCCCCCTGTATTCCCGCCCTGTATTCCCCCTGTATTCCCCAACCCTGTATTCCCCACCCCTGTATTCCCATTCCCCTGTATTCCCATTCCCCTGACATGGAACCATTTATGAACTTTTACTTGCCAACGCAGGAAAGTGACGCAACGAGTTGAAAATATTGAATGCATCCTTGTAATTACTGAGGGGATTATCAATCCTGTTGAATGGTGTTATTACTGAGGGGATTATCAGTCCTGTTGAATGGTGTTATTACTGTGGGGATTATCAATCCTGTTGAATGGTGTTATTACTGAGGGGATTATCAGTCCTGTTGAATGGTGATACTACTGAGGGGATTATCAGTCCTGTTGAATGGTGTTATTACTGAGGGGATTATCAATCCTGTTGAGTGTTCTGTACCACTACTAGTGTTCTGTCTAGTACCACTACTAGTGTTCTGTCTTGTACCACTACTAGTGTTCTGTCTTGTACCACTACTAGTGTTCTGTCTTGTACCACTACTAGTGTTCTGTCTTGTACCACTGCTAGTGTTCTGTCTTGTACCACTACTAGTGTTCTGTCTAGTACCACTACTAGTGTTCTGTCTTGTACCACTACTAGTGTTCTGTCTAGTACCACTACTAGTGTTCTGTCTTGTACCACTACTAGTGCTCTGTCTTGTACCAATACTAGTGTTCTGTCTCGTACCACTGCTAGTGTTCTGTCTTGTACCACTCCTCACACATCACAATTGCCCGTAAACTACTATATATTTCCTCAATCCTACAATGGAACCTCTTTTTAATAGAAGCAAGTGAATGTTAATGAATGAACCCACTTCAAAGGCAAGTATGTACACGTAAAAATCGTAGCTCTTTATGTTTCCAAAGGCAAGTACGTAAAAAGCTATGATGACTGACAAATGAAGTCAATTCCTACAGAAGGAGAGACAACAGCGTTCCTGTGGAGATGTAGTAACGTTACCCGAGACACAAAGAGTTTCCTCAGCTTTGATCCTAAATATGCATCCCAAATGGTTCCTTCTTCCCTACAAAGTATGCTTCTTTTGATCAGAGTTCCTATGGTCCCTGCTGAAAAAGTAGTGCACTATATAGGGAATAGGGCCCTGGTCTAAAGTAGTGCACTATATAGGGAATAGGGCCCTGGTCTAATGAAGTGCACTATATAGGGAATAGGGCCCTGGTCTAATGTAGTGCACTATAATAGGGAATAGGGCTCTGGTCTAAAGTAGTGCACTATAATAGGGAATAGGGTGCTGTTTGGGTCGCGTTCCGGTGTTGACTCTACAGCAGCGTTAGGGAGGAACAGTAGCAGGTGTCCTTGACGACTGGACTGGCTTTTGTTTCCATCTTCCCTCCCACCACCACACCCCACCAACGGGGAGGTTGAGAAAGAGCTGTGTGTGTGTGTGTGTGTGTGTGTGTGTGTGTGTGTGTGTGTGTGTGTGTGTGTGTGTGTGTGTGTGTGTGTGTGTGTGTGTGTGTGTGTGTGTGTGTGTGTGTGTGCGTGTGCGTGTGTGCGTGTGCGTGTGCGTGTGTGTGTGTGTGTGTGTGTGTGTTTATATACATGGTTATCTCTGTATGTGTGGAACATGACGTATGTTGTTGATGTCTGAGGTTGAAGGAATCTCTTCTCTTCCTGCTCAGGCTCACGTCCTGTAACACATAGCACCAGATGATTCATACTGACTGCCGCTAGAGTTAGGTCACTCCAACCAGAGGATTCATACTGACTGTCCCTAGAGTTAGGTCACTCCAACCAGAGGATTCATACTGACTGTCCCTAGAGTTAGGTCACTCCAACGAGATGATTCATACTGACTGTCACTAGAGTTAGGTCACTCCAACCAGAGGATTCATACTGACTGTCCCTAGAGTTAGGTCACTCCAACGAGATGATTCATACTGACTGTCACTAGAGTTAGGTCACTCCAACCAGATGATTCATACTGACTGTCACTATAGTTAGGTCACTCCAACCAGAGGATTCATACTGCCTGTTCATATAGTTCAAATCAAATAAAATCAAATTTTATTTGTCACATACACATGGTTATCAGATGTTAATGCGAGTGTAGCGAAATGCTTGTGCTTCTAGTTCCGACAATGCAGTGATAACCAACAAGTAATCTAACTAACAATTCCAAAACTACTGTCTTATACACAGTGTAAGGGGATAAAGAATATGTACATAAGGATATATGAATGAGTGATGGTACAGAGCAGCATACAGTAGATGGTATCGAGTACAGTATATACATATGAGATGAGTATGTAGACAAAGTAAACAAAGTGGCATAGTTAAAGTGGCTAGTGATACATGTATTACATAAGGATGCATTCGATGATGTAGAGAACAGTATATACATATGCATATGAGATGAATAATGTAGGGTAAGTAACATTATATAAGGTAGCATTGTTTAAAGTGGCTAGTGATATATTTACATCATTTACCATCAATTCCCATTATTAAAATGGCTGGAGTTGGGTCAATGTCAATGACAGTGTGTTGGCAGCAGCCACTCAATATTAGTGGTGGCTGTTTAACAGTCTGATGGCCTTGAGATAGAAGCTGTTTTTCAGTCTCTCGGTCCCAGCTTTGATGCTCCTGTACTGACCTCGCCTTCTGGATGATAGCGGGGTGAACAGGCAGTGGCTCGGGTGGTTGATGTCCTTGATGATCTTTATGGCCTTCCTGTAACATCGGGTGGTGTAGGTGTCCTGGAGGGCAGGTAGTTTGCCCCCGGTGATGCATTGTGCAGACCTCACTACCCTCTGGAGAGCCATACGGTTGAGGGTGGAGCAGTTACCGTACCAGGCGGTGATACAGCCCGCCAGGATGCTCTCGATTGTGCACCTGTAGAAGTTTGTGAGTGCTTTTGGTGACAAGCCGAATTTCTTCAGCCTCCTGAGGTTGAAGAGGCGCTGCTGCGCCTTCTTCACGACGCTGTCAGTGTGAGTAGACCAATTCAGTTTGTCTGTGATTTGTACGCCGAGGAACTTAAAACTTGCTACCGTCTCCACTACTGTTCCATCGATGTGGATAGGGGGGTGTTCCCTCTGCTGTTTCCTGAAGTCCACAATCATCTCCTTAGTTTTGTTGACGTTGAGTGTGAGGTTATTTTCCTGACACCACACTCAGAGGGCCCTCACCTCCTCCCTGTAGGCTGTCTCGTCGTTGTTGGTAATCAAGCCTACCACTGTTGTGTCGTCCGCAAACTTGATGATTGAGTTGGAGGCGTGCGTGGCCACGCAGTCGTGGGTGAACAGGGAGTACAGGAGAGGGCTCAGAACGCACCCTTGTGGGGCCCCCGTGTTGAGGATCAGCGGGGAGGAGATGTTGTTGCCTACCCTCACCACCTGGGGGCGGCCCGTCAGGAAGTCCAGTACCCAGTTGCACAGGGCGGGGTCGAGACCCAGGGTCTCGAGCTTGATGACGAGCTTGGAGGGTACTATGGTGTTGAATGCCGAGCTGTAGTCGATGAACAGCATTCTCACATAGGTATTCCTCTTGTCCAGGTGGGTTAGGGCAGTGTGCAGTGTGGTTGAGATTGCATCGTCTATGGACCTATTTGGGCGGTAAGCAAATTGGAGTGGGTCTAGGGTGTCAGGTAGGGTGGAGGTGATATGGTCCTTGACTAGTCTCTCAAAGCACTTCATGATGACGGAAGTGAGTGCTACGGGGCGGTAGTCGTTTAGCTCAGTTACCTTAGCTTTCTTGGGAACAGGAACAATGGTGGCCCTCTTGAAGCATGTGGGAACAGCAGACTGGTATAGGGATTGATTGAATATGTCCGTAAACACACCGGCCAGCTGGTCTGCGCAAGCTCTGGGGGCGCGGCTGGGTATGCCGTCTGGGCCTGCAGCCTTGCGAGGGTTAACACGTTTAAATGTCTTACTCACCTCGGCTGCAGTGAAGGAGAGACCGCATGTTTTCGTTGCAGGCCGTGTCAGTGGCACTGTATTGTCCTCAAAGCGGGCAAAAAAGTTATTTAGTCTGCCTGGGAGCAAGACATCCTGGTCCGTGACTGGGCTGGATTTCATCTTGTAGTCCGTGATTGACTGCAGACCCTGCCACATGCCTCTTGTGTCTGAGCCGTTGAATTGAGATTCTACTTTGTCTCTGTACTGACGCTTAGCTTGTTTAATAGCCTTGCGGACGGAAGAGCAGCACTGTTTGCATTCGGTCATGTTGCCAGACACCTTGCCCTGATTAAAAGCAGTGGTTCAAGCTTTCAGTTTCAGTTTCAGTTAGGTAACTCCAACCTGTCCCTAGAGTTAGGTCACTCCAACCAGAGTATTCATACTGCCTGTCCCTAGAGTTAGGTCACTCCAACCAGAGGATTCATACTGCCTGTCCCTAGTGTTAGGTAACTCCAACATGTCCTTAGAGTTAGGTCACTCCAACCAGATGATTCATACTGCCTGTCCCTAGAGTTAGGTCACTCCAACCAGATGATTCATACTGCCTGTCCCTAGAGTTAGGTCACTCCAACCAGATGATTCATACTGCCTGTCCCTACAGTTAGGTCACTCCAACCAGATGATTCATACTGACTGTCCCTAGAGTTAGGTCACTCCAACCAGATGATTCATACTGCCTGTCCCTACAGTTAGGTCACTCCAACCAGATGATTCATACTGCCTGTCCCTAGAGTTACGTCACTCCAACTAGATGATTCATACTGACTGTCACTAGATTTAGGTCACTCCAACCAGATGATTCATACGGACTGTCCCTAGAGTTAGGTCACTCCAACCTGTCCCTAGATTTAGGTCACTCCAACCAGATTTTTCATACTGCCTGTCCCGAGAGTTAGGTCACTCCAAACAGATGATTCATACGGACTGTCCCTAGAGTTAGGTCACTCCAACCTGTCCATAGATTTAGGTCACTCCAACCAGATTTTTCATACTGTCTGTCCCGAGAGTTAGGTCACTCCAACCAGATGATTCATACTGACTGTCCCTAGAGTTAGGTCACTCCAACCAGATGATTCATACTGCCTGTCCCTACAGTTAGGTCACTCCAACCAGATGATTCATACTGCCTGTCCCTAGAGTTAGGTCACTCCAACTAGATGATTCATACTGACTGTCACTAGAGTTAGGTCACTCCAACCAGAGGATTCATACGGACTGTCCCTATAGTTAGGTTACTCCAACCAGATTTTTCATACTGCCTGTCCCGAGAGTTAGGTCACTCCAACCTGTCCCTACAGTTAGGTCACTCCAACCAGATGATTCATACTGCCTGTTCATAGAGTTAGATAACTCTAACCTGTCAATAGAGTTAGGTAACTCCAAACAGATGATTCATACTGCCTGTCCCTGGAGTTAGGTCACTCCAACCAGATAATTCATACTGCCTGTTCATAGAGTTAGATAATTCCAACCTGTCCCTAGAGTTAGGTCACTCCAACCAGATTATTCATACTGCCTGTCCCTGAAGTTAGGTCACTCCAACCTGTCCCTAGAGTTAGGTCACTCCAACCAGATGATTCATACTGCCTGTTCATAGAGTTAGATAACTCTAACCTGTCCCTAGAGTTAGGTAACTCCAAACAGATGATTCATACTGCCTGTCCCTAGAGTTAGGTCACTCCAACCTGTCCCTAGAGTTAGGTCACTCCAAGCAGATGATTCATACTGACTGTCCCTAGAGTTAGGTCACTCCAACCAGATGATTCATACTGTCTGTCACTAGAGTTAGGTCACTCCAACCAGATGATTCATACTGACTGTCACTAGAGTTAGGTCACTCCAACCTGTCCCTAGAGTTAGGTAACTCCAACCTGTCCCTAGAGTTAGGTCACTCCAACCTGTCCCTAGAGTTAGGTCACTCCAACCTGTCACTAGAGTTAGGTCACTCCAACCTGTCCCGAGAGTTAGGTCACTCCAACCTGTCCCTGGAGTTAGGTCACTCCAACCTGTCCCTAGAGTGAGGTCACTCCAACCAGATGATTCATACTGCCTGTCCCTGGAGTTAGGTCACTCCAACCAGATGATTCATACTGTCTGTCTCTAGAGTTAGGTCACTCCAACCTGTCCCTAGAGTTAGGTCACTCCAAGCAGATGATTCATACTGACTGTCCCTAGAGTTAGGTCACTCCAACCAGATGATTCATACTGTCTGTCACTAGAGTTAGGTCACTCCAACCAGATGATTCATACTGACTGTCACTAGAGTTAGGTCACTCCAAGCAGATGATTCATTCTGACTGTCCCTAGAGTTAGGTCACTCCAACCTGTCCCTAGAGTTAGGTCACTCCAAGCAGATGATTCATACTGACTGTCCCTAGAGTTAGGTCACTCCAACCAGATGATTCATACTGTCTGTCCCTAGAGTTAGGTCACTCCAAGCAGATGATTCATTCTGACTGTCCCTAGAGTTAGGTCACTCCAACCAGATGATTCATACTGCCTGTCCCTACAGTTAGGTCACTCCAACCAGATGATTCATACTGCCTGTCCCTAGAGTTAGGTCACTCCAACTAGATGATTCATACTGACTGTCACTAGAGTTAGGTCACTCCAACCTGTCCCTATAGTTAGGTTACTCCAACCTGTCCCTAGATTTAGGTCACTCCAACCAGATTTTTCATACTGCCTGTCCCGAGAGTTAGGTCACTCCAACCTGTCCCTACAGTTAGGTCACTCCAACCAGATGATTCATACTGCCTGTTCATAGAGTTAGATAACTCTAACCTGTCAATAGAGTTAGGTAACTCCAAACAGATGATTCATACTGCCTGTCCCTGGAGTTAGGTCACTCCAACCAGATAATTCATACTGCCTGTTCATAGAGTTAGATAATTCCAACCTGTCCCTAGAGTTAGGTCACTCCAACCAGATTATTCATACTGCCTGTCCCTGAAGTTAGGTCACTCCAACCTGTCCCTAGAGTTAGGTCACTCCAACCAGATGATTCATACTGCCTGTTCATAGAGTTAGATAACTCTAACCTGTCCCTAGAGTTAGGTAACTCCAAACAGATGATTCATACTGCCTGTCCCTAGAGTTAGGTCACTCCAACCAGATGATTCATACTGTCTGTCACTAGAGTTAGGTCACTCCAACCAGATGATTCATACTGACTGTCACTAGAGTTAGGTCACTCCAACCTGTCCCTAGAGTTAGGTAACTCCAACCTGTCCCTAGAGTTAGGTCACTCCAACCTGTCCCTAGAGTTAGGTCACTCCAACCTGTCACTAGAGTTAGGTCACTCCAACCTGTCCCAGAGTTCAGGTCACTCCAACCTGTCCCTGGAGTTAGGTCACTCCAACCTGTCCCTAGAGTGAGGTCACTCCAACCAGATGATTCATACTGCCTGTCCCTGGAGTTAGGTCACTCCAACCAGATGATTCATACTGTCTGTCTCTAGAGTTAGGTCACTCCAACCTGTCCCTAGAGTTAGGTCACTCCAAGCAGATGATTCATACTGACTGTCCCTAGAGTTAGGTCACTCCAACCAGATGATTCATACTGTCTGTCACTAGAGTTAGGTCACTCCAACCAGATGATTCATACTGACTGTCACTAGAGTTAGGTCACTCCAACCTGTCCCTAGAGTTAGGTCACTCCAAGCAGATGATTCATACTGACTGTCCCTAGAGTTAGGTCACTCCAACCAGATGATTCATACTGTCTGTCACTAGAGTTAGGTCACTCCAACCAGATGATTCATACTGACTGTCACTAGAGTTAGGTCACTCCAACCTGTCCCTAGAGTTAGATCCCTCCAACCAGATTATTCATACTGCCTGTCCCTAGAGTTAGGTCACTCCAACCTGTCCCTAGAGTTAGGTCACTCCAACCAGATTATTCATACTGCCTGTCCCTAGAGTTAGGTCACTCCAACCTGTCCCTAGAGTTAGGTCACTCCAAGCAGATGATTCATACTGACTGTCCCTAGAGTTAGGTCACTCCAAGCAGATGATTCATTCTGACTGTCCCTAGAGTTAGGTCACTCCAACCAGATGATTCATACTGTCTGTCACTAGAGTTAGGTCACTCCAACCAGATGATTCATACTGACTGTCACTAGAGTTAGGTCACTCCAACCTGTCCCTAGAGTTAGGTCACTCCAAGCAGATGATTCATACTGACTGTCCCTAGAGTTAGGTCACTCCAACCAGATGATTCATACTGTCTGTCACTAGAGTTAGGTCACTCCAACCAGATGATTCATACTGACTGTCACTAGAGTTAGGTCACTCCAACCTGTCCCTAGAGTTAGGTAACTCCAACCTGTCCCTAGAGTTAGGTCACTCCAACCTGTCCCTAGAGTTAGGTCACTCCAACCTGTCCCTAGAGTTAGGTCACTCCAACCTGTCCCGAGAGTTAGGTCACTCCAACCTGTCCCTGGAGTTAGGTCACTCCAACCTGTCCCTAGAGTGAGGTCACTCCAACCAGATGATTCATACTGCCTGTCCCTGGAGTTAGGTCACTCCAACCAGATGATTCATACTGTCTGTCTCTAGAGTTAGGTCACTCCCACCAAAATATTCATAATGTCTGTCTCTAGAGTTAAGCCACTCCAACCAGATGATTCATACTCCCTGTTCATAGAGTTAGATAACTCTAACCTGTCCCTAGAGTTAGGTAACTCCAAACAGATGATTCATACTGCCTGTCCCTAGAGTTAGGTCACTCCAACCTGTCCCTAGAGTTAGGTCACTCCAACCAGATTATTCATACTGCCTGTCCCTGTAGTTAGGTCACTTCAACCTGTCCCTAGAGTTAGGTCACTCCAACCAGATTATTCATACTGCCTGTCCCTGGAGTTAGGTCACTTCAACCTGTCCCTAGAGTTAGGTCACTCCAACCTGTCCCTAGAGTTAGGTCACTCCCACCAGATTATTCATACTGCCTGTCCCTGGAGATAGGTCACTCCAACCTGTCCCTAGAGTTAGGTCACTCCAACCAGATTATTCATACTGCCTGTCCCTAGAGTTAGGTCACTCAAACATGTCCCTAGAGTTAGGTCACTCCAACCTGTCCCTAGAGTTAGGTCACTCCAACCAGATGATTCATAATGACTGTCACTAGAGTTAGGTCACTCCAACCAGATGATTCATAATGCCTGTTCATAGAGTTAGTTAATTCCAACCTGTCCCTAGAGTTAGGTCACTCCAACCAGATTATTCATACTGCCTGTCCCTGAAGTTAGGTCACTCCAACCTGTCCCTAGAGTTAGGTCACTCCATCCAGACTATTCATACTGCCTGTCCCTAGAGTTAGGTCACTCCAACCTGTCCCTACAGTTCCAACCAGATCACTCCAACCAGATGATTCATACTGACTGTCACTAGAGTTAGGTCACTCCAACCTGTCCCTAGAGTTAGGTCACTCCAACCAGATTTTTCATACTGCCTGTCCCTAGAGTTAGGTCACTCCAACCTGATTCATACAGCCTGTTCATATAGTTAGGTAACTCCAACCTGTCCCTAGAGTTAGGTAACTCCAACCAGATGATTCATACTGCCTGTCCCTGGAGTTAGGTCACTCCAACCTGTCCCTAGAGTTAGGTCACTCCAACCTGTCCCTAGAGTGAGGTTCAGATGATTCATACTGCCTGTCCCTGGAGTTAGGTCACTCCAACCAGATGATTCATACTGTCTGTCTCTAGAGTTAGGTCACTCCCACCAAAATATTCATAATGTCTGTCTCTAGAGTTAAGCCACTCCAACCAGATGATTCATACTCCCTGTTCATAGAGTTAGATAACTCTAACCTGTCCCTAGATTTAGGTAACTCCAAACAGATGATTCATACTGCCTGTCCCTAGAGTTAGGTCACTCAACCTGTCCCTAGAGTTAGGTCACTCCAACCAGATTATTCATACTGCCTGTCCCTGTAGTTAGGTCACTTCAACCTGTCCCTAGAGTTAGGTCACTCCAACCAGATTATTCATACTGCCTGTCCCTGGAGTTAGGTCACTTCAACCTGTCCCTAGAGTTAGGTCACTCCAACCAGATTATTCATACTGCCTGTCCCTAGAGTTAGGTCACTCCAACCTGTCCCTAGAGTTAGGTCACTCCAAGCAGATGATTCATACTGACTGTCCCTAGAGTTAGGTCACTCCAACCAGATGATTCATACTGTCTGTCACTAGAGTTAGGTCACTCCAACCAGATGATTCATACTGACTGTCACTAGAGTTAGGTCACTTCAACCTGTCCCTAGAGTTAGGTCACTCCAACCTGTCCCTAGAGTTAGGTCACTCCCACCAGATTATTCATACTGCCTGTCCCTGGAGATAGGTCACTCCAACCTGTCCCTAGAGTTAGGTCACTCCAACCAGATTATTCATACTGCCTGTCCCTAGAGTTAGGTCACTCAAACATGTCCCTAGAGTTAGGTCACTCCAACCTGTCCCTAGAGTTAGGTCACTCCAACCAGATGATTCATAATGACTGTCACTAGAGTTAGGTCACTCCAACCAGATGATTCATAATGCCTGTTCATAGAGTTAGTTAATTCCAACCTGTCCCTAGAGTTAGGTCACTCCAACCAGATTATTCATACTGCCTGTCCCTGAAGTTAGGTCACTCCAACCTGTCCCTAGAGTTAGGTCACTCCATCCACACTATTCATACTGCCTGTCCCTGGAGTTAGGTCACTCCAACCTGTCCCTACAGTTAGGTCACTCCAACCAGATGATTCATACTGACTGTCACTAGAGTTAGGTCACTCCAACCTGTCCCTAGATTTAGGTCACTCCAACCAGATTTTTCATACTGCCTGTCCCGAGAGTTAGGTCACTCCAACCAGAGGATTCATACTGCCTGTTCATATAGTTAGGTAACTCCAACCTGTCCCTAGAGTTAGGTAACTCCAAACAGATGATTCATACTGCCTGTCCCTGGAGTTAGGTCACTCCAACCTGTCCCTGGAGTTAGGTCACTCCAACCTGTCCCTAGAGTGAGGTCACTCCAACCAGATGATTCATACTGCCTGTCCCTGGAGTTAGGTCACTCCAACCAGATGATTCATACTGTCTGTCTCTAGAGTTAGGTCACTCCCACCAAAATATTCATAATGTCTGTCT
The DNA here is from genome assembly GCF_021184085.1 of Oncorhynchus gorbuscha. NCBI lineage: Eukaryota > Metazoa > Chordata > Actinopteri > Salmoniformes > Salmonidae > Oncorhynchus > Oncorhynchus gorbuscha. Next base: position 4,408,970 of record NC_060184.1, read on the forward strand.
CTAGAGTTAAGCCACTCCAACCAGATGATTCATACTCCCTGTTCATAGAGTTAGATAACTCTAACCTGTCCCTAGATTTAGGTAACTCCAAACAGATGATTCATACTGCCTGTCCCTAGAGTTAGGTCACTCCAACCTGTCCCTAGAGTTAGGTCACTCCAACCAGATTATTCATACTGCCTGTCCCTGTAGTTAGGTCACTTCAACCTGTCCCTAGAGTTAGGTCACTCCAACCAGATTATTCATACTGCCTGTCCCTGGAGTTAGGTCACTTCAACCTGTCCCTAGAGTTAGGTCACTCCAACCAGATTATTCATACTGCCTGTCCCTAGAGTTAGGTCACTCCAACCTGTCCCTAGAGTTAGGTCACTCCAAGCAGATGATTCATACTGACTGTCCCTAGAGTTAGGTCACTCCAACCAGATGATTCATACTGTCTGTCACTAGAGTTAGGTCACTCCAACCAGATGATTCATACTGACTGTCACTAGAGTTAGGTCACTCCAACCTGTCCCTAGAGTTAGGTAACTCCAACCTGTCCCTAGAGTTAGGTCACTCCAACCTGTCCCTAGAGTTAGGTCACTCCAACCTGTCCCTAGAGTTAGGTCACTCCAACCTGTCCTGAGAGTTAGGTCACTCCAACCTGTCCCTGGAGTTAGGTCACTCCAACCTGTCCCTAGAGTGAGGTCACTCCAACCAGATGATTCATACTGCCTGTCCCTGGAGTTAGGTCACTCCAACCAGATGATTCATACTGTCTGTCTCTAGAGTTAGGTCACTCCCACCAAAATATTCATAATGTCTGTCTCTAGAGTTAAGCCACTCCAACCAGATGATTCATACTCCCTGTTCATAGAGTTAGATAACTCTAACCTGTCCCTAGAGTTAGGTAACTCCAAACAGATGATTCATACTGCCTGTCCCTAGAGTTAGGTCACTCCAACCTGTCCCTAGAGTTAGGTCACTCCAACCAGATTATTCATACTGCCTGTCCCTGTAGTTAGGTCACTTCAACCTGTCCCTAGAGTTAGGTCACTCCAACCAGATTATTCATACTGCCTGTCCCTGGAGTTAGGTCACTTCAACCTGTCCCTAGAGTTAGGTCACTCCAACCTGTCCCTAGAGTTAGGTCACTCCCACCAGATTATTCATACTGCCTGTCCCTGGAGATAGGTCACTCCAACCTGTCCCTAGAGTTAGGTCACTCCAACCAGATTATTCATACTGCCTGTCCCTAGAGTTAGGTCACTCAAACATGTCCCTAGAGTTAGTTAATTCCAACCTGTCCCTAGAGTTAGGTCACTCCATCCAGATGATTCATACTGACTGTCCTAGAGTTAGGTCACTCCAACCTGTCCCTAGAGTTAGGTCACTCCAACCAGATGATTCATAATGACTGTCACTAGAGTTAGGTCACTCCAACCAGATGATTCATAATGACTGTCACTAGAGTTAGGTCACTTCAACCTGTCCCTAGAGTTAGGTCACTCCAACCTGTCCCTAGAGTTAGGTCACTCCCACCAGATTATTCATACTGCCTGTCCCTGGAGATAGGTCACTCCAACCTGTCCCTAGAGTTAGGTCACTCCAACCAGATTATTCATACTGCCTCGAACCTGTCCCTAGAGTTAGGTCACTCAAACATGTCCCTAGAGTTAGGTCACTCCAACCTGTCCCTAGAGTTAGGTCACTCCAACCAGATGATTCATAATGACTGTCACTAGAGTTAGGTCACTCCAACCAGATGATTCATAATGCCTGTTCATAGAGTTAGTTAATTCCAACCTGTCCCTAGAGTTAGGTCACTCCAACCAGATTATTCATACTGCCTGTCCCTGAAGTTAGGTCACTCCAACCTGTCCCTAGAGTTAGGTCACTCCATCCACACTATTCATACTGCCTGTCCCTGGAGTTAGGTCACTCCAACCTGTCCCTACAGTTAGGTCACTCCAACCTGTCCCTAGATGATCACTCCAACCAGATACTGACTGTCACTAGAGTTAGGTCACTCCAACCTGTCCCTAGATTTAGGTCACTCCAACCAGATTTTTCATACTGCCTGTCCCGAGAGTTAGGTCACTCCAACCAGAGGATTCATACTGCCTGTTCATATAGTTAGGTAACTCCAACCTGTCCCTAGAGTTAGGTAACTCCAAACAGATGATTCATACTGCCTGTCCCTGGAGTTAGGTCACTCCAACCTGTCCCTGGAGTTAGATCATTCATAACCTGTCCCTGGAGTTAGGTCACTCCAACCAGATGATTCATACTGCCTGTCCCTGGAGTTAGGTCACTCCAACCAGATGATTCATACTGTCTGTCTCTAGAGTTAGGTCACTCCCACCAAAATATTCATAATGTCTGTCTCTAGAGTTAAGCCACTCCAACCAGATGATTCATACTCCTGTTCATAGAGTTAGATAACTCTAACCTGTCCCTAGATTTAGGTAACTCCAAACAGATGATTCATACTGCCTGTCCCTAGAGTTAGGTCACTCCAACCTGTCCCTAGAGTTAGGTCACTCCAACCAGATTATTCATACTGCCTGTCCCTGTAGTTAGGTCACTTCAACCTGTCCCTAGAGTTAGGTCACTCCAACCAGATTATTCATACTGCCTGTCCCTGGAGTTAGGTCACTTCAACCTGTCCCTAGAGTTAGGTCACTCCAACCAGATTATTCATACTGCCTGTCCCTAGAGTTAGGTCACTCCAACCTGTCCCTAGAGTTAGGTCACTCCAAGCAGATGATTCATACTGACTGTCCCTAGAGTTAGGTCACTCCAACCAGATGATTCATACTGTCTGTCACTAGAGTTAGGTCACTCCAACCAGATGATTCATACTGACTGTCACTAGAGTTAGGTCACTCCAACCTGTCCCTAGAGTTAGGTAACTCCAACCTGTCCCTAGAGTTAGGTCACTCCAACCTGTCCCTAGAGTTAGGTCACTCCAACCTGTCCCTAGAGTTAGGTCACTCCAACCTGTCCTGAGAGTTAGGTCACTCCAACCTGTCCCTGGAGTTAGGTCACTCCAACCTGTCCCTAGAGTGAGGTCACTCCAACCAGATGATTCATACTGCCTGTCCCTGGAGTTAGGTCACTCCAACCAGATGATTCATACTGTCTGTCTCTAGAGTTAGGTCACTCCCACCAAAATATTCATAATGTCTGTCTCTAGAGTTAAGCCACTCCAACCAGATGATTCATACTCCCTGTTCATAGAGTTAGATAACTCTAACCTGTCCCAGAGTTAGGTAACTCCAAACAGATGATTCATACTGCCTGTCCCTAGAGTTAGGTCACTCCAACCTGTCCCTAGAGTTAGGTCACTCCAACCAGATTATTCATACTGCCTGTCCCTGTAGTTAGGTCACTTCAACCTGTCCCTAGAGTTAGGTCACTCCAACCAGATTATTCATACTGCCTGTCCCTGGAGTTAGGTCACTTCAACCTGTCCCTAGAGTTAGGTCACTCCAACCTGTCCCTAGAGTTAGGTCACTCCCACCAGATTATTCATACTGCCTGTCCCTGGAGATAGGTCACTCCAACCTGTCCCTAGAGTTAGGTCACTCCAACCAGATTATTCATACTGCCTGTCCCTAGAGTTAGGTCACTCAAACATGTCCCTAGAGTTAGTTAATTCCAACCTGTCCCTAGAGTTAGGTCACTCCAACCTGTCCCTAGTGTTAGATCACTCCAACCAGATGATTCATACTGCCTGTCCCTACAGTTAGGTCACTCCAACCAGATGATTCATACTGATTGTCACTAGAGTTAGGTCAGTCCAACCAGATTATTCATACTGCCTGTCCCTGGAGTTAGGTCACTCCAACCTGTCCCTAGAGTTAGGTCACTCCGACCAGATTATTCATACTGCCTGTCCCTGGAGAGATCACTCCAACCTGTCCCTAGAGTTAGGTAACTCCAACCTGTCCCTAGAGTTAGGTCACTCCAACCTGTCCCTAGAGTTAGGTCACTCCAACCAGATGATTCATACGGCCTGTCCCTGGAGTTAGGTCTCTCCAACCAGATGATTCATGCTGCCTGTCCCTGGAGTTAGGTCACTCCAACCAGATGATTCATACTGTCTGTCTCTAGAGTTAAGCCACTCCAAACAGATGATTCATACTCCCTGTCCCTGGAGATAGGTCACTCCAACCAGATGATTCATACTGACTGTCACTAGAGTTAGGTCACTCCAACCAGATGATTCATACTCCCTGTCCCTAGAGTGAGGTCACTCCAACCAGATGATTCATACTGACTGTCACTAGAGTTAGGTCACTCCAACCAGATGATTCATACTGACTGTCACTAGAGTTAGGTCACTCCAACCAGATGATTCATACTGCCTGTTCATAGAGTTAGATAACTCTAACCTGTCCCTAGAGTTAGGTAACTCCAAACAGATGATTCATACTGCCTGTCCGTAGAGTTAGATAACTCTAACCTGTCCCTAGAGTTAGGTCACTCCAACCAGATGATTCATACTGACTGTCACTAGAGTTAGGTCACTCCAACCAGATGATTCATACTGCCTGTTCATAGAGTTAGATAACTCTAACCTGTCCCTAGAGTTAGGTAACTCCAACCAGATGATTCATACTGACTGTCCCTTGAGTTAGGTCACTCCAACCTGTCCCTAGATTTAGGTCACTCCAACCAGATTTTTCATACTGCCTGTCCCGAGAGTTAGGTCACTCCAACCTGTCCCTAGTGTTAGATCACTCCAACCAGATGATTCATACTGCCTGTCCCTACAGTTAGGTCACTCCAACCAGATGATTCATACTGATTGTCACTAGAGTTAGGTCACTCCAACCAGATGATTCATACTGCCTGTCCCTAGAGTTAGGTCACTCCAACCAGATGATTTCCTAGAGTTAGGTCACTCCAACCAGATTATTCATACTGCCTGTCCCTAGAGTTAGGTCACTCCAACCTGTCCCTAGAGTTAGGTCACTCCAACCAGATTATTCATACTGCCTGTCCCTGGAGAGATCACTCCGACCTGTCCCTAGAGTTAGGTAACTCCAACCTGTCCCTAGAGTTAGGTCACTCCAACCTGTCCCTAGAGTGAGGTCACTCCAACCAGATGATTCATACTGCCTGTCCCTGGAGTTAGGTCACTCCAACCAGATGATTCATACTGCCTGTCCCTGGAGTTAGGTCACTCCAACCAGATGATTCATACTGTCTGTCTCTAGAGTTAGGTCACTCCAAACAGATGATTCATACTCCCTGTCCCTGGAGATAGGTCACTCCAACCAGATGATTCATACTGACTGTCACTAGAGTTAGGTCACTCCAACCAGATGATTCATACTCCCTGTCCCTAGAGTGAGGTCACTCCAACCAGATGATTCATACTGACTGTCACTAGAGTTAGGTCACTCCAACCAGATGATTCATACTGACTGTCACTAGAGTTAGGTCACTCCAACCAGATGATTCATACTGTCTGTCTCTAGAGTTAGGTCACTCCCACCAAAATATTCATAATGTCTGTCTCTAGAGTTAAGCCACTCCAACCAGATGATTCATACTCCCTGTTCATAGAGTTAGATAACTCTAACCTGTCCCCAGAGTTAGGTAACTCCAAACAGATGATTCATACTGCCTGTCCCTAGAGTTAGGTCACTCCAACCTGTCCCTAGAGTTAGGTCACTCCAACCAGATTATTCATACTGCCTGTCCCTGTAGTTAGGTCACTTCAACCTGTCCCTAGAGTTAGGTCACTCCAACCAGATTATTCATACTGCCTGTCCCTGGAGTTAGGTCACTTCAACCTGTCCCTAGAGTTAGGTCACTCCAACCTGTCCCTAGAGTTAGGTCACTCCCACCAGATTATTCATACTGCCTGTCCCTGGAGATAGGTCACTCCAACCTGTCCCTAGAGTTAGGTCACTCCAACCAGATTATTCATACTGCCTGTCCCTAGAGTTAGGTCACTCAAACATGTCCCTAGAGTTAGTTAATTCCAACCTGTCCCTAGAGTTAGGTCACTCCAACCTGTCCCTAGTGTTAGATCACTCCAACCAGATGATTCATACTGCCTGTCCCTACAGTTAGGTCACTCCAACCAGATGATTCATACTGATTGTCACTAGAGTTAGGTCACTCCAACCAGATTATTCATACTGCCTGTCCCTGGAGTTAGGTCACTCCAACCTGTCCCTAGAGTTAGGTCACTCCAACCAGATTATTCATACTGCCTGTCCCTGAGAGAGATCACTCCAACCTGTCCCTAGAGTTAGGTAACTCCAACCTGTCCCTAGAGTTAGGTCACTCCAACCTGTCCATAGAGTTAGGTCACTCCAACCAGATGATTCATACGGCCTGTCCCTGGAGTTAGGTCTCTCCAACCAGATGATTCATGCTGCCTGTCCCTGGAGTTAGGTCACTCCAACCAGATGATTCATACTGTCTGTCTCTAGAGTTAAGCCACTCCAAACAGATGATTCATACTCCCTGTCCCTGGAGATAGGTCACTCCAACCAGATGATTCATACTGACTGTCACTAGAGTTAGGTCACTCCAACCAGATGATTCATACTCCCTGTCCCTAGAGTGAGGTCACTCCAACCAGATGATTCATACTGACTGTCACTAGAGTTAGGTCACTCCAACCAGATGATTCATACTGACTGTCACTAGAGTTAGGTCACTCCAACCAGATGATTCATACTGCCTGTTCATAGAGTTAGATAACTCTAACCTGTCCCTAGAGTTAGGTAACTCCAAACAGATGATTCATACTGCCTGTCCGTAGAGTTAGATAACTCTAACCTGTCCCTAGAGTTAGGTCACTCCAACCAGATGATTCATACCGACTGTCACTAGAGTTAGGTCACTCCAACCAGATGATTCATACTGCCTGTTCATAGAGTTAGATAACTCTAACCTGTCCCTAGAGTTAGGTAACTCCAACCAGATGATTCATACTGACTGTCCCTTGAGTTAGGTCACTCCAACCTGTCCCTAGATTTAGGTCACTCCAACCAGATTTTTCATACTGCCTGTCCCGAGAGTTAGGTCACTCCAACCTGTCCCTAGTGTTAGATCACTCCAACCAGATGATTCATACTGCCTGTCCCTACAGTTAGGTCACTCCAACCAGATGATTCATACTGATTGTCACTAGAGTTAGGTCACTCCAACCAGATGATTCATACTGCCTGTCCCTAGAGTTAGGTCACTCCAACCTGTCCCTAGAGTTAGGTCACTCCAACCAGATTATTCATACTGCCTGTCCCTGGAGTTAGGTCACTCCAACCTGTCCCTAGAGTTAGGTCACTCCGACCAGATTATTCATACTGCCTGTCCCTGGAGAGATCACTCCGACCTGTCCCTAGAGTTAGGTAACTCCAACCTGTCCCTAGAGTTAGGTCACTCCAACCTGTCCCTAGAGTTAGGTCACTCCAACCAGATGATTCATACTGCCTGTCCCTGGAGTTAGGTCTCTCCAACCAGATGATTCATGCTGCCTGTCCCTGGAGTTAGGTCACTCCAACCAGATGATTCATACTGTCTGTCTCTAGAGTTAAGCCACTCCAAACAGATGATTCATACTCCCTGTCCCTGGAGATAGGTCACTCCAACCAGATGATTCATACTGACTGTCACTAGAGTTAGGTCACTCCAACCAGATGATTCATACTCCCTGTCCCTAGAGTGAGGTCACTCCAACCAGATGATTCATACTGACTGTCACTAGAGTTAGGTCACTCCAACCAGATGATTCATACTGACTGTCACTAGAGTTAGGTCACTCCAACCAGATGATTCATACTGCCTGTTCATAGAGTTAGATAACTCTAACCTGTCCCTAGAGTTAGGTAACTCCAAACAGATGATTCATTCTGCCTGTCCGTAGAGTTAGATAACTCTAACCTGTCCCTAGAGTTAGGTCACTCCAACCAGATGATTCATAGAGTTAGATAATTCCCGACTGTCACTAGAGTTAGGTCACTCCAACCAGATGATTCATACTGCCTGTTCATAGAGTTAGATAACTCTAACCTGTCCCTAGAGTTAGGTCACTCCAACCAGATTATTCATACTGCCTGTCCCTAGAGTTAGGTCACTCAAACATGTCCCTAGAGTTAGTTAATTCCAACCTGTCCCTAGAGTTAGGTCACTCCAACCTGTCCCTAGTGTTAGATCACTCCAACCAGATGATTCATACTGCCTGTCCCTACAGTTAGGTCACTCCAACCAGATGATTCATACTGATTGTCACTAGAGTTAGGTCACTCCAACCAGATTATTCATACTGCCTGTCCCTGGAGTTAGGTCACTCCAACCTGTCCCTAGAGTTAGGTCACTCCGACCAGATTATTCATACTGCCTGTCCCTGGAGAGATCACCTTAACCTGTCCCTAGAGTTAGGTAACTCCAACCTGTCCCTAGAGTTAGGTCACTCCAACCTGTCCCTAGAGTTAGGTCACTCCAACCAGATGATTCATACGGCCTGTCCCTGGAGTTAGGTCACTCCAACCAGATGATTCATGCTGCCTGTCCCTGGAGTTAGGTCACTCCAACCAGATGATTCATACTGTCTGTCTCTAGAGTTAAGCCACTCCAAACAGATGATTCATACTCCCTGTCCCTGGAGTTAGGTCACTCCAACCAGATGATTCATACTGTCCCTGTCACTAGAGTTAGGTCACTCCAACCAGATGATTCATACTCCCTGTCCCTAGAGTGAGGTCACTCCAACCAGATGATTCATACTGACTGTCACTAGAGTTAGGTCACTCCAACCAGATGATTCATACTGACTGTCACTAGAGTTAGGTCACTCCAACCAGATGATTCATACTGCCTGTTCATAGAGTTAGATAACTCTAACCTGTCCCTAGAGTTAGGTAACTCCAAACAGATGATTCATTCTGCCTGTCCGTAGAGTTAGATAACTCTAACCTGTCCCTAGAGTTAGGTCACTCCAACCAGATGATTCATACCGACTGTCACTAGAGTTAGGTCACTCCAACCAGATGATTCATACTGCCTGTTCATAGAGTTAGATAACTCTAACCTGTCCCTAGAGTTAGGTCACTCCAACCAGATTATTCATACTGCCTGTCCCTAGAGTTAGGTCACTCAAACATGTCCCTAGAGTTAGTTAATTCCAACCTGTCCCTAGAGTTAGGTCACTCCAACCTGTCCCTAGTGTTAGATCACTCCAACCAGATGATTCATACTGCCTGTCCCTACAGTTAGGTCACTCCAACCAGATGATTCATACTGATTGTCACTAGAGTTAGGTCACTCCAACCAGATTATTCATACTGCCTGTCCCTGGAGTTAGGTCACTCCAACCTGTCCCTAGAGTTAGGTCACTCCGACCAGATTATTCATACTGCCTGTCCCTGGAGAGATCACTCCAACCTGTCCCTAGAGTTAGGTAACTCCAACCTGTCCCTAGAGTTAGGTCACTCCAACCTGTCCCTAGAGTTAGGTCACTCCAACCAGATGATTCATACGGCCTGTCCCTGGAGTTAGGTCTCTCCAACCAGATGATTCATGCTGCCTGTCCCTGGAGTTAGGTCACTCCAACCAGATGATTCATACTGTCTGTCTCTAGAGTTAAGCCACTCCAAACAGATGATTCATACTCCCTGTCCCTGGAGATAGGTCACTCCAACCAGATGATTCATACTGACTGTCACTAGAGTTAGGTCACTCCAACCAGATGATTCATACTCCCTGTCCCTAGAGTGAGGTCACTCCAACCAGATGATTCATACTGACTGTCACTAGAGTTAGGTCACTCCAACCAGATGATTCATACTGACTGTCACTAGAGTTAGGTCACTCCAACCAGATGATTCATACTGCCTGTTCATAGAGTTAGATAACTCTAACCTGTCCCTAGAGTTAGGTAACTCCAAACAGATGATTCATACTGCCTGTCCGTAGAGTTAGATAACTCTAACCTGTCCCTAGAGTTAGGTCACTCCAACCAGATGATTCATACCGACTGTCACTAGAGTTAGGTCACTCCAACCAGATGATTCATACTGCCTGTTCATAGAGTTAGATAACTCTAACCTGTCCCTAGAGTTAGGTAACTCCAACCAGATGATTCATACTGACTGTCCCTTGAGTTAGGTCACTCCAACCTGTCCCTAGATTTAGGTCACTCCAACCAGATTTTTCATACTGCCTGTCCCGAGAGTTAGGTCACTCCAACCTGTCCCTAGTGTTAGATCACTCCAACCAGATGATTCATACTGCCTGTCACTAGAGTTAGGTCACTCCAACCAGATGATTCATACTGCCTGTCCCTAGAGTTAGGTCACTCCAACCTGTCCCTAGAGTTAGGTCACTCCAACCAGATTATTCATACTGCCTGTCCCTGGAGTTAGGTCACTCCGACCAGATTATTCATACTGCCTGTCCCTGGAGAGATCACTCCGACCTGTCCCTAGAGTTAGGTAACATGCTGTCTGTCTCTGGAGTTGTCACAACCAACCTGTCCCTAGAGTTAGGTCACTCCAACCTGTCCCTAGTTAGTTCCAACCAGATGTCAGAGTTAGGTCACTCCAACCAGATGATTCATACTGCCTGTCCCTGGAGTTAGGTCTCTCCAACCAGATGATTCATGCTGCCTGTCCCTGGAGTTAGGTCACTCCAACCAGATGATTCATACTGTCTGTCTCTAGAGTTAAGCCACTCCAAACAGATGATTCATACTCCCTGTCCCTGGAGATAGGTCACTCCAACCAGATGATTCATACTGACTTTCACTAGAGTTAGGTCACTCCAACCAGATGATTCATACTCCCTGTCCCTAGAGTGAGGTCACTCCAACCAGATGATTCATACTGACTGTCACTAGAGTTAGGTCACTCCAACCAGATGATTCATACTGACTGTCACTAGAGTTAGGTCACTCCAACCAGATGATTCATACTGCCTGTTCATAGAGTTAGATAACTCTAACCTGTCCCTAGAGTTAGGTAACTCCAAACAGATGATTCATTCTGCCTGTCCGTAGAGTTAGATAACTCTAACCTGTCCCTAGAGTTAGGTCACTCCAACCAGATGATTCATACCGACTGTCACTAGAGTTAGGTCACTCCAACCAGATGATTCATACTGCCTGTTCATAGAGTTAGATAACTCTAACCTGTCCCTAGAGTTAGGTAACTCCAAACAGATGATTCATACTGCCTGTTCATAGAGTTAGATAACTCTAACCTGTCCCTATAGTTAGGTCACTCTAACCTGTCCCTAGAGTTAGGTCACTCCAACCTGTCCCTAGAGTTAGGTCACTCCAACCTGTCCCTAGAGTTCGGTCACTCCAACCTGTCCCTAGAGTTAGGTCACTCCAACCTGTCCCTAGAGTTAGGTCACTCCAACCAGATGATTCATACTGCCTGTCCCTGGAGTAAGGTCACTCTAACCTGTTCCTAGAGTTAGGTAACTCCAACCAGATTATTCATACTGCCTGTCCCTGGAGTTAGGTCACTCCAACCTGTTCCTGGAGTCCAACCTGTTCCTAGAGTTAGGTCACTCCAACCAGATTATTCATACTGCCTGTCCCTGGAGTTAGGTCACTCCAACCAGATGATTCATACTGTCTGTCTCTAGAGTTAGGTCACTCCCACCAAAATATTCATAATGTCTGTCTCTAGAGTTAAGCCACTCCAACCAGATGATTCATACTCCCTGTCCCTGGAGATAGGTCACTCCAACCTGTCCCTAGAGTGAGGTGACTCCAACCAGATGATTCATAATCACTGTCACTAGAGTTAGGTCACTCCAACCAGATGATTCATACTGCCTGTTCATAGAGTTAGATAACTCAAACCTGTCCCTAGCGTTAGGTCACTCCAACCAGATTATTCATACTGCCTGTCCCTGGAGTTAGGTCACTCCAACCTGTCCCTAGAGTTAGGTCACTCCAACCTGTCCCTAGAGTTAGGTCACTCCAACCAGATGATTTATACTGACTGTCACTAGAGTTAGGTCACTCCAACCAGATGATTCATACTGACTGTCCCTAGAGTTAGGGAACTCCAACATGTCCCTAGAGTTAGGGAACTCCAACATGTCCCTAGAGTTAGGTCACTCCAACCTGTCCCTAGAGTTAGGTCACTCCAACCAGATGATTCATACTGCCTGTCCCTGGAGTTAGGTCACTCCAACCAGATAATTCATACTGCCTGTCCCTGGAGTTAGGTCACTCCAACCTGTCGCTAGAGTTAGGTCACTCCATCCACATTATTCATACTGCCTGTCCCTGGAGTTAGGTCACTCCAACCTGTCCCTAGAGTTAGGTCACTCCAACCAGATGATTCATACTGCCTGTCCCTGGAGTTAGGTCACTCCAACCAGATGATTCATACTGCCTGTCCCTGGAGTTAGGTCACTCCAACCAGATGATTCATACTACCTGTCCCTGGAGATAGGTCACTCCAACCAGATGATTCATACTGACTGTCACTAGAGTTAGCTCACTCCAACCAGATGATTCATACTGCCTGTTCATAGAGTTAGATAACTCTAACCTGTCCCTATAGTTAGGTAACTCCAAACAGATGATTCATACTGCCTTTCCCTATAGTTAGGTAACTCCAAACAGATGATTCATACTGCCTGTCTATATAGTTACAGTAGGTCACTCCAAACAGATGATTCATACTGCCTGTCCCTAGAGTTAGGTAACTCCAACCTGTCCCTAGAGTTAGGTCACTCCAACCTGTCCCTGGAGTTAGGTCACTCCAACCAGATGATTCATACTGCCTGTCCCTGGAGTTAGGTCACTCCAACCAGATGATTCATACTGCCTGTCCCTGGAGTTAGGTCACTCCAACCAGATTATTCATACTGCCTGTCCCTGGAGATAGGTCACTCCGACCAGATTATTCATACTGCCTGTCCATGGAGATAGGTCACTCCAACCTGTCCCTAGAGTTAGGTCACTCCGACCAGATTATTCATACTGCCTGTCCCTGGAGATAGGTCACTCCAACCTGTCCCTAGAGTTAGGTCACTCCAACCAGATGATTCATACTGCCTGTCCCTGGAGTTACATTTGGGCAAAAAAGTACTTAGGCTGCCACCAATTGTGCAAGTTCTCCCACTTAAAAAGATGAGAGAGGCCTGTAATTTTCATCATAGGTACACTTCAACTATGACAGACAAAATGAGAAAAAGAAATCCAGAAAATCACATTGTTGAATTTTTAATGAATTTATTTGCAAATTATGGTGGAAAATATGTATTTGGTCATTATCAAAAGTTTATCTCAATACTTTGTTATATACACTTTGTTGGCAATGACAGAGGTCAAACGTTTTCTGTAAGTCTTCACAAGGTTTTCACACACTGTCACTGGTATTTTGGCCCATTCCTCCATGCAGATCTCCTCTAGAGCAGTGATGTTTTGGGGCTGTTGCTGGGCAACACAAACTTTCAACTCCCTCCAAGGATTTTCTATGGGGTTGAGATAAGGAGACTTGCTAGGCCACTCCAGGACCTTGAAATGCTTCTTACTAAGCCACTGTTTCGTTGCCCGGGCGGTGTGTTTGGGATCATTGTCATGCTGAAAGACCCAGCCGCGTTTTATCTTCAATGCCCTTGCTGATGGAAGGAGGTTTTCACTCAAAATCGCACGATACATGGCCAAATTCATTCTTTCCTTTACAGTTGTCCTGGTCCTTTGCAGAAAAACAGCCCCAAAGCATGATGTTTCCACCCCCATGCTTCACAGTAGGTATGGTGTTCTTTGGATGTAACTCAGCATTCTTTGTCCTCCAAACATGTCGAGTTGAGTTTTTACCAAAAAGTTCTGGTTTCATCTGACCATATGACATTCTCCCAGTCTTCTTCTGGATCATCCAAATGCTCTCTAGCAAACTTCAGACGGGCCTGACAAGTACTGGCTTAAGCAGGGGGACACGTCTGGCACTGCAGGATTTGAGTCCCTGGCGGCGTAGTGTGTTACTGCTGTTAGGCTTTGTTACTTTGGTCCCAGCTCTCTGCAGGTCATTCACTAGGTCCCCCCGTGTGGTTCTGGGATTTTTGCTCACCGTTCTTGTGATCATTTTGACCCCACAGGGTGAGATCTTGCGTGGAGCCCCGGATCGAGGGAGATTTTCAGTGGTCTTGTAAGTCTTCCATTTCCTAATAATTGCTCCCTCAGTTGATTTCTTCAAACCAAGCTGATTACCTTTTGTAGATTCCCAGCCTGGTGCAGGTCTACAATTTTGTTTCTGGTGTCCTTTGACAGCTCTTTGGTCTTGGCCATAGTGGAGTTTGGAGTGTGTGTCACGCCCTGGTCGAAATATTTTGTGTTTTTCTTCATGTATTTGATCAGGCCAGGGTGTGACATGGGTTTTTGTATGTGGTGTGTAGCTTAGATGTTAGTTGACACATGTATAGGCTGTTTTCGGTTTTCGTTTCGTTTATTGTTTGTAGTGTTCGTGTTTAGTCGTGTTTTACTTTTGTTTAATAAACATGGATCGCAATCGACACGCTGCAGTTTGGTCCGACTCTCCTTCACCATTAGAAAACCGTGACAGTGTGGCTGTTTGAGGTTGTGGACAGGTGTCTTTTATACTGATAACAAGTTCAAACAGGTGCCATTAATACAGGTAACGAGTGGAGGACAGAGGAGCCTCTTAAAGAAGAAGTTACAGGTCTGTGAGAGCCAGAAATCTTGCTTGTTTGTCGGTGACCAAATGCTTATTTTCCACCATAATATGCAAATAAATTCATAAAAAATCCTACAATGTGATTTTCTGGATTTGTTTCTCATTCTGTCTGTTGTCATAGTTGAAGTGTACCTATGATGCTTGAAATGTTTCTACGACCTGTAATTGAACTTTTTGATCTTTTTGTCTGACGCTCGGCTGGATCTGAACGCGCGTTTGGATTTGTGTACCTAACGCCCGAACAAAAGTTGCTACTTGGACATAAATAATGGACATTATCAAACAAATCAAACTTTTTATGGTGGAACTGGGATTCCTGGGAGTGCATTCTGATGAAGATCATCAAAGGTAAGGGAATATTTTTTATGTTATTTCTGATTTCTGTTGACTCCTACATGGCAAATAAAAAAATATAAATTCTGAACGCTGTTCTCAGATTATGGAATGCTTTTTCCAGAAATGTTTTTGGATTGCTTTTTCCAGAATAATTTTTTGAAATCTGACACAGCTTTTGCATTAAGGAGAGGTATATCTATAATTCCATGTGTAACAGTTGTATTTTCATCTACATTTATGATGAGTATTTCTGTTTAATCGATGTGGCTATGCAAAATCACTGGATGTTTTTGGAACTAGTGAACGTGCCAATTTAAACTCATATTTTTGGATATAAATATGAACTTTATAAAAAAAACATACATGTATTGTGTAACATGAAGTCCTATGAGTGTTATCTGATGAAGATCATCAAAGGTTAGTGATTCATTTGATCTCTATTTGTGCTTTTGCGACTCCTCTCTCTTGGCTAGAAAAATGGCAAGAGGAAATTGCAATGGGGTTCAACTTGTTTTTCTAAGACATCACACTTCAACAAGCTTGAGTCTACATCAACACATGATACAGTAGGTAGCTAGGTCCTTCTGTAGCTCAGTTGGTAGAGCATGGCGCTTGTAACGCCAGGGTAGTGGGTTCGATCCCCGGGACCACCCATACATAGAATGTATGCACACATGACTGTAAGTCGCTTTGGATAAAAGCGTCTGCTAAATAGCATATATTATATTATATTATTATTACTATTGTGATTAGGAGGCGTTGACTTTCTTCCTCATTTGTCTGCTGTTAGCAAGGCCTTTTGTTTTAATGCTGACGCACGGTATACAGATACAGAACAGTCGTCAGAATGTGAATGATGATAATCCGTAATCCATGGAACTACTAGAACCCTCTGAAGAGTCTGTTCCGTGTTCCGTGTTCTGTTAGAAACACTCTAGATCCTGCTAATAGGATTTGTCAGCCTCCAAAAGATGCTTCCTTTGTCAGAAGTCTTCATGTTGGCAGGCAAGATCACTGGGAGAAAACACACACTCTCTCTCTCTCTCTTTCTATCTTTCACTCTCTCTCTCCCCTCTCTCTCTCACTCTCCCCCTCTCTCATCACCCCTCTATCTCTCCTCTCTCTCATCACCCCTCTATCTCTCCTCTCTCTCATCCCCATCTCTCTCTCTCTCTCTCTCTCTCTCTCTCTCTCTCTCTCTCTCTCTCTCTCTCTCTCGCTCCTCTCTCACCCCCCTCTCTCTCTTTCTCTCCCCCTCTCTCTCTTCTCTCTCTCTCTCTCTCTCTCCCCTCTCTCTCCCCCCCCTCTCTCTCTTTCTCTCTCCCTCATTCTTTGTCAAACACACAGACATAAGCACCAGTTTTCCTCTACCATATCTTGTTATCCACACTGTTGTATCTCATTGTGTAAGCATCAGCAGATCAAAACCCATCCTACACCTTTTGTAATTCAGGCTTTTAAAAAAAAGCTGATGATGCCATTCTTAACTGTATATAGAATTAGCTCAATGTTTTGTTTTTTCAACTGAAATAAAACACCAATGTGGCTTAAAATATCACAGTCCTCAAAAATGCAGATGTTGCTACAGTATAGAGCTATGTTGCTACAGTATAGAGTTATGTTGCTACAGTATAGAGCTATGTTGCTACAGTATAGAGCTATGTAGCTACAGTATAGAGCTATGTTGCTACAGTATAGAGCTATGTTGCTACAGTATAGAGCTATGTTGCTACAGTATAGAGTTATGTTGCTACAGTATAGAGTTATGTTGCTACAATATGGAGTTATGTAGAGTTATGTTGCTACAGTATAGAGCTATGTTGCTACAATATGGAGTTATGTTGCTACAGTATAGAGCTATGTTGCTACAATATGGAGTTATGTAGAGTTATGTTGCTACAGTATAGAGTTATGTTGCTACAGTATAGAGCTATGTTGCTACAATATGGAGTTATGTAGAGTTATGTTGCTACAGTATAGAGCTATGTTGCTACAATATGGAGCTATGTTGCTACAATATAGAGCTATGTTGCTACAGTATAGAGCTATGTTGCTACAATATGGAGCTATGTTGCTACAATATGGAGCTATACTTCTACAGTATAGAGTTATGTTGCTACAGTATAGAGTTATGTTGCTACAGTATAGAGCTATGTTGCTACAATGTGGAGCTATGTTGCTACAACATGGAGCTATGTTGCTACAACATGGAGCTACAGTATGTTGCCACAGTATAGAGTAATGTTGCTACAATATGGAGCTATGTTGCTACAACATGGAACTATGTTGCTACAGTATAGAGCTATGTTGCTACAGTATAGAGCTATGTTGCTACAGTATAGTGCTATGTTGCTACAGTATAGAGCTATGTTGCTACAGTATAGAGTTATGTTGCTACAATATAGAGCTATGTTGCTACAATGTAGAGCTATGTTGCTACTGTATTTACAATTACATTTAAGTCATTTAGCAGACGCTCTTCTTAAATGGGGGGGGGTGAGAAGGATTACTTATCCTATCCTAGGTATTCCTTAAAGAGGTGGGGTTTCAGGTGTCTCCGGAAGGTGGTGATTGACTCCGCTGTCCTGGCGTCGTGAGGGAGTTTGTTCCACCATTGGGGGGCCAGAGCAGCGAACAGTTTTGACTGGGCTGAGCGGGAACTGTACTTCCTCAGTGGTAGGGAGGAGAGCAGGCCAGAGGTGGATGAACGCAGTGCCCTTGTTTGGGTGTAGGGCCTGATCAGAGCCTGGAGGTACTGAGGTGCCGTTCCCCTCACAGCTCCGTAGGCAAGCACCATGGTCTTGTAGCGGATGCGAGCTTCAACTGGAAGCCAGTGGAGAGAGCGGAGGAGCGGGGTGACGTGAGAGAACTTGGGAAGGTTGAACACCAGACGGGCTGCGGCGTTCTGGATGAGTTGTAGGGGTTTAATGGCACAGGCAGGGAGCCCAGCCAACAGCGAGTTGCAGTAATCGAGACAGGAGATGACAAGTGCCTGGATTAGGACCTGCGCCGCTTCCTGTGTGAGGCAGGGTCGTACTCTGCAGATGTTGTAGAGCATGAACCTACAGGAACGGGCCACCGCCTTGATGTTAGTTGAGAACGACAGAGTGTTGTCCTGGATCACGCCAAGGTTCTTAGCGCTCTGGGAGGAGGACACAATGGAGTTGTCAACCGTGATGGCGAGATCATGGAACGGGCAGTCCTTCCCCGGGAGGAAGAGCAGCTCCGTCTTGCCGAGGTTCAGCTTGAGGTGGTGATTCGTCATCCACACTGATATGTCTGCCAGACATGCAGAGATGCGATTCGCCACCTGGTCATCAGAAGGGGGAAAGGAGAAGATTAATTGTGTGTCGTCTGCATAGCAATGATAGGAGAGACCATGTGAGGTTATGACAGAGCCAAGTGACTTGGTGTATAGCGAGAATAGGAGAGGGCCTAGAACAGAGCCCTGGGGGACACCAGTGGTGAGAGCATGTGGTGAGGAGACAGATTCTCGCCACGCCACCTGGTAGGAGCGACCTGTCAGGTAGGACGCAATCCAAGCGTGGGCCGCGCCGGAGATGCCCAACTCGGAGAGGGTGGAGAGGAGGATCTGATGGTTCACAGTATCGAAGGCAGCCGATAGGTCTAGAAGGATGAGAGCAGAGGAGAGAGAGTTAGCATTAGCGGTGCGGAGCGCCTCCGTGATACAGAAAGAGCAGTCTCAGTTGAATGACTAGTCCTGAAACCTGACTGATTTGGATCAAGAAGGTCATTCTGAGAGAGATAGCGGGAGAGCTGGCCAAGGACGGCACGTTCAAGAGTTTTGGAGAGAAAAGAAAGAAGGGATACTGGTCTGTAGTTGTTGACATCGGAGGGATCGAGTGTAGGTTTTTTCAGAAGGGGTGCAACTCTCGCTCTCTTGAAGATGGAAGGGACGTAGCCAGCAGTCAGGGATGAGTTGATGAGCGAGGTGAGGTCTTCGGAAATGGTCTGGAGAAGAGAGGAGGGGATAGGGTCAAGCGGGCAGGTTGTTGGGCGGCCGGCCGTCACAAGACGCGAGATTTCATCTGGAGAGAGAGGGGAGAAAGAGGTCAGAGCACAGGGTAGGGCAGTGTGAGCAGAACCAGCGGTGTCGTTTGACTTAGCAAACGAGGATCGGATGTCGTCGACCTTCTTTTCAAAATGGTTGACGAAGTCATCTGCAGAGAGGGAGGAGGGGGGAGGGGGAGGAGGATTCAGGAGGGAGGAGAAGGTGGCAAAGAGCTTCCTAGGGTTAGAGGCAGAAGCTTGGAATTTAAAGTGGTAGAAAGTGGCTTTAGCAGCAGAGACAGAAGAGGAAAATGTAGAGAGGAGGGAGCGAAAGGATGCCAGGTCCGCAGGGAGGCGAGTTTTCCTCCATTTCCGCTCGGCTGCCCGGAGCCCTGTTCTGTGAGCTCGCAATGAGTCGTCGAGCCACGGAGCGGGAGGGGAGGACCGAGCCGGCCTGGAGGATAGGGAGCATAGAGAGTCAAAGGATGCAGAAAGGGAGGAGAGGAGGGTTGAGGAGGCAGAATCAGGAGATAGGTTGGAGAAGGTTTGAGCAGAGGGAAGAGATGATAGGATGGAAGAGGAGAGAGTAGCGGGGGAGAGAGAGCGAAGGTTGGGACGGCGCGATACCATCCGAGTAGGGGCAGTGTGTGAAGTGTTTGATGAGAGCGAGAGGGAAAAGGATACAAGGTAGTGGTCGGAGACTTGGAGGGGAGTTGCAATGAGGTTAGTGGAAGAACAGCATCTAGTAAAGATGAGGTCGAGCATATTGCCTGCCTTGTGAGTAGGGGGGGAAGGTGAGAGGGTGAGGTCAAAAGAGGAGAGGAGTGGAAAGAAGGAGGCAGAGAGGAATGAGTCAAAGGTAGACGTGGGGAGGTTAAAGTCGCCCAGAACTGTGAGAGGTGAGCCGTCCTCAGGAAAGGAGCTTATCAAGGCATCAAGCTCATTGATGAACTCTCCGAGGGAACCTGGAGGGCGATAAATGATAAGGATGTTAAGCTTGAAAGGGCTGGTAACTGTGACAGCATGGAATTCAAAGGAGGCGATAGGCAGATGGGTAAGGGGAGAAAGAGAGAATGACCACTTGGGAGAGTTGAGGATCCCGGTGCCACCACCCCGCTGACCAGAAGCTCTCGGGGTGTGCGAGAACACGTGGGCGGACGAAGAGAGAGCAGTAGGAGTGGCAGTGTTATCTGTGGTGATCCATGTTTCCGTCAGTGCCAAGAAGTCGAGGGACTGGAGGGAGGCATAGGCTGAGATGAACTCTGCCTTGTTGGCCGCAGATCGGCAGTTCCAGAGGCTACCGGAGACCTGGAACTCCACGTGGGTCGTGCGCGCTGGGACCACCAGATTAGGGTGGCCTCGGCCACGCGGTGTGGAGCGTTTGTATGGTCTGTGCAGAGAGGAGAGAACAGGGATAGACAGACACATAGTTGACAGGATACAGAAGAGGCTACGCTAATGCAAAGGAGATTGGAATGACAAGTGGACTACACGTCTCGAATGTTCAGAAAGTTAAGCTTACGTAGCAAGAATCTTATTGACTAAAATGATTAAAATGATACAGTACTGCTGAAGTAGGCTAGCTGGCAGTGGCTGCGTTGTTGACTTTGTAGGCTAGCTGGCAGTGGCTGAGTTGTTGACACTACACTAATCAAGTCGTTCCGTTGAGTGTAATAGTTTCTACAGTGCTGCTATTCGGGGGCTAGCTGGCTAGCTAGCAGTGTTGATTACGTTACGTTGCGTTAAAAGAACGACAATAGCTGGCTAGCTAACCTAGAAAATCGCTCTAGACTACACAATTATCTTTGATACAAAGACGGCTATGTAGCTAGCTATGTAGCTAGCTACGATCAAACAAATCACACCGTTGTACTGTAATGAAATGAAATGAAAATGTGATACTACCTGTGGAGCGAAGCGGAATGCGACCGGGTTGTTGAGTTCTATTCGGTAGACGTTGGCTAGCTGTTGGCTAGCTAGCAGTGTCTCCTACGTTAAGGACGACAAATAGCTGGCTAGCTAACCTCGGTAAATTAAGATAATCACTCTAAGACTACACACTCTAAACTACACAATTATCTTGGATACGAAGACAGCAAAGACAGCTATGTAGCTAGCTAACACTAATCAAGTCGTTCAGTTGAGTGTAATAGTTTCTACAGTGCTGCTATTCAGTAGACGGTGGACGTTTGCTAGCTGGCTAGCTGCTGGGCAGAGCAGTGAAGACTACGTTAAGACGACGAAATACGATAATTACGCAATTATCTTTGATACAAAGACGGCTATGTAGCTAGCTAAGAAGAAATTGCTAAGATTAGACAAATCAAACCGTTATACTATAATGAAATGTAATGAAATATAATGAAAAAGTTATACTACCTGCGGAGCGAAATGCGGATGCGACCGCTCGCTCCAACACACACACACACACTGTATAGAGCTATGTAGCTACAGTATTGAGCTATGTTGCTACAGTATAGAGCTATACTTCTACTGTATAGAGCTATGTTGCTACAGTATAGAGCTATGTTGATACAATATAGAGTAATGTTGCTACAGTATAGAACTATACTTCTACAGTATAGAGCTATGTTGTTACAGTATGGAGCTATGTTGCTACAGTATAGAGCTATATTGCTACAATATAGAGCTATATTGCTACAATATAGAGCTATGTTGCTACAGTATGGAGCTATGTTGCTACAGTATAGAGCTATATTGCTACAATATGGAGCTATGTTGCTACAGTCTAGAGCTATGTTGCTACAGTCTAGAGCTATGTTGCTACAGTCTAGAGCTATGTTGCTACAGTATAGAGCTATGTAGAGCTATACTTCTACAGTATAGAGCTATATTGCTACAATATAGAGCTATGTTGCTACAATATAGAGCTATGTAGAGCTATACTTCTACAGTATGGAGCTATGTTGATACAATATAGAGCTATGTTGCTACAGTATAGAGCTATACTTCTACAGTATAGATGTCATGTTTTGTCTTAGATTGTCTTGTCATTTTGCTTTTCCCTCTGTTCATTTTCCCCCTGCTGGTCTTTTTAGGTTCGTTCCCCTTTTTCTCTCTCCCTTCCTCTCTCTCTTCTCTCTATCGTTCCGTTCCTGCTCCCAGCTGTTCCTATTCCCCTAATCAATCATTTAGTCTTCCCACACCTGTTCCCTATCTTTTTCCCTGATTAGAGTCCCTATTTCTCCCCTTGTTTTCCGTTTCTGCCCTGTCGGATCCTTGTCTATTGTTCACCGTGCTGTGTTTGTGTATCGCCCTGTCGTGTCGTGTTTCCCTCAGATGCTGCGTGGTGAGCAGGTGTCTGAGTCTGCTACGTTCAAGTGCCTTCCCGAGGCAACCTGCAGTTCAAGATCGAGTCTCCAGTCTGTTCTCGTCATTACGAGTGGAAATTGTGTTTTTTGATTGTATTTTTACTTTACTGGATTAAAGACTCTGTTTTCGCCAAGTCGCTTTTGGGTCCTCATTCACCGGCATAACAATAGAGCTATGTTGCTACGATGTAAAAAATCAATCATTCTGATTGGCTGGGCCTGGCTCCCAAGTGGGGAAAAACTCATTCTGATTTGCTGGGCTTGGCTCCCAACTGGGTGGGCCTATGCCCTCCCAGTCCCACCCATGGCTGCGCTCCTTGCTCCCCAGTGGGTGGGCCTGACTCCCCAGTGGGTGGGCCTGACTCCCCAGTGGGTGGGCCTGACTCCCCAGTGGGTGGGCCTGACTCCCCAGTGGGTGGGCCTATGCCCTCCCAGGCCTACCCATGGCTCCTTGCTCCCCAGTGGGTGGGCCTGACTCCCCAGTGGGTGGGCCTATGCCCTCCCAGTCCCACCCATGGCTCCTTGCTCCCCAGTGGGTGGGCCTGACTCCCCAGTGGGTGGGCCTATGCCCTCCCAGTCCCACCCATGGCTCCTTGCTCCCCAGTGGGTGGGCCTGACTCCCCAGTGGGTGGGCCTGACTCCCCAGTGGGTGGGCCTATGCCCTCCCAGTCCCACCCATGGCTCCTTGCTCCCCAGTGGGTGGGCCTGACTCCCCAGTGGGTGGGCCTGACTCCCCAGTGGGTGGGCCTATGCCCTCCCAGTCCCACCCATGGCTCCTTGCTCCCCAGTGGGTGGGCCTGACTCCCCAGTGGGTGGGCCTGACTCCCCAATGGGTGGGCCTATGCCCTCCCAGTCCCACCCATGGCTCCTTGCTCCCCAGTGGGTGGGCCTATGCCCTCCCAGTCCCACCCATGGCTCCTTGCTCCCCAGTGGGTGGGCCTATGCCCTCCCAGTCCTACCCATGGCTCCTTGCTCCCCAGTGGGTGGGCCTGACTCCCCAGTGGGTGGGCCTATGCCCTCCCAGTCCCACCCATGGCTCCTTGCTCCCCAGTGGGTGGGCCTGACTCCCCAGTGGGTGGGCCTATGCCCTCCCAGTCCCACCCATGGCTCCTTGCTCCCCAGTGGGTGGGCCTGACTCCCCAGTGGGTGGGCCTGACTCCCCAGTGGGTGGGCCTATGCCCTCCCAGTCCCACTCATGGCTCCTTGCTCCCCAGTGGGTGGGCCTGACTCCCCAGTGGGTAGGCCTGACACCCCAGTGGGTGGGCCTATGCCCTCCCAGTCCCACCCATGGCTCCTTGCTCCCCAGTGGGTGGGCCTGACTCCCCAGTGGGTGGGCCTGACTCCCCAGTGGGTGGGCCTATGCCCTCCCAGTCCCACCCATGGCTCCTTGCTCCCCAGTGGGTGGGCCTGACTCCCCAGTGGGTGGGCCTATGCCCTCCCAGTCCCACCCATGGCTCCTTGCTCCCCAGTGGGTGGGCCTATGCCCTCCCAGTCCCACCCATGGCTCCTTGCTCCCCAGTGGGTGGGCCTATGCCCTCCCAGTCCTACCCATGGCTCCTTGCTCCCCAGTGGGTGGGCCTATGCCCTCCCAGTCCTACCCATGGCTCCTTGCTCCCCAGTGGGTGGGCCTATGCCCTCCCAGTCCCACCCATGGCTCCTTGCTCCCCAGTGGGTGGGCCTATGCCCTCCCAGTCCTACCCATGGCTCCTTGCTCCCCAGTGGGTGGGCCTATGCCCTCCCAGTCCTACCCATGGCTCCTGACTCCCCAGTGGGTGGGCCTATGCCCTCCCAGTCCCACCCATGGCTCCTTGCTCCCCAGTGGGTGGGCCTATGCCCTCCCAGTCCCACCCATGGCTCCTTGCTCCCCAGTGGGTGGGCCTATGCCCTCCCAGTCCTACCCATGGCTCCTTGCTCCCCAGTGGGTGGGCCTATGCCCTCCCAGTCCTACCCATGGCTCCTGACTCCCCAGTGGGTGGGCCTATGCCCTCCCAGTCCCACCCATGGCTCCTGACTCCCCAGTGGGTGGGCCTATGCCCTCCCAGTCCTACCCATGGCTCCTGACTCCCCAGTGGGTGGGCCTATGCCCTCCCAGTCCTACCCATGGCTCCTGACTCCCCAGTGGGTGGGCCTATGCCCTCCCAGTCCCACCCATGGCTCCTGACTCCCCAGTGGGTGGGCCTATGCCCTCCCAGTCCCACCCATGGCTCCTTGCTCCCCAGTGGGTGGGCCTATGCCCTCCCAGTCCTACCCATGGCTCCTTGCTCCCCAGTGGGTGGGCCTGACTCCCCAGTGGGTGGGCCTATGCCCTCCCAGTCCCACCCATGGCTCCTTGCTCCCCAGTGGGTGGGCCTGACTCCCCAGTGGGTGGGCCTATGCCCTCCCAGTCCCACCCATGGCTCCTTGCTCCCCAGTGGGTGGGCCTGACTCCCCAGTGGGTGGGCCTGACTCCCCAGTGGGTGGGCCTATGCCCTCCCAGTCCCACCCATGGCTCCTTGCTCCCCAGTGGGTGGGCCTGACTCCCCAGTGGGTGGGGACACCCCAGTGGGTGGGCCCTCCCAGTCCCACCCATGGCTCCTTGCTCCCCAGTGGGTGGGCCTGACTCCCCAGTGGGTGGGCTGACTCCCCAGTGGGTGGGCCCTCCCAGTCCCATGGCTCCTTGCTCCCCATGGCTGGGCCTGACTCCCCAGTGGGTGGGCCTATGCCCTCCCAGTCCCACCCATGGCTCCTTGCTCCCCAGTGGGTGGGCCTATGCCCTCCCAGTCCCACCCATGGCTCCTGCTCCCCAGTGGGTGGGCCTATGCCCTCCCAGTCCTACCCATGGCTCCTTGCTCCCCAGTGGGTGGGCCTATGCCCTCCCAGTCCTACCCATGGCTCCTTGCTCCCCAGTGGGTGGGCCTATGCCCTCCCAGTCCCACCCACCCATGGCTCCTGACTCCCCAGTGGGTGGGCCTATGCCCTCCCAGTCCTACCCATGGCTCCTGACTCCCCAGTGGGTGGGCCTATGCCCTCCCAGTCCCACCCATGGCTCCTGACTCCCCAGTGGGTGGGCCTATGCCCCAGTCCTACCCAGTCCCACCCAGTGGGTGGGCCTGCCCTCCCAGTCCACCCATGGCTCCTGACTCCCCAGTGGGTGGGCCTATGCCCTCCCAGTCCCACCCATGGCTCCTGACTCCCCAGTGGGTGGGCCTATGCCCTCCCAGTCCCACCCATGGCTCCTGACTCCCCAGTGGGTGGGCCTATGCCCTCCCAGTCCCACCCATGGCTCCTGACTCCCCAGTGGGTGGGCCTATGCCCTCCCAGTCCCACCCATGGCTCCTGACTCCCCAGTGGGTGGGCCTATGCCCTCCCAGTCCCACCCATGGCTCCTGACTCCCCAGTGGGTGGGCCTATGCCCTCCCAGTCCCACCCATGGCTCCTGACTCCCCAGTGGGTGGGCCTATGCCCTCCCAGTCCCACCCATGGCTCCTTGCTCTCAGTAAAATCTTTGACATTATTGCACTGTTGCATTTATCATTTTGTTCAGTATAGTTTGGCCAAACGTCCGAACGCTACGGAAAGTAATTGGCACGTGGCGTTATCGACCTCTCGTGTGAGAACCAATTTTCTGGATGTCTCCTGGTCGGCCAAACAACGCTGTAGTTCTGCCACTTTTCCACGGCAGACGCTGAAGGCTAACATCGACAGATGCGATGGATTGACACGCAGCCCGTGCAAAAATAGCTAGCTTAAACAGACAGATTTAGCTGGTGATTGTTAGTGATTACGTTAATTAAGACTCTAAGGGGTTTATTAAAGAGTCACAGTGAAGATGCACACTGCTCTAACATCGTATTGTGTAGTGGGATTGTGTAAATGGTCTTATTGGATTATGAGGTGAGGGGTTCTCTACCTGATATTTACACTGAGCGGACAAAAAAGTGCTCCAGTGCTTTCCACAGGGATGCCCATGTTGGCTCCCATGCTTTCCACAGGGATGCCCATGTTGGCTCCAGTGCTTTCCACAGGGATGCCCATGTTGGCTCCAGTGCTTTCCACAGGGATGCCCATGTTGGCTCCAGTGCTTTCCACAGGGATGCCCATGTTGGCTCCCATGCTTTCCACAGGGATGCCCATGTTGGCTCCAGTGCTTTCCACAGGGATGCCCATGTTGGCTCCAGTGCTTTCCACAGGGATGCCCATGTTGGCTCCAGTGCTTTCCACAGGGATGCCCATGTTGGCTCCAGTGCTTTCCACAGGGATGCCCATGTTGGCTCCCATGCTTTCCACAGGGATGCCCATGTTGGCTCCAGTGCTTTCCACAGGGATGCCCATGTTGGCTCCAGTGCTTTCCACAGGGATGCCCATGTTGGCTCCAGTGCTTTCCACAGGGATGCCCATGTTGGCTCCAGTGCTTTCCACAGGGATGCCCATGTTGGCTCCCATGCTTTCCACAGGGATGCCCATGTTGGCTCCAGTGCTTTCCACAGGGATGCCCATGTTGGCTCCCATGCTTTCCACAGGGATGCCCATGTTGGCTCCCATGCTTTCCACAGGGATGCCCATGTTGACTCCAGTGCTTTCCACAGGGATGCCCATGTTGACTCCAGTGCTTTCCACAGGGATGCCCATGTTGGCTCCCATGCTTTCCACAGGGATGCCCATGTTGACTCCCATGCTTTCCACAGGGATGCCCATGTTGGCTCCCATGCTTTCCACAGGGATGCCCATGTTGACTCCAGTGCTTTCCACAGGGATGCCCATGTTGACTCCAGTGCTTTCCACAGGGATGCCCATGTTGACTCCAGTGCTTTCCACAGTTGTGTCAAGTTGGCTGGATGTTCTTTGGGTGGTGGACCATTCTCGATACACATGAGAAATTGTTAAGCGTGAAAAACCCAGCAGCGCTGCAGTTCTCGACACATTCCAACCGGTGCGCCTGGGACCTACCACCATACACATACCTCAAAATATTTTGTCTTACTCATCCATACTCTGAATGGTAAACATACACAATCCTTGTCTCAAGGCTTGAAAACTATTATTTATCCCATCTCCTCCCCTACATCTACACCTAGGGGTGTACTCACTTTTGTTGCCAGCGGTTTAGACATTAATGGCTGTGTGTGGAGTTATTTTGAGAGGACAGCAAATTTACACTGTTATACAAGCTGTACACTCACTACTTTACATTGTAGCAAAGTGTCATTTCTTCAGTGTTGTCACATGAAAAGATATACTCAAATATTTACAAAAATGTGAGGGGTGTACTCACTTTTGTGATACATATATATATATATAGTTGAAGTCAGAGGTTTACATACACCTTAGCCAAATAGATTTAAACTCAGTTTTTCACAATTCCTGACATTTAATCCTAGTACAAATTCCCCTGTTTTAGGTCAGTTAGGATCACCAATTGATTTTAAGAATGTGAAATGTCTGAATAGTAGTAGAGAGAATTATTTCTTTCAGCTTTTATTTCTTTCATGATATTCCCAGTGGGTCAGAAGTTTATATACACTCAATTAGTATTTGGTAGCATTGCCTTTAAATTGTTTAACTTGGATCAAACGATTCGGGTAGACTTCCACAAGATTCCCACAATAAGATGGGTGAATTCTGGCCCATTACCTTGACTTTATTGTCCTTAAACCATTTTGAAACAACTTTGGAAGTAAGCTTGGGGTCATTGTCCATTTGGAAGACCCATTTGCGACCAAGATTTAACTCCCTGTCTTGAGATGTTGCTTCAGTATATCCACATAATTGTCATTCCTCATTATGCCATCTATTCTGTGAAGTTCACCAGTCCCTCCTGCAGCAAAGCCCCCACAACATGATGCTGCAAACCCCTGTGCTAAACCGTTGGGATGGTGTATTTCAGCTTGCAAGCCCCCCCTTTGTCCTCCAAACACAACGATGGTCATTATGGCCAAACAATTTTATTTTTGTTTAATCAGGCCAGAGGACATTTCTCCAAAAAGTATGATCTTTGTCCCCATGTGCAGTTGCAAACCGTAGTCTGGCTTTTTTTATGGTGGTTTTGGAGCAGTGGCTTCTCCCTTACTGATCGACCTTTCAGGTTATGTCGATATAGGACTCGTTTACTGTGGATATAGATACTTTTGTGCCTGTTTCCTCCAGCATCTTCACAAGATCATTTGCTGTTGTTCTGGGATTGATTTGCACTTTTTGCGCAAAAGTACATTCATCACTAGGAGACGTGTCTCATTCCTGAGCGGTATGACGGCTGTGTGGTCCCATGGTGTTTATACTTGCGTACTATTGTTTGTACAGATGAACATGGTACCTTCAGGTGTTTGGAAATTTCTCCCAAGAATGAACCAGACTTGTGGAGGTCTGCAATTTTTTTTCTGAGGTTTTGGCTGATTTCTTTTGACTTTCCCATGATGTCAAGCAATGAGGCACTGAGTTTGAAGGTAGGCCTTGAAAAATACATCCACAGGGACATCTCCAATTGACTTGTAGACTAATTGAACGCCAATGCCGTCCTTCATATTGGAAAAACGGTCTATGGCTCTGTACACTTTTAGTTTTGGTTTTTAGCTAAAACGATATCTTGCCCAACTTCCTCGCAAGGGCGACAATGAACCAGCTAAGTTAGCTAGCTAACGTGAACCTACTACGCTACTTCTAGGTTTCATTTTGAACTTCAATCGTCTAAGGCCAGTAGCACAATATGAGAGAAGTGTTCCTGCTGGTTAGGGTTATAGAGAGAGGTGTTCCTGCTAGTTAGGGTTATAGAGAGAGGTGTTCCTGCTGGTTAGGATCATAGAGAGAGGTGTTCCTGCTGGTTAGGATCATAGAGAGAGGTGTTCCTGCTGGTAAGGGTTATAGAGAGGTGTTCCTGATAGTTAGGGTCATAGAGAGAGGTGTTCCTGCTGGTTAGGATCATAGAGAGAGGTGTTCCTGCTGGTAAGGGTTATAGAGAGGTGTTCCTGCTAGTTAGGGTGATAGAGAGAGGTGTTCCTTAGTTAGGGTTATAGAGAGAGGTGTTCCTGCTATTTAGGGTTATAGAGAGAGGTGTTCCCGCTGGTTAGGGTTATAGAGAGAGGTGTTCCCGCTGGTTAGGGTTATAGAGAGAGGTGTTCCTGCTAGTTAGGGTCATAGAGAGAGGTGTTCCTGCTAGTTAGGGTCATAGAGAGAGGTGTTCCTGCTAGTTAGTGTCATAGAGAGAGGTGTTCCTGCTAGTTAGGGTCATAGAGAGAGGTGTTCCTGCTAGTTAGGGTCATAGAGAGAGGTGTTCCTGCTAGTTAGGGTCATAGAGAGAGGTGTTCCTGCTAGTTAGGGTTATAGAGAGAGGTGTTCCTACTAGTTAGGGTCATAGAGAGAGGTGTTCCTGCTAGTTAGGGTTATAGAGAGAGGTGTTCCTGCTAGTTAGGGTCATAGAGAGAGGTGTTCCTGCTAGTTAGGGTTATAGAGAGAGGTGTTCCTGCTAGTTAGGGTCATAGAGAGAGGTGTTCCTGCTAGTTAGGGTCATAGAGAGAGGTGTTCCTGCTAGTTAGGGTCATAGAGAGAGGTGTTCCTGCTAGTTAGGGTCATAGAGAGAGGTGTTCCTGCTGGTTAGGTTTATAGAGAGAGGTGTTCCTGCTGGTTACGTTTATAGAGAGAGGTGTTCCTGCTGGTTAGGGTAACAGTTAAACCTGTCTCCTAGTCACATGTAGGCTGTCTTTTCTCTGTGATGCAACCGCTTGAATGGCAGAGGTTTGTCTACTTATTCAATTAGTTAAATGACTTATTCAGTTAATTCTCGACGTTGGCCTCTTACTGTAGTGGTGAAGTGACATTTGTCTTTGAGTACTGTTAGTTAGATTATAGTTTGCTGACATATCTAATATCTCTAGGGCTCCATGTCCCCACAGCAGGATTGTGATTAGTCTCTATGGCTCCATGTCCCCACAGCAGGATTGTGATTAGTCTCTATGGCTTCATGTCCCCACAGCAGGATTGTGATTAGTCTCTATGGCTCCATGTCCCCACAGCAGGATTGTGATTAGTCTCTATGGCTTCCATGTCCCCACAGCAGGATTGTGATTAGTCTCTATGGCTCCATGTCCCCACAGCAGGATTGTGATTAGTCTCTATGGCTCCATGTCCCCACAGCAGGATTGTGATTAGTCTCTAGGGCACCATGTCCCCACAGCAGGATTGTGATTAGTCTCTATGGCTCCATGTCCCCACAGCAGGATTGTGATTAGTCTCTATGGCTCCATGTCCCCACAGCAGGATTGTGATTAGTCTCTAGGGCTCCTGCAGACCTTTTCCTTTTTGTACCTGTTGAAGTCAGCAATTAAAAACAAAGGAAATCTCTCTGGATTAACTATGAAGTCTCTCTGGAGTCTCTCTGGAGTCTCTCTGGAGTCTCTCTGAAGCCTCTCTGGATTAACTCTGAAGTCTCTCTGAAATCTCTCTGGATTAACTCTGGAGTCTCTCTGAAGTCTCTCTGAAGTCTCTCTGGATTAACTCTGAAGTCTCTCTGGAGTCTCTCTGAAGTCTCTCTGAAGTCTCTCTGAAGTCTCTCTGAAATCTCTCTGGAGTCTCTCTGGAATCTCTCTGGAGTCTCTCTGAAATCTCTCTGAAATCTCTCTGGATTAACTCTGAAGTCTCTCTGAAGTCTCTCTGGAGTCTCTCTGAAGTCTCTCTGAAATCTCTCTGGAGTCTCTCTGGAATCTCTCTGGAGTCTCTCTGAAGCCTCTCTGAAGGATCTCTGAAGGATCTCTGAAGTCTCTCTGAAGTCTCTCTGAAGACGACCTTATTTACATTTCACTGCCACTGCAGCTCATTCTGTACTCCAGTCCAGATTTCTGATGTTGGTCATCTAGACAGGGTAGGCTAAAGGCGAACGATTAAGCCTACTGCCTCATTGTGAATGCGGTGTTCTGTTGAAAACGTCTAAGTTTGCCATCCCTGGCTTTATGCAAAGGTGAAGTGTGGTCATTTGTCTTCCCAAAGCCTTAGCAGGATTTGGTAGCGATCGGGAGGTAAGAGATTAGAGAGGTTTTACATTATGTCATTCACCTGCTATCACATGATGACCAGATTAGCAGGTAACGGTAAGAGAGGGAGAAGGAGAGAGAGGGGGAGAGAGAGAGAGAGAGTGTGTGGAGGGGAAGAGATAGAGACCCGATTAGCAGGTAATGACAAGAGGCCTTACAGGGACGGAGGAGAGAGAGAGGGATAGAGGGAGTGAGAGAGGGAGGGAGTGAGAGAGGGAGAGATCCGATTAGCAGGTAGCAGCCAGGAGAGGCCTCAGAGGGAGGTCCTCCAACCAAGACTTCCTTCTGTCCTCTGATCACTTGTTTGCTCATTAATTTGGTCACAGTGTGTATTGGGGAGAGTATGGCTAAAGCCTGATTTGGATTTTCAAGCAGTTTGTTTTCTCTTTTCTGCTCGGATTGGGATCATGATTGCTTTTGAAAGTGTGAGTATTATCATTTGTGTTGCATCTTCAGTGGTAATACCTAGGCCCAGATTTACTCAGCGTAAGGGGCTTAAACATTGAGGACGGAACAAAAACCTAATATAGAAGGAAAGAGTAAGACATTAGGTAAATGCAGAAGATCGGTAAGTAAATCTGGACCAAAGGCTATCTAGCTTCCACCTTATGAAAACGCTTAGTACCTGTAAACCTCTGTCTAAGTCAGGTTGCACACAGAGGTTACCTGTTATCTGCAAGGCAGCAAAGGTTAAGCTTGTTGGGATAATAAACCATAAAGGTTGAGTCCTAACGGGAACTCTTGGTGCTGCTATCAAAAGCAAAACTTCTAAAGAGAGACAACACATTGAAGTTGGCAAAACATTTTGGTTAGGCTAAAATGAGCACTGTAAATATATATGAATATAAATATATATAAATAAACCTACGTCTGTCAAATGAACAGAAAATAATTAATGAAACCAATTAGTTTTTTTTTTTACTGTCTCCTAATTCTTTTTTTCTTGATCAATAGTCTGGGTGGCAGGGTAGCCTAGTGGTTAGAGCGTTGGACTAGTAACCGGAAGGTTGCAAGTTCGAATCCCTGAGCTGACAAGGTACAAATCTGTCGTTCTGCCCCTGAACAGGCAGTTAACCCACTAGTTCCTAGGTCATTGAAAATAAGAATTTGTTCTTAACTGACTTGCCTGGTTAAATAAAGGTACAAAAAAAATAATCACCACAGATGTTCATTGCTGACAACGTCTGTCTACTGTTCTCTCTCTCTTTATTAGTGTTTGTCTGACTGCATCTTCAAGGCCTCTTGTGCATCGTGTCAGTGTACGGTCCATTTAATAAGAGCTGAGCACAGTGACTAAAACCTCCCAGTACTGATGTTGTTTTGGAAAACAAGACGGTGTTGTCGTTTGTGTCGGTATTTGTTGACAAACCCGTTATCAGAAGCAGATATCAGGAAAGACCCGTGGCGAACTAGAAAACGTCATGCTGTCTTCATTCAGGAAAGACCCGTGGCGAACTTTGGGCTACGTCCCAAACAGCACTCTATTCTCTATATAGCTCACTACCATTGACCAAAGCACTCATCATCATTGTTCGTCTGGAGAACAGTTGACCAGCCCTACAGGCTCTAGTCTAAAGTAGTGCACTATATAGGGAATAGGGCTCTGGTCTAAAGTAGTGCACTATATAGGGAATAGGGCTCTGGTCTAAAGTAGTGCACTATATAGGGAATAGGGCTCTGGTCTAAAGTAGTGCACTATATAGGGAATAGGGCTCTGGTCTAAAGTAGTGCACTATATAAGGAATAGGGCTCTGGTCTAAAGTAGTGCACTATATAAGGAATAGGGCTCTGGTCTAAAGTAGTGCACTAATATAGGGAATAGGGCTCTGGTCTATAGTAGTGCACTATATAGGGAATAGGGCTCTGGTCTAAAGTAGTGCACTATATAGGGAATAGGGTGCCGTTTGGGTCACAAACTACAATAGATTAGGCCGTCTTCATTCCTGATACCAGCCGGTTCGAAGGATGTGGTTTACAGTCTCCTCATCTCACTCATCTGGGCTCCTTGATCGTCAGCCATGACACCTCGGGACAGATTAGGTCATGTGGGATTCTTATGGTTTGTTTTCACCGTCTTTATTTATGAGATAAATCAAAGTGAAGGAAAAGACGAGGCTTTTTATTTATTTTTTTACCCATCAACCCCAAGAGCAGGAGTAGCTGCTAACAAGGCAATGTCTGATTATACTTCATTGAATTTACCAGTGTAGCACTTTTGCAAATACATTTGTTTTTGTATTAGGGGTGACCATGGTGACGCGACGGTAGCCATTTTGAATTGAACTGAATCTTGAATACACAACGTGTATCTAAATGTCTCGGCAGCCACAGAGAAATGTGATTTAATGCACCAGGTGTATTGAAAGCCGATCCAGGAGATGGTAGTATTGAGGGGGGGGTAAAGTATTCAGACCCTTTGAGTTTTCTACACATTGTGTTGTTGTTTATTTCTTATTATTAGGTTACAGCCTTATTCTAAAATGGATGAAATGTGGTTGTTTTTTTCTCATTGATCTACACACATTATCCCATAATGAAAAATCAACAACAGGTTTATACGTTTTTTGTTGTTGCTAATTCATACAAAATAAATTTACATTTTTCAGACTCTTTTCTCAGTACTTTGTTGAAGCACCTTTGGCAGCGATTACAGTCTCAAGTCTTCTTGGGTAGGAATTTTGGCACACTTGTATTTGGGGAGTTTCTCCCATTCCTCTCTGCAGATCTGGGATCTGGCTGGGCCACTCAAGGACATTCAGAGAGTTGTCCTAAAGCCACTCCTGTGTTGTCTTGGCTATGTGCTTAGGGCTGTTGTCCTGTTGGAAGGTAAACCTTCACCCCAGTCTGAGGTCCTGAGCGCTCTGGAGCAGGTTTTCATCAAGGATCTCTCTGTACTTTTCTCTGTTCATCTTTACCTCGATCCTGACTAGTCTCCCAGTCCCTGCCGCTGAAAAACATCCCCCCCAGCATGATGCTGCCATCACCATGCTTCACCGTAGGGATGGTGGCAGGTTACCTCCTGACGTGACGGTTGGCATTCAGGCCAAAGAGTTCAATCTTAGTTTCATCAGACCAGAGACTCTTGTTTCTCATGGTCTGAAAGTCCTTTAGATGCCTTTTGGCAAACTCCAAGAGGGCTGTCGTGTGCCTTTTACTGAGGAGTGGCTTCCATCTGACCACTGATAAAGGTGCTCCCATCTCCACAGAGAAAGTCTGGAGCTCTCTCAGAGTGACCATCGGGTATTTGGTCACCTCCCAGACCAATGCCTTTCTCCCCCGATTATTTTGGACAATATTTCATCAATTCTTTGACCCCCCAAAGAAAATATAAAATAGTGTGCAATCATGTTATGATCACTTTTATTTCCATGACTAAATTGTATTTAAAAACAATTTTTTTCATGCCCTATATTGTATCTCTGCAGCAGACATAGAGCACTATTTTTGTTAAATAAAATTGCAGCATTGAATCACAATACACATAGAATCATGAGAATCACAATACACATAGAATCATGAGAATCACAATACATATAGAATCACAATACATATAGAATCACAATACATATAGAATCATGAGAATCACAATACATATAGAATCATGAGAATCACAATACATATAGAATCACAATACATATAGAATCACAATACATATAGAATCATGAGAATCACAATACATATAGAATCACAATACATATAGAATCACACTACATATAGAATCACACTACACATAGAATCATGAGAATCACAATACATATAGAATCACAATACACATAGAATCATGAGAATCACAATACATATAGAATCACAATACATATAGAATCATGAGAATCACAATACATATGGAATCATGAGAATCACAATACATATAGAATCACAATACATATAGAATCACAATACATATAGAATCACAATACACATAGAATCATGAGAATCACAATACATATAGAATCACAATACATATAGAATCACAATACACATAGAATCATGAGAATCACAATACATATGGAATCATGAGAATCACAATACATATAGAATCGTGAGAATCACAATACATATAGAATCACAATACATATAGAATCACAATTCATATAGAATCATGAGAATCACAATACATATGGAATCGTGAGAATCACAATACATATAGAATCACAATACATATAGAATCATGAGAATACATATAGAATCATGAGAATCACAATACATATGGAATCAGCAACAAAGTACGGTGATAATGTTATATAGTGATAATGTTATATGGTGATAATGTTATATGGTGATAATGGTGTATGGTGATAATGTTGTATGGCGCTAATGTTATATGGTGATAATGTTATATGGTGATAATGTTATATGGTGATAATGTTATATGGTGATAATGTTATATGGTGATAATGTTGTTTGGTGAGGTCTCTGGCAGTTCTAGGTGATAGTGTTGAATAGATCTATACCCTGAAATCACCCACTCTGGGTTTTCGCCTGCTTTGATTTTACAGGAACATCTTGTGATATTATGAAAAGACATTACCTCTGCAGAAACCAGATTATTTACAAAGACATGCTGAGATTGTTTAAGGTTTAAACATCCAGACTCCAGTCTGATGCTAATGAGGGACATTACCACTCCAGTCTGATGCCAATGAGGGACATTACCACTCCAGTCTGATGCTAATGAGGGACATTACCACTCCAGTCTGATGCTAATGAGGGACATTACCACTCCAGTCTGATGCTAATGAGGGACATTACCACTCCAGTCTGATGCTAATGAGGGACATTACCACTCCAGTCTGATGCTAATGAGGGACATTACCACTCCAGTCTGATGCTAATGAGGGACATTACCACTCCAGTCTGATGCTCCAATGAGGGACATTACCACTCCAGTCTGATGCTAATGAGGGACATTACCACTCCAGTCTGATGCTAATGAGGGACATTACCACTCCAGTCTGATGCTAATGAGGGACATTACCACTCCAGTCTGATGCTAATGAGGGACATTACCACTCCAGTCTGATGCTAATGAGGGACATTACCACTCCAGTCTGATGCTAATGAAGACATTACCACTCCAGTCTGATGCTAATGAGGGACATTACCACTCCAGTCTGATGCTAATGAAGACATTACCACTCCAGTCTGATGCTAATGAGGGACATTACCACTCCAGTCTGATGCTAATGAGGGACATTACCACTCCAGTCTGATGCTAATGAAGACATTACCACTCCAGTCTGATGCTAATGAGGGACATTACCACTCCAGTCTGATGCTAATGAAGACATTACCACTCCAGTCTGATGCTAATGACATTACCACTCCAGTACTCCATGATGCTAATGAAGACATTACCACTCCAGTCTGATGCTAATGAGGGACATTACCACTCCAGTCTGATGCTAATGACATTACCACTCCAGTCTGATGCTAATGAGGGACATTACCACTCCAGTCTGATGCTGATGCTACCACTCCAATGAGGGACATTACCACTCCAGTCTGATGCTAATGAAGACATTACCACTAGAGTCTGATGCTAATGAGGGACATTACCACTCCAGTCTGATGCTAATGAGGGACATTACCACTCCAGAAACGAGATCATTTACATAGACATGCTGAGATTGTCTGAGGTTTAAACATGGACATTACCACTCCAGTCTGATGCCAATGAGGGACATTACCACTCCAGTCTGATGCTAATGAGGGACATTACCACTCCAGTCTGATGCCAATGAGGGACATTACCACTCCAGGCTGATGCTAATGAGGGACATTACCACTCCAGTCTGATGCTAGTGATGGACATTACCACAGAAACAAGATCATTTATCCAACCTCTCCTTGAGGATCCCTTGCAGACCCCCAAACATTTAGCAGTTATAAACCCGAATTAGCTCATCTGATTCTCCTTTAGCCTAACGGACAAGGTTGGTTTTCAGACAGACTACAGTGTTGGTGAAAAACTGGTTGGTCTTCTGGCTCTTCACTATACAGGAAATAACCTGAATGATTTCTGCAGGAGAGAACCATTCTGTATCTTCACTATACTGAATGTGTTCTGTAGGAGAGAACCATTCTGTCTCTTCACTATACTGAATGTGTTCTGTAGGAGAGAACCATTCTGTCTCTTCACTATACTGAATGTGTTCTGCAGCAGAGAACCATTCTCCAGTAAACTTGTTGTTTTGTCCAACTTCCTGTCGTCTGCTTGTTGTTTACCACACAGAATGTTGGAGATATTCCGTTTTTCTCTGGCATTTGACGGTGGACTTTCTTTCTCAAACAGGATGTTGCATTAAACCTAGACCACATTGTCCCTTAAGGGAACTGTATGATACTGTACTGCACTATACTGCACTGTACTGCACTATACTGTACCACACAATACTGCATGGTACTGCACTGCACTGTACTGCACTATACTGTACTGTACTGTACTGCACTATACTGCACTGTACTGCACTATACTGTACCGCACGATACTGTACTGTACTGCACTATACTGCACTGTACTATACTGTACTGCACTGCACTGCACTATACAGCACTGTACTGCGCTATACTGTACTGCACTATACTGTACTGCACAGCACTGCACTGCACTATACTGTACTGCACTGCACTGCACTGCACTGCACTGCACTGTAATGCACTGCACTGTAATGCACTGTACTGTACTATACTGTACTGCACTGCGCTGTACTGCACTGTACTACACTGTACTGTACTGCACTGCACTGTACTGCACTATACTGTACTGCACTATACTGTACTGCACTTTACTGTACTGCATTGCACTATGCTGCAATATACTGTACTGCACTGCACTATACTGCACTGTACTGCACTGTACTGCACTGTACTGCACTATACTGTACTACACTATACTGCACTGCACTGCACTATACTGCACTGCACTGCACTGCACTGCACTGCACTGCACTGCACTGCACTGCACTGCACTGTACTGTACTGCACTGCACTATGCTGCACTATACTGTACTGCACTGCACTATACTGCACTGTACTGCACTATACTGCACTGTAATGAACTACACTATATTGTACTGTACTACACTGCACTATACTGCACTATACTGTACTACACTGCACTGCACTGTACTGCACTGTACTGAACTGCACTATATTGTACTGTACTACACTGCACTTTACTGCACTATACTGTACTACACTATATTGTACTGCACTATACTGACTATACTGCACTGCACAATACTGTACTGAACTGCACTATACTCTGCTGCACTATACTGCACTATACTGTACTGTACTGCAGTATACTGCACTATACTGTACTGCACGATACTGTACTGTACTGCACTATAATGTACTGTACTGTACTGCACTGTACTACACTGCACTGTACGGTACTGTTCTGTATTCTACTGTACTGGACTGTATTGTACTGCACTACACTGTACTTTACTGTACTGTGCTGTGCTGTGCTGTACTGTGCTGTGCTGTACTATACTGTACTGTACCGCAAAATACTGTACAGTATTACACTATACTGTTCTGCACTATACTATACTGTATCTATCTGCACTGTATTGTATTATACTGTACTGTACTATGCAATAAACTGCAATATACTGTACTGTACTGTATTGTATTATACTGTATCGAACTGTACTGTACTGTGTTATACTGTAGTATTCTGTACTGTATTATACTGTACTATACTGTTCTGTGTTATACTGTACTATACTGTTCTGTGTTAGACTGTACTATACTATATACTATATGTTATACTGTGCTGTTCTGTGCTATGCTGTACTGTATTATGCTGGACTCGCTATACTTGCTATCACTACACTGTACTGCACTGTGCTGTACTCTAATATACTGTACTATACTGTACAGTTCTGCGCTATACGGTACTGTAATATACTGTACGTTACTATACTATACTGTACTGTATTATACTGTACTATATATACTACTATACTGTACTCACTACTGCACTCACTATACTGTACTGTATTGTATTATACTGTATCGAACTGTACTGTACTGTGTTATACTGTAGTATTCTGTACTGTATTATACTGTACTATACTGTTCTGTGTTATACTGTACTATACTATATACTATATGTTATACTGTGCTGTTCTGTGCTATGCTGTACTGTATTATGCTGGACTCGCTATACTCGCTATCACTACACTGTACTGCACTGTGCTGTACTCTAATATACTGTACTATACTGTACAGTTCTGCGCTATACGGTACTGTAATATACTGTACGTTACTATACTGTACTGTATTATACTGTACTATACTATACTGTACTCACTACTGCACTCACTATGCTGTACTATACTACACTGCATGGTACTATACTGTACTATACTCTACTGGACTATACTATATGGTACTATGCTATAATGTACTGTACTATAATGTGCTATACTATACTGTATTATACTTTACTGTACTATACCGCACTATATTACATTGTACTGTACTATACTGTGCTATAACGTACATTGTACATTAAATGTAATATGTAATATACTATACTATACTATGCTGTACTGTACTATACTGTACAATACTGTACTGTACAATACTCTTCTATAGTGTACTGTATTTGTAATATAGTTTACTATACTGAACTGTTCTATGCTGTGCTATAATGCACTGTACTGGACTATACTGTATTGTAGTGTACTGTAATGTACTATACTGTACTGTACTTTACTGTACTATAAGGTACTGTACTGTACTATACTGTACTGCACTACTATACTATACTTTACTATACTGTAATACGCTGTACTGTACTATTCTGTACTATTCTGTACTTTATTGTACTGCAATATACTGTACTCTACTTTACTGTAATGCATTGTACTATATTACAATGTACTGTATTAGACTGTATTATACTG
Source organism: Oncorhynchus gorbuscha (assembly GCF_021184085.1). Taxonomy (NCBI): domain Eukaryota; kingdom Metazoa; phylum Chordata; class Actinopteri; order Salmoniformes; family Salmonidae; genus Oncorhynchus; species Oncorhynchus gorbuscha. Next base: position 4,449,235 of record NC_060184.1, read on the forward strand.
TATTGTCCCGCACTATAATATACTGTACTGTATTAAACTGTTCTGTTCTACACTATACTGTACTGTATCTAACTGTACTGTCTTGTATTATACTGTACTGTACTATACTGTACTATACTGCAATATACTGTACTGTATTGTATTATACTGTATCTAACTGTACTATACTGTACTGCACTATACTGTACTATATTACAATATACTGTAGTGTACTGTATTACACTGTACTGTTCCGCACTATACTATACTGTACTGTGTTATACTGTACTTATCTGTACTATACTCTACGGCACTGTACTCTACTATAATGTACTCTACTGTTCTAAACTGTACTGTATTATGCTGTACTCACTACTGCACTGTGCTGTACTATAATATACTGTACTGTACCGCGCTCTTCGGTACCGTACTGTACTATACTGTACTATGCTGTACTGTACTATACTATAATGTACTGTACTATAATGTACTATGCTGTACTGTACTATACTATACTGTTCTCACTCTACTGCCCTTGCTATACTGTACTGTATTATACTGTACTATACTCTACTGTACTATACTCTACTCTACTGTGCTATACTTTAATGTACTGTACTGTATTATAGTGTACAATGCTATATGGTACTGTACTGTACTGTAATGTACTACACAGTACTGTAATCTGCTGTACTCACTATACTGTACTGCACTGCACTGTACTATACTGTACTCACTGCACTGCACTCACTATAATTTACTGTACTATGCTGTACAGTAGTGTATGATACTCTACTCTACAACACTATACTGTGCTATACTGTACTGTACCACATTGTACTACACTATACCATACTGTACTATATTGTACTACACCTCACTATACCATACTATGCTATACTATACTATACAGTAATATACTGTACTATATTGTACTATACTATACCATACTGTACTATATTGTACTATACTGTGCTATACTTTACTGTACTATAATGTACTGTACTATACTGTGCTGTACTGTCTTTGTTTAACTGGTTGATTTTGGCGTTCTGGACAAATTATATATTGAACACTGGCTCCCATTCTGTATATATTGAACACTGGCTTATTGATCATTAATGTTTAGGGAAGTGACTTACAGTAGGCCTGCAGGAAGTGACAGTAGACCTACAGGAAGTGACAGTAGGCCTACAGGAAGTGACAGTAGGCCTGCAGGAAGTGACAGTAGGCCTGCAGGAAGTGACAGTAGGCCTACAGGAAGTGACAGTTGACCTGCAGGAAGTGACAGTTGACCTGCAGGAAGTGACAGTAAGTCTGCAGGAAGTGACAGTAGGTCCAACAGGAAGTGACAGTAGGCCTACAGGAAGTGACAGTTGACCTGCAGGAAGTGACAGTTGACCTGCAGGAAGTGACAGTAAGTCTGCAGGAAGTGACAGTAGGCCTACAGGAAGTGACAGTAGGTCCTACAGGAAGTGACAGTAAGTCTACAGGAAGTGACAGTAGGCCTGCAGGAAGTGACAGTAGGCCTACAGGAAGTGACAGTAAGTCTACAGGAAGTGACAGTAGGTCCTACAGGAAGTGACAGTAGGCCTACAGGAAGTGACTGTAAGTCTGCAGGAAGTTACAGTAGGTCCTACAGGAAGTGACAGTAGGCCTACAGGAAGTGACAGTAGGCCTGCAGGAAGTGATGGCCATGTCTACTGTCTGTGTTGATTAGGCTCTCCGCTAAGACTAAGCTCTTTATTTAAACGTATATGAAGCTTACCTCAGCTGCTTGCTGCTCGCCCTCTTTAAACACAGTGAATGTAAAGGTCTCTATTTAAAGAGTTTTATCCCTAAGATAAGACCTAGTGCCAAGCTCTCTTGTGTGGCTCCGTCCTTAGCCTTTATCTGCTTATTAAGGCCACGCAGAATATGTTCAGGACTTAAATGTTTCCATGAACACCTAACACCTAATGTGAGAAGTACATTAATGTACAAGACTTAGAGCTAACTACCTAAATAAGGGGAAACACCAACATAAAGTGTCTTAATAGGGCGTTGGTCCACCACGAGCCAGAACAGCTTTAATACACCTTGGCGTAGATTCTACAAGTGTCTGGAGTGTCTACTGGAGCGAAGCAACACCAACCCTAACCCTAACCCTAACTAACTCCTAACCCTAACCTTAACCGTTAACCTAACTCTAACTCCTAACTCCTAACCCTAACCCTAACCCTAACCCTAACCCTAACTCTAACTCCTAACCCTAACCCCCTAACCGTTAACCGTTAACCTAACTCTAACTCCTAACCCTAACCTTAACCGTTAACCTAACTCTAACTCCTAACCCTAACCTTAACCGTTAACCTAACTCTAACTCCTAACTCCTAACTCCTAACCCTAACCCTAACCCTAACTCTAACTCCTAACCCTAACCCTAACCTTAACCGTTAACCTAACTCTAACTCCTAACCTAACCTAACCGTTAACCTAACTCCTAACTCCTAACCCTAACCCTAACCTTAACCGTTAACCTAACTCTAACTCCTAACTCCTAACCCTAACCCTAACCTAACTCCTAACCCTAACCCTAACCTTAACCGTTAACCTAACTCTAACTCCTAACCCTAACCCTAACTCCTAACCCTCTAACCCTAACCCTAACCCTAACCCTTAACCGTTAACCTAACTCTAACCCCTAAACTTAATTTAAAACCTTTCTTGATTCACTATCCTTGTGAGGACTTCTGGTAACCACAAAGATAGTTCAACACAAACACACACACACACACTTCACTCACACACACACACACACACACACACACACACACACACACACACACACACACACACACACACACACACACACACACACACACACACACACACACACACACACACACACACACACACACACACACACACACACACACACACACACACACACCCTTTAAACCGCCTATGAGATATCTCCTTCTATCCATGGTAGCTAAAATAATGGCAACTGGACATTTTTAAACACTATCCTAAGCATGATGGGATGTCAGGAACTACAGCTAAGCATGATGGGATGTCAGGAACCACACCTAACCATGATGGGATGTCAGGAACTACAGCTAAGCATGATGGGATGTCAGGAACCACACCTAACCATGATGGGATGTCAGGAACTACAGCTAAGCATGATGGGATGTCAGGAACCACACCTAAGCATGATGGGATGTCAGGAACCACACCTAAGCATGATGGGATGTCAGGAACACCTGCTTTCAATATACTTTGTATCCCTCATTTACTCAATTACTCATTTACCTGTATATTTAAGTACAAGACATAAACCCGCATTAAGGTATAAGAGTCAGAGTATAGACTAATCATATATTTATCAGACTAATCATATTCTCTAAGCCTGTTCCATTTTACACCAGAGACAGTGAAATGATCCTATTTCAAGGTGCTGAAGTGCACACGTACTTGAATCAATGTATATTCCTTAGCACAAACTGCTAAATGCAAAACAAGTAACCATGTGCTGTTCATGATGTCATCTGACCTTGTTGACCTTCTTCTCCCTCTTCCTCTCTTCCAGTGTGGGCGAGTGGGAGGAACACAGTTATCATGTGGACCACCAGCCCCTAGACAACCAGCCAGTTTAACCATGACACCCACTTGCCTGCGCTGACCAGCCCCCCCCCCCCCCCCACCCCCACCCCGCCCCCCTCCTCATTTTTCTCTACACACCTTTGTCGAGAGGCGTGGACTAACCGGGAAGTAATAGCAGTCGGACAGGAAGTAAACAAAGATGTCTTCCCACAAGCGCAGATTCCAGTGCTTCGATGCCATCTCGGATGAGGGCGGCCACCACCACCACTCCAAACCCTCACTCCCCTTCGGGCTGCGTTCTGCCCCCGCGCCTCCCCCCAGGAGAGCCACCTATGGTGGGGATACCATTCACCAGGAGACCCTGGAGGATTGGGGGTGTTACCTGTGCGCCCAGGCCACAGAGGCCAGAGAGGAGGCCCAGAGAGAGGCCCAAAGAGAGGCATCAGCCTGGTACCTCCCTCCGGTCCACCCACACTCCCACCATCACCACCCTCAGCAGTATGTTCGCAGGCGGCCGGTCCGGCCTGAGGAGGTCCCTGCTGAGCCCTCTTGCCACCACCACCACCACCTCCACAAGAAGGTGGTGCTGGTGAAGAATAGCGACCCCTCTGTTCGGAGGACCATCGTGCTCCATCGCAGGACCCTCCGCAGCCTGAGTCTGTTTCTGGAGGAGCTGTCTGAGTTCATGCAGTACCACATCAGGAAGCTGTACACTCTGGAGGGACGCAAGGTGACACTGTCTTCTTCCTCAACATCCTTAGATATTACCATTTGGTGTGCTAGTTTAGGGGTAACTTTAAGTTTTCCCCAAAGTGAAGCATTGTTTATCGTTAGATGATGATAGTGATGGGTAAAAACAATTAAAGATTGGGATATTATTTTTGATGATATTGTAATATTGTATTTGCGGCTGGTCGGCTGGTCGGCTGTCGGCTGTCGGCTGGTCGGCTCAAAACTCATTGTTCCTTCTGTAGCGTGTTATTAGTGTGTTAAAAATAGGTAACAAGTAATAGCCAATATGTTTTTCAGCACTTTATTTCCATGCCTGATCAAAACAAATGTTCCCATGACACACTCTCTTGTCCCTCTGCAGCAGACATATAGTGAGCAGTATGTTTGGATCGTAGTATCAAATATCAATACATTTAGAATCGTGAATATCGCAATACATATCGTATCAGCACCTAAGTATCGTGATAATATTGTATTGTGAAATCCCTGACAATTCCCAAGCCTAGAAACAGATTTTGTTCAGTGGAAGTCTATAGCACGGCTAAGGTGCTTTTGTCTAATGTGCTTGTCGCCAAAATAGATTTGGCTTCTGTGTGAGTCTGCATTCTTTACCACTAAAAAACGTTTAGGAAATCAACCGAAATTGTTATGACTGTTTCTAATCATCACATTAATGATTTTGTTAGGAAAATGTTAGAAGGCAACAGACTGTGGAGACATGACTTTTCTTTGGTAGTTTCTAATTTTACCTGTGAGAAGCCCTGGGAGTGTGAACGTGAAAGAGAGACCTCTAGTGGCAGGAATTATGATTACCATATATTTTACCAAGAGCCAAAGCGGAGTCAAACTGATATTATGATGCTGAGATTCTAGTTTTCCATTCAGAACATAACTGTATTGATAACAGCATGTGCACCCCAACGTTTCGTTTAGGAAAAATGAAGCTTCTGAAAGAGGCAGAGATATATCTGGGTTGTTTGGTGACAGTCCAGGGGTTTCCTGTCTGTCGGCCTTCTACTGTAGCCCCTCCCCTATGTAGCCCCTCCTCTTATCAGCTCTATCCTTGTAGCCCCTCCCCTATCAGCTCTATCTGTGTAGCCCCTCCCCTATGTAGCCCCTCCTCTATCAGCTCTATCCTTGTAGCCCCTCCCCTATCAGCTCTATCCTTGTAGCCCCTCCCCTATCAGCTCTATCCTTGTAGCCCCTCCACTATCAGCTCTATACTTGTAGCCCCTCCCCTATCAGCTATATCCTTGTAGCGCCTCCCCTATCAGCTCTATCCTTGTAGCCACTCCCCTATCAGCTCTATCCTTGTAGCCCCTCCATATCAGCTATATCCTTGTAGCCCCTCCCTTATCAGCTCTATCCTGATAGCCACTCCCCTATCAGCTCTATCCTTGTAGCCCCTCCATATCAGCTCTATCCTTGTAGCCCCTCCCTTATCAGCTCTATCCTTATAGCCCCTCCCTATCAGCTCTATCCTTGTAGCCCCTCCCCTATCAGCTCTATCCTTGTAGCCCCTCCCTATCAGCCCTATCCTTGTAGCCCCTCCCTATCAGCTCTATCCTTGTAGCCCCTCCCTATCAGCCCTATCCTTGTAGCCCCTCCCTATCATCTCTATCCTTGTAGCCCCTCCCCTATCAGCTATATCCTTGTAGCCCCTCCCCTATCAGCTCTATCCTGATAGCCCCTCCCCTATCAGCTCTATCCTTGTAGCCCCTCCATATCAGCTCTATCCTTGTAGCCCCTTATCAGCTCTATCCTTATAGCACCTCCCTATCAGCTCTATCCTTGTAGCCCCTCCCTATCAGCCCTATCTTTGTAGCCCCTCCCTATCAGCTCTATCCTTGTAGCCTCTCCCTATCAGCTCTATCCTTGTAGCCCCTCCCTATCAGCCCTATCCTTGTAGCCCCTCCCTATCAGCTCTATCCTTGTAGCCCCTCCCTATCAGCCCTATCCTTGTAGCACCTCCCCTTCAACTCTATCCTTGTTGCCCCTCCCCTATCAGCTCTATACTGGTAGCCCCTCCCCTATCAGCTCTATCCTTGTAGCCCCTCCCCTACCAGCTCTATAATAAGTGAATGGGGTGGAGGCAATAATGACGACAGGTGAAACAGATCAGGTTAAGATCCCTCATAGCAATGCTTGGAAAGGAGGTGATGAGACTTGTTCACCCGAAGTCAGATTTTTTTTTTACCTTTATTTAACCAGGCAAGTCAGTTAAGAACACATTCTTATTTTCAATGACGGCCTGGGAAAAGTGGGTTAACTGCCTGTTCAGGGGCAGAACGACAGATTTGTACCTTGTCAGCTCGGGGGTTTGAACTCGCAACCTTCCGGTTACTAGTCCAACGCTCTAACCACTAGGCTACCCTGCCACCTCAGATGGAACTGTAATGGTTAGTAATTATGATGTGCTTTAATTGATAAAGATGTTATTACTATGGTACTAGACCTTGAAAGACTATAATTTTCCCATCTTAGATAACTTATTTAAAAATAAGGGAACATTGACAACTATTCAGTAACTATTCATCTTAGTAACTATTCATCTTAGTCAAAACGGAGCTATTTTGAAATAAGCAGGTCAGTGTTGAGAATTCACAGGCAGTAGGAGACCAGGAGTCGCTCAGAAATGCATCCTCCTCTACAGCAACGATTAATTATCTTCATCTGGGCTACGTGTGACTGCGGATAAAACCATTTATCTGGTTCAACTGCCAGGGTGGTTTTATAGTTTGAAAATGCACAGTGAGCAATAAAACACAACTTAAAACATGTACAATAGTAAAACTAATCTAATAGATCAAATTCAGAGAAATTATATAGTAATTTTTACCTTTCACAACATTAAATGTTGGGTCTCAAAGACCACTTGGCTTGTATGAACGGGCTTCCTGGGAGTCTGTAACCCACACTACTGTTCTGTATACAGTTCTGTATGATTGGCAAAACATGAAACAAGCTTTTTGGGATAGTATTACATTTCCCAAATAAGTTATTTACACTCTTTACCCAAATTCACACATGTTGTGCAAACTAAGTAAGGTGAGTATAGTCACTGAGCACTGTTGGTGCTAGATTTGTAAAGAAACCAATATGGAACTACTGCTCGCATATTAATATGGAAATTCAACCGGAACCACAGAGTCGGGAGTATGGTCGGGAGTAGGGTCGGGGGTAGGGTCGGGGGTAGAGCCGGGAGTAGAGCCGGGGGTAGGGTCGGGAGTCGGGAGTCGGGAGTAGAGTCGGGAGTAGAGTCGGGAGTAGAGTCGGGGTAGGGTCGGGAGTAGGGTCGGGAGTAGAGTCGGGGGTAGAGTCGGGAGTAGAGTCGGGGGTAGAGTCGGGAGTAGAGTCGGGAGTAGAGTCGGGGGTAGAGTCGGGGGTATGGTCGGGAGTAGAGTCGGGAGTAGAGTCGGGAGTAGAGTCAGAGGTCAGGACTAGAGTCGGGAGTAAAGTCAGAGGTCAGGACTAGAGTCGGGAGTCGGGAGTAGAGTCGGGAGTAGAGTCAGGAGTAGAGTCGGGAGTAGAGTCGGGAGTCGGGAGTAGAGTCGGGAGTAGAGTCGGGAGTAGGGTCAGGGGTAGAGTCGGGGGTAGGGACGGAAGTAGGGTCGGGAGTAGGGTCGGGAGTAGGGTCGGGAGTAGAGTCAGGAGTAGAGTCAGAGGTCAGGACTAGAGTCGGGAGTAAAGTCAGAGGTCAGGACTAGAGTCGGGAGTCGGGAGTAGAGTCGGGAGTCGGGAGTAGAGTCGGGACTCGGGAGTAGAGTCGGGAGTAGAGTCGGGAGTCGGGAGTAGAGTCGGGAGTCGGGAGTAGAGTCGGGAGTAGAGTCGGGAGTAGAGTAGAGTCGGGAGTAGAGTCGGGAGTAGAGTCGGGAGTAGAGTCGGGAGTCGGGAGTCGGGAGTAGAGTCGGGAGTCGGGAGTAGAGTCGGGAGTAGAGTCGGGAGTAGAGTCGGGAGTCGGGAGTAGAGTCGGGAGTCGGGAGTAGAGTCGGGAGTCGGGAGTAGAGTCGGGAGTAGAGTCGGGAGTCGGGAGTAGAGTCGGGAGTCGGGAGTAGAGTCGGGAGTCGGGAGTAGAGTCGGGAGTCGGGAGTAGAGTCGGGAGTAGAGTCGGGAGTCGGGAGTCGGGAGTAGAGTCGGGAGTCGGGAGTAGAGTCGGGAGTCGGGAGTCGAGTCGGGAGTAGAGTCGGGAGTCGGGGGAGTCGGGAGTAGAGTCGGGAGTAGAGTCGGGAGTAGAGTCGGGAGTAGAGTCGGGAGTAGAGTCGGGAGTCGGGAGTAGAGTCGGGAGTCGGGAGTAGAGTCGGGAGTCGGGAGTAGAGTCGGGAGTAGAGTCGGGAGTCGGGAGTAGAGTCGGGAGTCGGGTCGGGAGTAGAGTCGGGAGTAGAGTCGGGAGTAGAGTCGGGAGTAGAGTCGGGAGTAGAGTCGGGAGTAGAGTCGGGAGTGGAGTCGGGAGTCGGGAGTAGAGTCGGGAGTGGAGTCGGGAGTCGGGAGTAGAGCATGGAGTAGAGTCGGGAGTCGGGAGTAGAGTCGGGAGTAGAGTCGGGAGTAGAGTCGGGAGTCGGGAGTAGAGTCGGGAGTCGGGAGTAGAGTCGGGAGTCGGGAGTAGAGTCGGGAGTCGGGAGTAGAGTCGGGAGTCGGGAGTCGGGAGTCGGGAGTCGGGAGTAGAGTCGGGAGTAGAGTCGGGAGTAGAGTCGGGAGTAGAGTCGGGAGTCGGGAGAGTCGGGAGTCGGGAGTAGAGTCGGGAGTCGGGAGTAGAGTCGGGAGTAGAGTCGGGAGTAGAGTCGGGAGTAGAGTCGGGAGTAGAGTAGAGTCGGGAGTCGGGAGTAGAGTCAGAGGACAGAAGTAGAGTCGGGAGTCGGGAGTAGAGTCGGGAGTCGGGAGTAGAGTCGGGAGTCGGGAGTAGAGTCAGAGGTCAGGCGTAGAGCATGGAGTAGAGTCAGAGGACAGAAGTAGAGTCGGGAGTTGAGTCAGAGGACAGAAGTAGAGTCGGGAGTCGGGAGTAGAGTCAGAGGACAGAAGTAGAGTCGGGAGTCGGGAGTAGAGTCAGAGGACAGAAGTAGAGTCGGGAGTCAGGAGTAGAGTGAGAAGTCAGGAGTAGAGTGAGAAGTCAGGAGTAGAGTCAAAGGTCAGGAGTACAGTCCGGGGTAGAGCCGCTAGTAGAGTCGGCAGTAGGGTCGGCAGTAGGGCCGGCAGTAGTGTGTGTACTTGGTCAAATAAATTCCTAGCTCAACATAATGGTGTACTATTATGGATTATAACTTTATAACACCTTCCAGTCTCTGTCTGGTGTGGTATCTAGTCTCTGTGGTCCCCAGTCTCTGTCTGGTGTGGTCCCCAGTCTCTGTCTGGTGTGGTCCCCAGTCTCTGTCTGGTGAGGTCTCCAGTCTCTGTCTGGTGAGGTCTCCAGTCTCTGTCTGGTGAGGTCTCCAGTCTGTCTGGTGAGGTCTCCAGTCTCTGTCTGGTGTGGTACCCAGTCTCTGTCTGGTGAGGTCTCCAGTCTCTGTCTGGTGTGGTATCTAGTCTCTGTGGTCCCCAGTCTCTGTCTGGTGTGGTCCCCAGTCTCTGTCTGGTGTGGTCTCCAGTCTCTGTCTGGTGAGGTCTCCAGTCTCTGTCTGGTGAGGTCTCCAGTCTCTGTCTGGTGTGGTACCCAGTCTCTGTCTGGTGAGGTCTCCAGTCTCTGTCTGGTGTGGTATCTAATCTCTGTGGTCTCCAGTCTCTGTCTGGTGTGGTCCCCAGTCTCTGTCTGGTGAGGTCTCCTGTCTCTGTCTGGTGTGGTCTCCTGTCTCTGTCTGGTGAGGTCTCCTGTCTCTGTCTGGTGTGGTCTCCTGTCTCTGTCTGGTGTGGTCTCCTGTCTCTGTCTGGTGAGGTCTCCTGTCTCTGTCTGGTGTGGTCCCCAGTCTCTGTCTGGTGAGGTCTCCAGTCTCTGTCTGGTGAGGTCTCCTGTCTCTGTCTGGTGAGGTCTCCAGTCTCTGTCTGGTGCGGTCTCCAGTCTCTGTCTGGTGCGGTCTCCAGTCTCTATCTGGTGTGGTGCCCAGTCTCTGTCTGGTGTGGAATCTAGTCTGTGTGGTCTCCAGTCTCTGTCTTGTGTGGTATCTTGTCTCTGAGGTCTCCAGTCTCTGTCTGGTGTGGTCCCGCCAAGCATCTGTGTTCTCTTGTCTGTAGTAACACCTTCCTGCTTTGCCTCAACTCGTCCTTGGGCTGCTGAGCCGTGCTTGGGGCTCTGGTGACAAACAGAATGCACAGTCACCTCAGCGGAGGGGGACTAGGAGATTATCCTGGGTTAGGATGATAATATGGTTAGTGGCCAGCCAGACCGACCCTCAACACAGCCCTTGCTGCTGCTGCAGGGATGTGTTAGCATCACTACCAGGGCAGAGTCACTAAAGTGGTTTAAAACAGGGAAAGCACCCTCACATCTGTGTTTCCTTATTTGGGAATTAATTGATGAGAATTTGAAAGAAAAGAAAATCCTGCACACTGTGCTTGCCAGTATCACCTACCTTAAAGTGTTATGGATGCAAGTCAATATTGAGTTGGTCTGAACTAATTTTGTCCTGGACTGAACAAACCTTATTTGATATATCAGACAACCCCTCATTGTAATCAGCTCATGCTAATCATATCAGAATGATGTTTTAATTATTATCTTAAATCGTAGTGTGGGAGGAAATTAAGATTGTTTATGTTTCCTGAGCTTGGTAACATCTTCATGTTGTTCATGGCTTTAGGCTAGTGGCTGGTAGGCTAGTGGCTGGTAGGCTAGTGGCTGGTAGGCTAGTGGCTGGTAGGTTAGTGGCTGGTAGGCTAGTGGCTGGTAGGCTAGTGGCTGGTAGGCTAGTGGCTGGTAGGCTAGTGGCTGGTAGGTTAGTGGCTGGTAGGCTAGTGGCTGGTAGGCTAGTGGCTGGTAGGCTAGTGGCTGGTAGGCTAGTGGCTGGTAGGCTAGTGGCTGGTAGGCTAGTGGCTGGTAGGTTAGTGGCTGGTAGGCTAGTGGCTGGTAGGTTAGTGGCTGGTAGGCTAGTGGCTGGTAGGTTAGTGGCTGGTAGGCTAGTGGCTGCTGGTAGGTTAGTGGCTGGTAGGTTAGTGGCTGGTGGCTAGTGGTAGGCTAGTGGCTGGTAGGCTAGTGGCTGGTAGGCTAGTGGCTGGTAGTGGCTGGTAGGCTAGTGGCTGGTAGGCTAGTGGCTGGTAGGCTAGTGGCTAGGCTAGTGGCTGGTAGGCTAGTGGCTGGTAGGCTAGTGGCTGGTAGGCTAGTGGGCTAGTGGCTGGTAGGCTAGTGGCTGGTAGGTTAGTGGCTGGTAGGCTAGTGGCTGGTAGGCTAGTGGCTGGTAGGTTAGTGGCTGGTAGGCTAGTGGCTGGTAGGTTAGTGGCTAGGTAGTGGCTGGTAGGCTAGTGGCTGGTAGGCTAGTGGCTGGTAGGTTAGTGGCTGGTAGGTTAGTGGCTGGTAGGCTAGTGGCTAGGTAGTGGCTGGTTAGTGGCTGGTAGGCTAGTGGCTGGTAGGCTAGTGGCTGGTAGGGTGGCTGGTAGGCTAGTGGCTGGTAGGCTTAGTGGCTGGTAGGCTAGTGGCTGGTAGGTTAGTGGCTGGTGGCTGGTAGGCTGGTAGGCTAGTGGCTGGTGGCTAGTGGTAGGCTAGTGGCTGGTAGGTTAGTGGCTGGTAGGCTAGTGGCTGGTAGGCTAGTGGCTGGTAGGCTAGTGGCTGGTAGGCTAGTGGCTGGTAGGCTAGTGGCTGGTAGGCTAGTGGCTGGTAGGTTAGTGGCTGGTAGGCTAGTGGCTGGTAGGCTAGTGGCTGGTAGGCTAGTGGCTGGTAGGCTAGTGGCTGGTAGGCTAGTGGCTGGTAGGCTAGTGGCTGGTAGGCTGGCTGGTAGGTAGTGGCTAGTGGCTGGCTAGGCTAGTGGCTAGGCTAGTGGCTGGTAGGCTAGTGGCTGGTAGGCTAGTGGCTGGTAGGCTAGTGGCTGGTAGGCTAGGCTAGTGGCTGGTAGGCTAGTGGCTAGGTAGTGGCTGGTAGGCTAGTGGCTGGTAGGTTAGTGGCTGGTAGGCTAGTGGCTGGTAGGCTAGTGGCTGGTAGGCTAGTGGCTGGTAGGCTAGTGGCTGGTAGGCTAGTGGCTGGTAGTGGCTGGTAGGCTAGTGGCTGGTAGGCTAGTGGCTGGTAGGCTAGTGGCTGGTAGGCTAGTGGCTGGTAGGCTAGTGGCTGGTAGGCTAGTGGCTGGTAGGCTAGTGGCTGGTAGGCTAGTGGCTGGTGGCTGGTAGGCTGGTGGCTGGTAGGCTAGTGGCTGGTAGGCTAGTGGTGGCTGGTAGGCTAGTGGTGGCTGGTAGGCTAGTGGCTGGTAGGTAGTGGCTGGTAGGCTAGTGGCTGGTAGGCTAGTGGCTGGTAGGCTAGTGGCTGGTAGGTTAGTGGCTGGTAGGCTAGTGGCTGGTAGGCTAGTGGCTGGTAGGCTAGTGGCTGGTAGGCTAGTGGCTGGTAGGCTAGTGGCTGGTAGGCTAGTGGCTGGTAGGCTAGTGGCTGGTAGGTTAGTGGCTGGTAGGCTAGTGGCTGGTAGGCTAGTGGCTGGTAGGCTAGTGGCTGGTAGGCTAGTGGCTGGTAGGCTAGTGGCTGGTAGGCTAGTGGCTGGTAGGCTAGTGGCTGGTAGGCTAGTGGCTGGTAGGTTAGTGGCTGGTAGGCTAGTGGCTAGGCTAGTGGCTGGTAGGCTAGTGGCTGGTAGGCTAGTGGCTGGTAGGCTAGTGGCTGGTAGGCTAGTGGCTGGTAGGCTAGTGGTAGGCTAGTGGCTGGTAGGCTAGTGGCTGGTAGGCTAGTGGCAGGTAGGCTAGTGGCTGGTAGGCTAGTGGCTGGTAGGCTAGTGGCTGGTAGGCTGGTAGGCTAGTGGCTAGTGGCTGGTAGGCTAGTGGCTAGTGGTAGGCTAGTGGCTGGTAGGCTAGTGGCTGGTAGGCTGGTGGCTGGTAGGCTAGTGGCTGGTAGGCTAGTGGCTGGTAGGCTAGTGGTAGGCTAGTGGCTGGTAGGCTAGTGGCTGGTAGGCTAGTGGCTGGTAGGCTAGTGGCTGGTAGGTAGGCTAGTGGCTAGTGGGTAGGCTAGTGGCTGGTAGGCTAGTGGCTGGTAGGCTAGTGGCTGGCTAGGCTAGTGGCTGGTAGGCTAGTGGCTGGTAGGCTAGTGGCTGGTAGGGTAGGCTAGTGGCTGGTAGGCTAGTGGCTGGTAGGCTAGTGGCTGGTAGGCTAGTGGCTGGTAGGCTAGTGGCTAGGCTAGTGGCTGGTAGGCTAGTGGCTAGTGGCTAGGCTAGTGGCTGGTAGGCTAGTGGCTGGTAGGCTAGTGGCTGGTAGGCTAGTGGTGGTAGGTAGTGGCTGGTAGTGGCTGGTGGCTGGTAGGCTAGTGGCTGGTAGGCTAGTGGCTGGTAGGCTAGTGGCTGGTAGGCTAGTGGCTGGTAGGCTAGTGGCTGGTAGGCTAGTGGCTGGTAGGCTAGTGGTGGCTGGTAGGCTAGTGGCTGGTAGGCTAGTGGCTGGTAGGCTAGTGGCTGGTAGGCTAGTGGCTGGTAGGCTAGTGGCTGGTAGGCTAGTGGCTGTTAGTGGGTAGGCTAGTGGCTGGTAGGCTAGTGGCAGGTAGGCTAGTGGCTGGTAGGCTAGTGGCTGGTAGGCTAGTGGCTGGTAGGCTAGTGGCTGGTAGGCTAGTGGCTGGTAGGCTAGTGGCTGGTAGGCTAGTGGCTGGTAGGCTAGTGGCTGGTAGGCTAGTGGCTGGTAGGTAGTGGCTAGTGGCTGGCTAGTGGCTGGCAGGTGGCTGGCTAGTGGCTAGTGGCTGGTAGGCTAGTGGCTAGGCTAGTGGCTGGTAGGCTAGTGGCTGGTAGGCTAGTGGCTGGTAGGCTAGTGGCTGGTAGGCTAGTGGCTGGTAGGCTAGTGGCTGGTAGGCTAGTGGCTGGTAGGCTAGTGGCTGGTAGGCTAGTGGCTGGTAGGCTAGTGGCTAGTGGCTGGTAGGCTAGTGGCTGGTAGGCTAGTGGCTGGTAGGCTAGTGGCTGGTAGGCTAGTGGCTGGTAGGGTAGGCTAGTGGCTGGTAGGCTAGTGGTGGTGGCTGGTAGGCTAGTGGCTGGTAGGCTAGTGGCTGGTAGTGGCTAGTGGCTGGTAGGCTAGTGGCTGGTAGGCTAGTGGCTGGTAGGGTAGTGGCTGGTAGGCTAGTGGCTGGTAGGCTAGTGGCTGGTAGGCTAGTGGCTGGTAGGCTAGTGGCTAGTGGCTGGTAGGTTAGTGGCTGGTAGTGGCTAGTGGCTGGTAGGCTAGTGGCTGGTAGGCTAGTGGCTGGTAGGCTAGTGGCTGGTAGGCTAGTGGCTGGTAGGCTAGTGGCTGGTAGTGGGTTAGTGGCTGGTAGGTTAGTGGCTAGTGGTAGGCTAGTGGCTGGTAGGCTAGTGGCTGGTAGGCTAGTGGCTGGTAGGCTAGTGGCTGGTAGGCTAGTGGCTGGTAGGCTAGTGGCTGGTAGGCTAGTGGCTGGTAGGTTAGTGGCAGGTAGGCTAGTGGCTGGTAGGCTAGTGGCTGGTAGGTTAGTGGCTGGTAGGTAGGCTAGTGGCTGGTAGGCTGGTAGTGGCTGGCTAGGCTAGTGGCTAGGTTAGTGGCTGGTAGGTTAGTGGCTGGTAGGCTAGTGGCTGGTAGGCTAGTGGCTGGTAGGCTAGTGGCTGGTAGGCTAGTGGCTGGTAGGCTAGTGGCTGGTAGTGGCTAGGCTAGTGGCTGGTAGGCTAGTGGCTGGTAGGTTAGTGGCTGGTAGGCTAGTGGCTGGTAGGCTAGTGGCTGGTAGGCTAGTGGCTGGTAGGCTAGTGGCTGGTAGGCTAGTGGCTAGTGGCTGGCTAGTGGTAGGCTAGTGGCTGGTAGCTAGTGGCTGGTAGGTTAGTGGCTGGTAGGCTAGTGGCTGGTAGGCTAGTGGCTGGTAGGCTGGTAGGCTAGTGGCTGGTAGGCTAGTGGCTGGTAGGCTAGTGGCTGGTAGGCTAGTGGCTGGTAGGCTAGTGGCTGGTAGGCTAGTGGCTGGGCTAGTGGCTGGTAGGCTAGTGGCTGGTAGGCTAGTGGCTGGTAGGTTAGTGGCTGGTAGGCTAGTGGCTGGTAGGCTAGTGGCTGGTAGGCTAGTGGCTGGTAGGCTAGTGGCTGGTAGGCTAGTGGCTGGTAGGCTAGTGGCTGGTAGGCTAGTGGCTGGTAGGCTAGTGGCTGGTAGGCTAGTGGCTGGTAGGCTAGTGGCTGGTAGGCTAGTGGCTGGTAGGCTAGTGGCTGGTAGGGCTAGTGGCTGGTAGGCTAGTGGCTGGTAGGCTAGTGGCTGGTAGGCTAGTGGCTGGTAGGCTAGTGGCTGGTAGGCTAGTGGCTGGTAGGCTAGTGGCTGGTAGGCTAGTGGCTGGTAGGCTAGTGGCTGGTAGGTTAGTGGCTGGGCTAGTGGCTGGTAGGCTAGTGGCTGGTAGGCTAGTGGCTGGCTAGTGGCTAGTGGCTGGTAGGTTAGTGGCTGGTAGGCTAGTGGCTGGTAGGCTAGTGGCTGGTAGGCTAGTGGCTGGTAGGCTAGTGGCTGGTAGGCTAGTGGCTGGTAGGCTAGTGGCTGGTAGGCTAGTGGCTGGTAGGCTAGTGGCTGGTAGGCTAGTGGTGGCTGGTAGGCTAGTGGCTGGTAGGCTAGTGGCTGGTAGGCTAGTGGCTGGTGGCTGGTAGGCTAGTGGCTGGTAGGCTAGTGGCTGGTAGGCTAGTGGCTAGGGTGGCTGGTAGGCTAGTGGCTGGTAGGCTAGTGGCTGGTAGGCTAGTGGTGGCTAGTGGTAGGCTGGTAGGCTAGTGGCTGGTAGGCTAGTGGCTGGTAGGCTAGTGGCTGGTAGGCTAGTGGCTGGTAGGCTGGTAGGCTAGTGGGTAGGCTGGTAGGTTAGTGGCTGGTAGGCTAGTGGCTGGTAGGCTAGTGGCTGGTAGGCTAGTGGCTGGTAGGCTAGTGGCTGGTAGGCTAGTGGCTGGTAGGTGGCTGGTAGGCTAGTGGCTGGTAGGTTAGTGGCTGGTAGGGCTGGTAGGCTGGTGGCTGGTAGGCTAGTGGCTAGTGGCTGGTAGGCTAGTGGCTGGTAGGCTGGTGGCTGGTAGGCTAGTGGCTGGTAGGCTAGTGGCTGGTAGGTTAGTGGCTGGTAGGCTAGTGGCTGGTAGGTTAGTGGTGGCTAGTGGCTGGTAGGCTAGTGGCTGGTAGGCTAGTGGCTGGTAGGCTAGTGGCTGGTAGGCTAGTGGCTGGTAGGCTAGTGGCTAGTGGCTGGTAGGCTAGTGGCTGGTAGGCTAGTGGCTGGTAGGCTAGTGGCTGGTAGTGGCTAGTGGCTGGTAGGCTAGTGGCTGGTAGGCTAGTGGCTGGTAGGCTAGGTGGCTGGTAGGCTAGTGGCTGGTAGGCTAGTGGCTGGTAGGCTAGTGGCTGGTAGGCTAGTGGCTGGTAGTGGCTGGTAGGCTAGTGGCTGGTAGGTTAGTGGCTGGTAGGCTAGTGGCTGGTAGGCTAGTGGCTGGTAGGCTAGTGGCTGGTAGGCTAGTGGCTGGTAGGCTAGTGGCTGGTAGGCTAGTGGCTGGTAGGCTAGTGGCTGGTAGGCTAGTGGCTGGTAGGCTAGTGGCTGGTAGGCTAGTGGCTGGTAGGCTAGTGGCTGGTAGGCTAGTGGCTGGTAGGCTAGTGGCTGGTAGGCTAGTGGCTGGTAGGCTAGTGGCTGGTAGGTTAGTGGCTGGTAGGCTAGTGGCTGGTAGGCTAGTGGCTGGTAGGCTAGTGGCTGGTAGGCTAGTGGCTGGTAGGCTAGTGGCTGGTAGGCTAGTGGCTGGTAGGCTAGTGGCTGGTAGGCTAGTGGCTGGTAGGCTAGTGGTAGGTAGGCTAGTGGCTGGTAGGTTAGTGGCTGGTAGGTTAGTGGCAGGTAGGCTAGTGGCTGGTAGGCTAGTGGCTGGTAGGTTAGTGGCAGGTAGGCTAGTGGCTGGTAGGCTAGTGGCTGGTAGGTTAGTGGCAGGTAGGCTAGTGGCAGGTAGGCTAGTGGCTGGTAGGCTAGTGGCTGGTAGGCTAGTGGCTGGTAGGCTAGTGGCTGGTAGGCTAGTGGCTGGTAGGCTAGTGGCTGGTAGGCTAGTGGCTGGTAGGCTAGTGGCTGGTAGGCTAGTGGCTGGTAGGCTAGTGGCTGGTAGGCTAGTGGCTGGTAGGCTAGTGGCTGGTAGGCTAGTGGCTGGTAGGTTAGTGGCTGGTAGGCTAGTGGCTGGTAGGCTAGTGGCTGGTAGGCTAGTGGCTGGTAGGTAGGCTAGGCTAGTGGCTGGTAGGCTAGTGGCTGGTAGGCTAGTGGCTGGTAGGTTAGTGGCTGGTAGGCTAGTGGCTGGTAGGTTAGTGGCTGGTAGGCTAGTGGCTGGTAGGCTAGTGGCTGGTAGGCTAGTGGCTGGTAGGCTAGTGGCTGGTAGGCTAGTGGCTAGTGGCTGGTAGGCTAGTGGCTGGTAGGCTAGTGGCTGGTAGGCTAGTGGCTGGTAGGTTAGTGGCTGGTAGGCTAGTGGCTGGTAGGCTAGTGGCTGGTAGGTTAGTGGCTGGTAGGCTAGTGGCTGGTAGGCTAGTGGCTGGTAGGCTAGTGGCTGGTAGGCTAGTGGCTGGTAGGCTAGTGGCTGGCTAGTGGCTGGTAGGCTAGTGGCTGGTAGGCTAGTGGTGGCTGGTAGGCTAGTGGCTGGTAGGCTGGTGGCTGGTAGGCTAGTGGCTGGTAGGTTAGTGGCTGGTAGGTTAGTGGCTGGTAGGCTAGTGGCTGGTAGGTTAGTGGCTGGTAGGCTAGTGGCTGGTAGGCTAGTGGCTGGTAGGCTAGTGGCTGGTAGGTTAGTGGCTGGTAGGCTAGTGGCTGGTAGGCTAGTGGCTGGTAGGCTAGTGGCTGGTAGGCTAGTGGCTGGTAGAATAGGGGCAGGTAGCCAAGCGGCAGGTAGCAAGCGGCAGGTAGGTTAGCGGCAGGTAGGTTAGCGGCAGGTAGGTTAGGCTAGTGGCAGGTAGGTTAGGCGGCAGGTAGTGGCTAGTGGCTGGTAGGTAGTGGCTGGTAGGAATAGGGGCAGGTAGCCTAGCGGCAGGTAGCCTAGCGGTAGGTAGGTTAGCGGCAGGTAGGTTAGCGGCAGGTAGGTTAGCGGCAGGTAGGTTAGCGGCAGGTAGCCTAGCGGCAGGTAGGTTAGCGGCAGGTAGGTTAGCGGCAGGTAGGCTAGCGGCAGGTAGGCTAGCGGCAGGTAGGTTAGCGGCAGGTAGGTTAGCGGCAGGTAGGTTAGCGGCAGGTAGCCTAGCGGCAGGTAGGTTAGCGTCAGGTAGGTTAGCGGCAGGTAGCCTAGCGGCAGGTAGGTTAGCGGCAGGTAGGCTAACGGCAGGTAGGCTAACGGCAGGTAGCCTAGCGGCAGGTAGGTTAGCGGCAGGTAGGTTAGCGGCAGGTAGGTTAGCGGCAGGTAGCCTAACGGCAGGTAGCCTAACGGCAGGTAGCCTAGCGGCAGGTAGCCTAACGGCAGGTAGCCTAGCGGCAGGTAGCCTAGCGGCTGGTAGAATAAGGGCAGGTAGGCTAACGGCAGGTAGCCTAGCGGCAGGTAGCCTAACGGCAGGTAGCCTAACGGCAGGTAGCCTAGCGGCTGGTAGGCTAGCGTTTAAAGTGTTGGGCCAGTAACCGAAAGGTTGCTAGACCAAACCCCCGAGCTACCCAAGGTAAAACATCTGTCGTTCTGCCTCTGAACAAGGCAGTTAACCTACTTTACCTCGGTAGGCCGTCATTGTAAATAATAGTTTGTTCTTAATAACTGACTTGCCTAGTTAAATTTTTAAAATGATGTCCTTAGTTCTTTGCCATATCCTGTATCACCTTTACTTATCCATATGGCCAAGGTTCAGCTAGCATCCTTTAATGCTTTAGTCTTGGGTTTTGATACTGTGGTACTGATATCATTTTTACATCCTTTAACATACAGCTATTGTGATACTGATATATATCTGGGTGTGTGTGTGTTTATGTAAATATTATTCATACATGTTTGTCTCATTGAGATCAAAATGTCTTGCTTGAGAAACCTGCCAATCTCAATTTAGGTCATAACTGATTTTTGACTAACTCTCTGTTTCAGTTTCCTTGTCTAGGAACCAGTCTGTCCTCTATTAGTCTGCTTATGTACAGTAAAACATTTTGTTCACCTGGCTCTCTGTGTGTTTCTTTGTGTCAGATCGACAGTGTTCAGGGTCTCCTGCAGTGCCCCAGTGTGTTGATTTGTGTGGGCCGTGAGCCCTCCCATCCCATCCTTCTGGAGAACTTCCGGAAAAACTCAGATGACAAACTTCCACGACTGAGGCCAAAGTCACTGGGACGCTCCAGCATGGCCAGTGAAGGACAGGAGAGTAAGAAAAATGGTATGACTATATAAATGACTCAAGCATATCAATCAATCAATCAATCAAATTGACGTAGAATTCCCATTTTTTATGTCAGCAGCTGTCATCAAATACTTATAAACCAACATATACAATTTCTTCTAAATCTTTATATTTGTAATTTCCAATATTTTTTTCTACAAATACATATATGATACTATGTTAAGCAAAGCAATTCCTTTGCCTAGTTAGACGTCACTGTGCTGGCAATTAGATACTATATATACTGATTGTATAAAACATTAAGAACACCTACTCTTTCCATGACAGACTGACCAGGTGAATCCAGGTGAATGATTTGATCCCTTATTTATGTCACTTCTTTCCAAAACTATCAATTCCAAGCATAGTCGAGCATCTTTTCGTGACAAAATATTGCGCTTAAAACGGGCACGTCTTTTTATCCAAAAATGAAATACTGCCACTATAGGACTAACAGGTTTTAAATCCACCTCAATCATTGTAGATGAAGGCCTTGAGACATTTGAGACAAGGATTGTCAGAGGGTGAATGAGCAAGACAAATCATTTAAGTGCCTTTGAACGGGATACGGTAGTAGGTGCCAGGTGTACCAGTTTGTGTCAAGAACTGCAATGCTGCTGGGATTTTCATGCTAAACAGTTTCCTGTGTATCAAGAATGGTCCACCACCCAAAGGACATCTAGCCAACTTGATACAATTGTGATAAGCATTGGAGTCAACATGGGCCAGCATCACTGCGGAACACTATCGACACCTTGTAGGGTCCATGCCCCGACAAATTGAGGCTATTCCGAAGGCAAAAGTGCGATCGGCAACTCAATATTAAGAAGGCGCTCCTAATGATTTGGTCTAATGTTTAACTCATTATTGATATTCAGCAACATATCTGCTAATTATTGTAACAACTGTCTGAACTTGTTTTACTGGGAAAATGTAGACTTTCTCATCGTCAGGCTTCTTGTAAACCGATGACCGATCATTGATGTTTCTTTCTGCTTGTCACTTCTACAGGCGGTTTAGGACTTGAGGCAAAGAAAAGTGTCATCCACTTAAGATCTGAATTCAGCAACCGGTCAGCCAGGCATTCCATATCATCGGACAAATCACTCCCACCAATCAACTCTGCAACCCCAGCCCACGTAGGCCCATGCCCTCATTCAAGCGAAGGCTTGATGGAAGACGACATCGAGAAAAGGGTACTCGTCAACAAAGATGGCAGCTTGTCAATGGAAATGAAAGTGCGTTTCCGACTACTGAATGACGAGACGCTGCATTGGTCCACACAAGTAAAGAAATCAGTAAGAACGAACAATGAATACCTCCAAGGATACCATGACAACTGCTCTCTACAGCAGAGTAGTGTGGCAAGCTGTTCAGAGTCGGAGCCCCTTTCACCAGGCGAGGCTGACGATGCCTACATCACCAAACTGCACCAGAAGCATCTGGACGTCCCTCACTGTCAGCACTGCTGTGGCCACTGCCAGGACAATGAGATCAGGAAGACCCATATTGCGGGGGGGCAGAGGACTGTACGCCACGTCACCTCCTCCAGCTCCAGTGCCTCCTCACACACCATTGTATGTAAAGAAGGATCCGTGGAGACTATGTCCAGTGAGGAGATCACCGAGCACGTGGTGGAGAAGACTGCTTGCTTTCAGCAGACTGTGGAGGAAGGGGGCGACTCCATGGTGGAGTACTGCACCATCAGCCGCGGCTGCAGCAGGAGCGAAGTGCACTCGACAACAACGTCCGCCAAGAGTAGGACTAGGGTTTCCACTGAGGACAAGAGCAAGAGCCTTGGCATGAATGATTGCATTGACATTACAACCCAGGCATCAGATAAAAATGAGCCTACAGCTGACAGTTCATCCTCCGGTCCCTCCATGGAGTCTCAGCGCGAGGTCAGCGTCAAGATCACTGATGCAGAGGAAGAGGATCGGCCTGTGTCTGCTGTTAGTCTTTCCTCTCAGATCCTGGCATCGCTCAGTGAAGACCAGGACGACGAGGAAGACAGTCTTCCACCAAGTATTTCGAGAGCGTGTGCATGTTCTCAGAATAGCAATGCAGAAGAAGAGGAACCCACTAGAATTGCTGTTTTGAACTCACCTATAGCAACACCTATGCAACATTTATCTCCCAGGCCTCCGAGTAGCAAGGCATCTTCTGTGCGCTCTACCAAGTCCAAGAAATCAACCAAAGTTGTTTCTCTGGCACCATCAAATGGACAAGATGACCAAGAATCAAAAAAGTATGAATGTGAAGGATCTGATAAAGCAGTAGAAACAATGGAAGATGACAAAGAAAATGCTGAAACTGCAGTAGAAGAAGTGAGTCAAGAAGCGAACCCTTCAGAGGACACTGAAAACAAAGACCCAGAAACAAAGGAGAGAGCAAAGTCTGTCAAATCAAATGTCTCTACCAGATGTAGGAAGTCCAACGTTGGGGAGAAAGGAGTTCATTCAGGAGAGCGATCATCAAGTGCCATGTCAGTCAAATCAAATGCTTCAGCAAAGTCAAGGAAGTCCAATGTTTCAGCTGTAGAAGACGTAGATTTACAGGAACATCCAACAGACAAAAGATCCTCAAGTGTCTCAACAAGATCTCAGTTCAAAATGTCCGAAGCTGAAGAAAACGTTACACAGGAAGAATACGAAAAAACAGCATTAAGTGCTCTGTCAGTTAAATCTAACCCCTCAAGAAAGTCCAAAGTTTCTCATGTTCCCGCTGAAGAAAAAGCAGAAGAGGAATTGGAAGAAACTGAAGAGAGAGCAGCTAGTGCGATGTCTGCTATGTCTAATGTTTCTGCAACATCAAAGTCCAAGGTTTCTGAACTTTGTGTCAAAGAAACCGAAAGAGCATCCAGCGTGATGTCTGCTAAGTACAATTTGTCAGCAAGACACAAGAAATACGACATTTCTGATGATCCCACTGCAGAATACAATCAAACTCTTCCAGATGAGGAAAATGAAGAAGAGGATTTGGAAAAGTCTGAAGAGAGAGCACCTAGTGCTATGTCAGCTGATTCTAATGTTTCCGCAAAATCTAAGAAAACAAAGGTTTCTCAACTTTGTGTTGAAGATGACAGATCATCCAGCACCATGTCTTCTAAGTACAACCGGTCCGCAAGACACAAGAAATACTACGTTCCTTATGATCCCGCTGGAGAAGAGGACCAACCTGAGGAGAGAGCACCTAGCGCCATGTCTGCTAAGTACAACCGGTCAGGAAGATATGAGAAATACTATGTTTCTAAAGAAAAAGAGGATCAAACTGACGAGAGACCATCGAGTGGTATGTCTGCTACGTCCAATGGTTCTGAAGCACCTGCTGTGGAAAACGCAGAAGCAGAGGAGGAAACAGCTGGAGAAGGTCCAGAGAAGGAAACAGCTGGAGAAGGTCCAGAGAAGGAAACAGCTGGAGAGAAAGCAGAAGAGGTAGAAGAAACAGAGGGTGTTCCCGCTGAACAAACTGATGAATCTGAGCATGAAACGGAAGCTAAGTCAGCTAAGTCTAATGTCTCTACCAGATCAAAGAAGACCAATGTTTCTCTATTTTGCGTTGAAGAAACTAAGAGATCATCCAGCGCTATGTCTTGTAAGTACAACCGATCATCAAGATTCAATAAATACTACGTTTCTGATGAAACTGAAAAGAGATCAGCTATGTCTGATAAATCCAATATTTCTGATGATCCTTCTGAAGACAACGCTGAAGATGAATTTGGGAAAACTGAGGAGAGAGCACCTAGTGCTAAGTCTAATGTCTCAGCAAGATCGAAGAAATCTAAAGCTGCCGAGGAAGACACTGAAGAGGGAGCTGAAGAAAGAGCAGAAACTGAGGTAGCAGAAGAAACAGACAACAGAGCTCCCAGGTCTTTTAAGTCCAATGTTTCTGCAAGATCAGCGATGTCTAAATCTTCTGAAGATCCTCCCGAGGAAAACGAAGACAAGGAATTGGAAGAAATGAAAGAGAGACAACCTAGTGCTGAGTCAGTTAAGTCCAATGTTTCTGCAAAATCAAAGAAATCAAAGGTTTCTCAACTTTGTCCTGAAGAGGAAACTGAAGAGCGAGCACCCAGCGCTTTGTCTGGTAGGTCTGCTGTGTCGGCAAGATGCAAGAAATCAAAAGCTTCTGAAGTTCCTGCTGAAGACAGCCATGAAAATGAAATAGGTGAAACTAGAGAGAGGTCAACTTGTGCTATGTCTGTTAAGTCCGAAGTCGCAGCTGAAGAAACTGCTGAACCTAAGGATGAAACAGAGGATCGAGGTCCCAGTGCCATGTCAGCCAAGTCAGCTAAGTCTAATGTTTCAGCAAGATCAAACAAATCCAAAGCTTCCAAAATCCCTGCTGCTGAAGAGGATCAATTTAAAGAGAGAGCACCCAGCAGTATGTCTGCTAAATCTAATGTTTCTACAAGACATGTGAAGCCTAAAGCTTCAGAAGTTCTTCCTGTGGAAAATGGAGATGAAGAATTGGAAGACGTTGAAGAGAGAGCACCCAGTGCCATGTCTGGCAGATCAGCTAAGTCGAATGTTTCTGCAAAATCAAAGAGGTCCAAATTTTCCGAACTTTGTGTCAAAGAAACTGAGAGACCATCCAGCGCTATGTCTGCTAAGTACAATATGTCGGCAAGACACAAGAAATACGACATTTCTGATGATCCCACTGCAGAACAGGATCAAACCGAGGAGAGAGCAGCTAGTGCTATGTCAGCCAAGTCAAATGCTTTAGCAAGATCAACTAAATCTAAAACTTCAGAGGAAACTGTTGACCTTGAAAACCAAACAGAATATGCTACTGCCAAAGTGAAGGCACGAGAGGATGTAAAGGAAACTGAAGAGAGAGCACCTAGTGCTATGTCAGCTAAATCAAATGTCTCAGCAAGATCTAAAAGGTCAAAAGTTTCAGTTATTGAACCGGACCATGAAACAGAGGAGCGAGCACTCAGAGAGGAGGAGACTGCTAAGTCACATTCATCTGCAAGATCAAGGAAGTCCAAAGTTTTTGAAGTAGATTCTATAGAAAAAGCTGAAGAGCAAGTAGAGGAAAATGTGGTGAATGCACCAAGTGCTGTATCTGCTAAGTCTGCAAAGTCAGCTAGGACCAATGCATCAGACAAATCTAACTGCATTTACTGTAGCTCCAAACCGAAAGATAGTACAACTGCTGAAGTGGCTGAGAGACCTAAAAGCAACATGTCCAACGTGTCTTCCCATCTACAAGTCAAAGGACAAAAGGACAAAAACAATAAGGATGACGCCAAAAGTGACAAAGGGAGTGACATTTCAAGAAAGACAAACAGGTCAAATAAGACTGCCACTAGAGATCATGTGGACACTCCCAGACCAGAGAGTTGTCTCACTCCTTCCCCACCAGAGTGCCCACCAACCCCCAGAAAAATCAAACGACCTGTTATTTTACTTGGTGGCTCGAGTGACAGTAATAAGTCACATGCAGCATATCCAGTGGAAGAGAACTCTAACATCTCATGCAATGGCCCCTTGGAAGTGACAGACAGGAATGTCAGCGACAACAGAAGTGACAAGAGTGGCAAGTGCAAACAGAGGAAAGGGGTTCCCTTACTCAGTTTCTCCCGACAGTTGCTGGAAGGAGAAGTCTCTGAGCTGGTTCCCTCCAATCTACCAAACGCCTCTCCAACAGAGGTGGTGAATGAGTGGCTTAAGAAAATACCGTCTGACAGTGCGATGTACGACATTGGGGATGAATTCATTGACAGAGGCCATTCACCAGAAGAACTACCGCAAAAGGAAAAAACAAAACAGGATATTGACACCATTGCTGAGTGTGAAACTCAAAACGAAAAAAAGGAAGAGCTCAAAGAGACAGTGGTCAACCATGTGGCTGACAGTGAGGAGCCAGTGGAGACCCCACCAGAGACCCCACCAGAGACCCCACCAGAGACCCCACCAGAAGACACTCACTCCTGCACCGCTCCACAGGAAGAGGTATCAAAGAGCTTTCACTCCTCAGTTCAGGTGATGAAAGTCCTGTTGAATCCCAAGCTTGACCGGTGTAACAGTTTACCTGAAGTTTCCCCAGTGTACGGACGTAAACTGAGCACCTCAGCCAGAGGTCTCCTGGATTGCCTCGCAAAGCTGCAGTTGATAGACTTTGATCCCAACTACGATGCAAACGCCAAGGACACAAGGTACAGAGAGCTAATGAACATCCTCCAGTCCCTCTGGTTGTGTGACCCAGCAGAAGGTGGAAAGTCACAGCAGAATGGCTGTGATCAACACTCTGTGGACGGTGATGGGAAAGCAAGGTCCTCCTCTGGGGTGGATGTCAGCAGTGGCTCAACAGGCTCAGGTAAGAGTTCAGGCCGTGTGGCTCAGGCAACGAACGCAGAGGGGGAAGCGTTGGTGAAGGTACAAGAAGTTGATGAAATGGCACAGAAAGATGAAAGCCTAGAGTCCTCAGCACCAATGTCTGATACAGCTACTCCGGACATAGCCAGTCGGGTCCAATGGACCCCCGAAGAAGGAGGAGAAGGAGCAATAGCAGTGGAGGAAGAGAAACAAAAAGATGAAGACGTCCCGGAGTCTGATGACACCATTAGAAATGAAAGTCTGAGAGAATTACCAGAAACGCCCCCGTCTTCCAATAAGAGCTCAGACCCTCGAGAGGACACAAGCTCTGGCTCTCCTCCATCTGTCCAAAGGGCACAACTAGCCAAAAAGGTTTCCCTGGATCCTGATCCTGTCTGGGTCTTGAAGTTACTGAACAAACTAGAGAAGCAGTTCATGACACATTATGTGGATGCCATGGCTGAGTTCAAGGTTCGCTGGAACTTGGACAACAACGAACAGCTCAATGCCATGATAGCTGAACTGAAAGACGATGTGAGGAGGAGAATACAACTAAGCATCGACAGGGAACTGAGGAAGATCCACGGTCGGGCTGGAAGACCAAGACCACCCAAAGAAGCCTTGTCACGAGAATCAAATGCACAAACAGAGACAAGGCGAAGAAGACTGAAAGTTGTGCGTGACCAGTCCATTGATAACCGGGTTGATAAAAGTGAGGATGCAACCTGCACTTCCTTCAGTGACCAACGGAGTGATGATGAATATTGCCCTTGTGAAGCATGTTTACAAAAGAAACTGGAATTAGGACCACTGCTTCCTGCAGAAGTCCTGCATACTGCACCAGTCATGATGGCTTTTGATCTAAAGTCAATTCTTCAGTTGAAAAGGGAACCTACTCCAAAGACACAAGAAGCTGATGTTACAGATGACACTGAAACGGTGGTAGTGAAAGCTGGCATTGCACATGCTTTTGATTTAAAATCAATAATTCTCCAGTCGAAAAAGGACAGTCCACCACAGATACAAGTAGAAGTCAATGTTGCAGATGAGACTGAAGGTATGGATGAAGCCAAAGCAGCGGAAACTCTTGTTGAAAATGTTATCAATGGGGCTAAGAAGGAGATGAAGGAATCACAACAAAAAGATGCTGAAATGGGTGACAAAGCTGAGACAGCAGAATCTGATGTAGAAGTGACAGCTGAAGGTGAAGCAATCGAAGAGGGGGAAGCTGAAACAGATACTGCTGAAGATGAAGAAGAAACTGAGGAAGCTGAGACAGCAGCTGAGGAAGCAGAGGGAAAGGAGGTGGATGCTGAATCAAAGAATACTGAAGCTGAGATAGAAGAAGCAGAAGAGAGTGGTAAAGCAGAGGCAGCAGTGTGTTGTGAAGCCAGGGAAGAGGAGGAAGTCGAAGCAGAGACAGCTGAAGATGAAATATTGGAAGAAGAAACTTCTGAAGCAGAAACAGCAGCTAATAATGAAGCAGCAGGAGAAGAAGAGGAAGCTGAAGCAGAAACAGCAGAAGCTGAGACAGCAGAAGATGAAGCGGGAGAAGAAGAAACTGCTGAAGGAGAGACAGTAGCTGATGACGAAACAGCAGGAGAAGAAGAGGCAGCTGAAGAAGACACTGCAGGAGAGGAAGAAGTTGAAGCAGAAACAGCAGAAGCTGAGACAGCAGAAGATGAAGCGGGAGAAAAAGAAACTGCTGAAGGAGAGACAGTAGCTGATGACGAAACAGCAGGAGAAGAAGAGGCAGCTGAAGAAGACACTGCAGGAGAGGAAGAAGTTGAAGCAGAAACAGCAGAAGCTGAGACAGCAGAAGATGAAGCGGGAGAAGAAGAAACTGCTGAAGGAGAGACAGTAGCTGATGACGAAACAGCAGGAGAAGAAGAGGCAGCTGAAGAAGACAGTGCAGGAGAGGAAGAAGTTGAAGCAGAAACAGCAGAAGCTGAGACGGCAGAAGATGAAGCGGGAGAAGAAGAAACTGCTGAAGGAGAGACAGTAGCTGATGACGAAACAGCAGGAGAAGAAGAGGCAGCTGAAGAAGACAGTGCAGGAGAGGAAGAAGTTGAAGCAGAAACAGCAGAAGCTGAGACAGCAGAAGATGAAGCGGGAGAAGAAGAAACTGCTGAAGAAGAGACAGTAGCTGATGACGAAACAGCAGGAGAAGAAGAGGCAGCTGAAGAAGACACTGCAGGAGAGGAAGAAGTTGAAGCAGAAACAGCAGAAGCTGAGATAGCAGAAGATGAAGCGGGAGAAGAAGAAACTGCTGAAGGAGAGACAGTAGCTGATGACGAAACAGCAGGAGAAGAAGAGGCAGCTGAAGAAGACAGTGCAGGAGAGGAAGAAGTTGAAGCAGAAACAGGAAAAGATGAAGATGCAGAAGAAGAAACTGATAAAGTAATAGCAGCAGGATCAACGCCAGGAGAAGAGGAGAGCACTGAAGCAGCTGATAATAAAATGTTAGGAAAAGAGGAATCTGAAGCTGAAACTGCAGAGGCCGAGACAGCTGATGTAACAGCAGAAGAAGATGAGACTGCGGAAGTAGAGGCAGCTGAAGAGGAGACTGCAGGAGACGAGGAGAGTGCTGAGGCAGAGACAGCGGGAGATGAAGCAGGAGAGGAGGAGACTGCTGAGGCAGAGTCTACAGATGATGGAACAGCAGGAGATGAGACTGCTGAAGTAGAATCAGCTCAAGAGGAGACTGCAGGTGACGAGGAGAGTGCTGAGGCAGAGACATCCGGAGATGAAGCAGGAGAGGAGGAGACTGCTGAGGCAGAGACTGCAGATGATGGAGCAAGAGGAGAAGAGACTGCTGAAGTAGACACAGCTGAAGGGAAGAATGCAGGAGAGGAAGAGAGTGCTGAAGCTGAAACAGCTGGAGATGAAACTGCCAAAGAAGAGGAGGATGCTGAAGTAGAGACAGCCGACGAGGAAACTGCAGAAGCTGAAACAGTTGAAAATGAAACAGTTGAAGGGGAGGAGGATGCTGAATCTGAGGCAGCAGAAGAGGAAGCTGCCAGAGACGAAGACACAGTGGAGGCAGAGGCAGAAACCAATGATGATGCAGCAGGGGAAGAGGAGATTTCTAAAGCTGAGACTGCAGACGGTGAGACATCTGGAGAAGATGAAACCACAGGGCACGAGTCCTCAGAAAATGAAACAACTGGCGATGAGTCGGCCGAAATTGAAACAACTGGAGACGAATCGGCACCAGCTGAAACTGCAGGAGAAGGGACAGCTGACGATGAAACAGCAGGAGAGGAGGAGAATGCTGAAGCTGAAACAGCAGGAGAGGAGGAGAGTGCTGAAGCTGAAACAGCTGAGGGAGAAGAGCAGACAGCCGGAGATGAAACTGGAAGAGATGAGAATGAAAACGTGGGAGAAGAATCATCAGAAGCTGAGGCATTTGAAGACGAAGCAGCAAGTAAAAGAGCTGAGGAGAATGTAGAAAAGGGGGAGGATGAAACAGCAGAGGATAAAGAGCCTGTAGTTGAATCAAACATTGAGGAGACGGATTGTCATGACGACGTATCGGAGATAAAAGCAGACGACGAGGCGGAGGAGGGAGAAACGACAGACCAAGATATGGTTCCGGAGGAGACAGGAACAGAACAAGAAGATGATACAAATGCAGGAGACAATGTAGGAAACGAGGCAGAAGAAGCAAAGACAAACAAATTAAATGCAGA
Organism: Oncorhynchus gorbuscha; assembly: GCF_021184085.1. Taxonomy (NCBI): domain Eukaryota; kingdom Metazoa; phylum Chordata; class Actinopteri; order Salmoniformes; family Salmonidae; genus Oncorhynchus; species Oncorhynchus gorbuscha. The sequence goes on from NC_060184.1 coordinate 4,478,856, forward strand.
AAATGGAACCCAAGACCAGGCCGAGAACGTTGTAGGGGGGTCTGAAAAAGATGAAGAAGTGGAAACTACAGAGGGCAATGAGACAGCCAATGAAGAGGATTCCTGCGGAAACGTTGGGTACTCAGCCGACGGAGAGGATGAAGCTGAGGATGAGTCTGAGTTGGAAATATCCACAGATGAGGGAGAACAATCAGAGGTGCCAGCTATCGGGGAGGACAGCATGAAGGAAACTGTTGAGGAAACTCCAATGACCTCATTCGATGCCTTGGCCAGAGCAGAGTACTCTGAAGACAGTGCTTACGCCGATGTTGAGGATTCAGAGACTGACGGTAACAACGAGGAGTCAGAGGCACAAGAAGACAAACCAGAAGAGGAGGAGGGTGATATCTCAGCAGAGGGTCAGGCTGAGCTTCATGTTGAAGAGACTCCAGTTGAGGAGCTGCAGGATGAGGAGAAGGAGGAGGAGACTCCAGTTGAAGAGACTCCTGTTGAGGAGTTGCAGGAGGAAGCGGAGGAGGAAGCTGAGGAGATGGAAGAAGTTGAGATGGAGGAAGTTGAGGAGACTCCTATTGAGGAGCTGAAGGAAGAAGCTGAGGAGGAGCAGGCTGAAGTGGAGGAGGAAGCTGAGGAGATGGAAGAAGTTGAGATGGAGGAAGTTGAGGAGACTCTTATTGAGGAGCTGAAGGAAGAAGCTGAGGAGGAGCAGGCTGAAGTGGAGGAGGAGGCTGAGGAGGATGCAACTGAAGATGATGCTGCTGAGGAGCAGCAGGAAGCAGCTGATGAGGAAACTACTGAAAATGAGGCTTCTGATGAGGAAGAGCAGGAGGAAGGGGTGGATGAGCCGGAAGCTAAAGAGATTGAGGAAGCTGAGGAAGATACTGCTGAAAACGATGATGCTGTTGAGGAAGATCCAGCTGATGAGGGGGATGACATCACAAGCAAAGGACAGTCTGAAGACGATAGTGATAGTGGTGGACCTTCTGGGACATCTAATAAAAGCCTACGTGGTCAACCTACCAAGTCTTCCATGGAATCACAACCAGGCTCACTAGACAAAGTCCTGGATGAAGAGGCAGCGAGTTCACAGATAGGTTCAGGGGAAAGGTTGGGCCACCACCTCTCTGTTAAGAGCAACCAGATGTACCCGACAGACACAGAGGACGAAAGCAGGGTGTCAGAATGCACAGAGGCAGTCAGCGAAGTCCTCGAGCGACAAGTCGTTCACCCAAAGAAGAAGACTCCGAAGAAGACTCCGAAGAAGACTCCGAAGAAGTAGAAGAAGAAGATCTGTAAAGCCAAGTAAAGTGACATTAATTAATAAGATATTGATTTCTAAAACTTCACAACTACTGCTGCTGCTTAGTATTAACTTAATCAAATAATGATCAAAGCACTTTATTTCAATAAAGTTTCAATAAACTCGTCACATGACACAGGTCAGTTAAGAAAAAGGGATGTTTTAAAACTTGAAATATGCAGGCTGAAATTAGTGGTATTCTCTGTTAAATTCACACGACAGAAAATATATATGTATTTTTTTTCTGGAAGATTATTGACATTTATTTTTTTACATTGTTTTACATGTATTAGTATTAGTGCAATAATCATATACAACTGTAATGAATAGAATAAAGAATTATTCAAATAAATGTTTCAGCACAGTTAAAAAGCCCTAAGGAGTTTTGTTTAAAACGGGAACGTTTTTTATCCAAAGATTAAAAGAGCGCCCCCTATCTCGAAGAAGTTAAAAAGCCCTAAGGAGTTTTACAAGTAATGAACTACAAAATGAGCAATAGTTATTTTCAATATGCATTGTATATGTGAAACTTGAATGTAAAAAAATATATTTTGTTGATATTTTAGGATAATATATATATTACATTTTTTGGCAACATTCTTTGTTGCCTGTCTATGAACAAATCTCAGGTAGTTGGAATCTATACATTCCAAATGTACGTATGTATGAAAGAGATCATATACAATACCAGTCAAATGTTTGGACACTCCTACTCATTCCAGGGTTTTTCTTTATTTGTACTATTTTCTACATTGTAGAATAATAGTGAAGACATCAAAACTATGAAATAACACATATGGAATCATGTAATAACCAACAAAGTGTTAAACAAATCAAAATATGTTTTATATTTTATATTATTAAAAGTAGGCACCCAAAGCTGTCATCAAGGCAAAGGGTGGCTACTATGAAGAAACTAAAATATAAAATATATTTAGATTTATTTATCGTTTTTTTGGTTACTACATGATTCCATAAAATGTGTTATTTCATAGTTTTGATGTCTTCACTATTATTCTACAATGTAGAAAATAGTACAAATAAAGAAAAACCCTTGAATGAGTAGGAGTGTCCAAACTTTTGACTGGTACTGCATGTGTATTTGACTATAAATTAGGTTACTGTGGCTTCAAATGTATAAAATTAACATAATCTGAGATCATATATATTTTTCTAGATGAAATTGCACTTGTTTTGACAGTCACATTAATAATAGCCTACACAGTATATACTACTCTGCTATGGGAACATGTAGTTCATCAACCATATTATAATTACATATATTTTTTATTAAATTAATTTAAAGATGGCATATATATATATATATATATATATATATATATATATATATATATATATATATATCATGACTGTAAGTCGCTTTGGATAAAAGCGTCTGCTAAATGGCATATATTATTATTATTATTATATTATATATATATGAGTGTTTGTACCAGGTGATGTTATGGAAACTTCCCCATATGTTTGATCCAAGTGTTGCATTGTTTTGATGTTCTTTATATATGTATGAGTGTTTGTACCAGGTGATGTTATGGAAACTTCCCCATATGTTTGATCCAAGTGTTGCATTGTTTTGATGTTCTTTATATATGTATGAGTGTTTGTACCAGGTGATGTTATGGAAACTTCCCCATATGTTTGATCCAAGTGTTGCATTGTTTTGATGTTCTTTATATATGTATGAGTGTTTGTACCAGGTGATGTTATGGAAACTTCCCCATATGTTTGATCCAAGTGTTGCATTGTTTTGATGTTCTTTATGTATCCCCTATTTAAATATGATATATTTTCTTAGTTGTACAGATGTTGACAATGATGGTAAATCATAAAACGGTGAATATATTAATAATAACGTTTATGAAATAAAATATGAAAAGTTCAATTCTTCATTCATTCATTCATTTATTTATTTAATATTTTATATAGTTTACTTTCATCTGCATTCACTAACCAATTTTAATTACATTTCTTTTAGTCTTTAATTAATGTACATTTTTCTTCACTGATTCATTTCTATATCCAATGGTCTTTCTACTGTTACTCCAAAGCATTCAATACATCACTCTATGGCATTCATGACACAATAAATCATGTCTCCCGAAAACATTAAAGGTGAGATTCAGGAATCTATTAATAATTCACATAAATCTATCTAAATGACTGTAGATAGGAATGAGGTCCCAGTTATGTTGACAACCAGAGGGATGAATTATGTTTGTTGGTTCTGTTAATACTGAGCCAGATCGTTTGTCATAGGGGGGGGCAAGGCTACACCAACCATTATTCATAGTATATAGGACCACGTATATAGGACCACGTATATAGGACCATGTAACACTATGGAATACATAGGAAGACTCTCTCTGTGAATACTCACAATATGACACGGTCGACGTCACCGGTCTTCTAGCCATCGCCGCTCCACCTTTCATTTTCCATTTGTTTTGTCTTGTTTTCCCGCACACCTGGTTTACATTCCCTCATCAGACTACATGTATAATAATCCTCTGTTTCCCCCATGTCTGTGTGTGGAATTGTTCTTTGTGTAGGGTGTTTACACTACAGGCTGGCTTGCGCTAGGTTTATTTGTTTTGTTTAATCCGGTTCATGTTACCGTGGTTCTGCTCTGTGCTGCCTCGCCTGTACCTTTGGGCCAGGGTGTATATTAAAGTTCTCCTGATCTCACCCATCTCTGCTCTCCTGCGCCTGACTTCCCGGCAACCAGTCACTCACCCCGTTACAATGGTACTACATGTAAATACGTCACTGTAAAATGACTAGTAGAGAGAATACTACAGACACAGTGGAATCGTTGAACAACATCTGAAATGTATCGATAAAATACAATAAAATCACAACATGGGGTTCTTTGAATCAAAGCAAAAAATAATTAGCTACAAAAAACAAATTAAACATCAACTGCAGTGTTCCTCACCTGGCTTACTGTAAATCATCAGCTGCAGTGTTCCTCACCTGGCTAACTGTAAAACATCACTGAAGTGTTCCTCACCTGGCTTACTGTAAATCATCAGCTGCAGTGTTCCTCACCTGGCTTACTGTAAAACATCACTGCAGTGTTCCTCACCTGGCTTACTGTAAAACATCACTGCAGTGTTCCTCACCTGGCTTACTGTAAAACATCACTGCAGTGTTCCTCACCTGGCTTACTGTAAAACATCACTGCAGTGTTCCTCACCTGGCTTACTGTAAAACATCACTGCAGTGTTCCTCACCTGGCTTACTGTAAAACATCAGCTGTAGTGTTCCTCACCTGGCTTACTGTAAAACATCAGCTGTAGTGTTCCTCACCTGGCTTACTGTAAAACATCAGCTGCAGTGTTCCTCACCTGGCTTACTGTAAAACATCCGCTGCAGTGTTCCTCACCTGGCTTACTGTAAAACATCACTGCAGTGTTCCTCACCTGGCTTACTGTAAAACATCATTGCAGTGTTCCTCACCTGGCTAACTGTAAAACATCACTGAAGTGTTCCTCACCTAGTTTACTGTAAAAAGCAAAGCAAAGGTTTGATTACTGTACTTCTATATCTCCATCAACCCTGTCTTGTGGATTTGGCCACAGGTTCTCATCCACATCACAATGGATGTTTTCATTAGCCAAACATCTTGGGAAGAATCTTCGGGCGTGGCGAATCCAGGCCTGACACTGGTCTGCCGTGATGTCTTTGCATGCGTCATCCATGGCCTGGAGAAGGGTGGCTTGTTCCTGAGGGCGCCTATCATATACCTTTCACCTCCATGTGGAGAAAAATTCCTCAATCGTGTTAAGAAAAGGAGAGTATGAGGGTAAGTACAGGGTGGTAAATTGTGGATGGGCCTGAAACCTTGCTTGCACCATTTGCTTATGGAGGAACCTGACATTATCCCACACGATGACATAGGTCACGCCATCAGCTCTACAGACCTGATTTATCTCATCAAGGAAGGTTACACGGAGAGCTACATTATATGATCCAATACGAGGTCTGCGTCCCACCACACCATCTTCTGATATAGCCGCACATGGTGATGTTGGCCCCACGTTGTCCAGGTACTTGGATCGTTGCCCGCTGGCCAATGAAATTCTGACCTCTCCTCCTTGTCTTGGAGGTTGAAGGCTGCCTCATCCAAAAATAGTTATTTGTGATTGTTTTTGTCAGCTTCCAGCTCCATCACTCTCTAACAAGACATTTTGGAAAGTGAATTACTGATTGCAATGATGGACCACTTTTGGGGGGAATTTTTCACAACAGGCATCTTGAACCTGAACATACCTGAACATACCTGAACATCCCTGAACATCCCTGAACATACCTGAACATCCCTGAACATCCCTGAACATCCCTGAACATCCCTGAACATCCCTGAACATCCCTGAACATACCTGAACATCCCTGAACATACCTGAACATACCTGAACATCCCTGAACATCCCTGAACATACCTGAACATACCTGAACATCCCTGAACATCCCTGAACATCCCTGAACATCCCTGAACATACCTGAACATACCTGAACATACCTGAACATCCCTGAACATACAACATACCTGAACATACCTGAACATCCCTGAACATACAACATACCTGAACATCCCTGAACATACAACATACCTGAACATCCCTGAACATCCCTGAACATACAACATCCCTGAACATCCCTGAACATACAACATACCTGAACATCCCTGAACATACAACATACCTGAACATACAACATACCTGAACATACCTGAACATACCTGAACATACAACATACCTGAACATACCTGAACATACCTGAACATACCTGAACATCCCTGAACATACCTGAACATCCCTGAACATCCCTGAACATCCCTGAACATCCCTGAACATCCTCACTCCTCAGTTGCTTCACTCTGTCCGCATTTCCTTTCAAAAGTCCCACGGTTTAGTTTTAGAGACACCTGGTGCCTTTTCAGTGTGCGGGAAATAGTCAGCAAACTCATGGCTTCCACATTGTTGAACATGTCGTCACTGTCCAAGATGTGCTACCGAATTTCTCTAAGGTGAATTTTCATTTCTGTCCCGAACCAAATTGACCACAGCCCGCTCTTGTTGGTCAATCAAATCAAATCAAATTTATTTATATAGCCCTTCGTACATCAGCTGATATCTCAAAGTGCTGTACAGAAACCCAGCCTAAAACCCCAAACAGCAAACAATGCAGGTGTAAAAGCACGGTGGCTAGGAAAAACTCCCTAGAAAGGCCAAAACCTAGGAAGAAACCTAGAGAGGAACCGGGCTATGTGGGGTGGCCAGTCCTCTTCTGGCTGTGCCGGGTAGAGATTATAACAGAACATGACCAAGATGTTCAAATGTTCATAAATGACCAGCATGGTCAAATAATAATAAGGCAGAACAGTTGAAACTGGAGCAGCAGCACAGTCAGATGGACTGGGGACAGCAAGGAGCCATCATGTCAGGTAGTCCTGGGGCACGGTCCTAGGGCTCAGGTCCTCCGAGAGAGAGAAAAGAAAGAGAGAATTAGAGAGCATATGTGGGGTGGCCAGTCCTCTTCTGGCTGTGCCAGGTGGAGATTATAACAGAACGTGGCCAAGATGTTCAAATGTTCATAAATGACCAGCATGGTTGAATAATAGTAAGGCAGAACAGTTGAAACTGGAGCAGGAGCATGGCCAGGTGGACTGGGGACAGCAAGGAGTCCTCATGTCAGGTAGTCCTGGGACATGGTCCTAGGGCCCAGGCCAGTTGAAACTGGAGCAGCAGCATGGCCAGGTGGACTGGGGACAGCAAGGAGTCATCATGTCAGGTAGTCCTGGGGCATGGTTCTAGGGCTCAGGTCCTCCGAGAGAGAGAAAGAAAGAGAGAAGGAGAGAATTAGAGAACGCACACTTAGATTTACACAGGACACCGAATAGGACAGGAGAAGTACTCCAGATAAACAAACTGACCCTAGCCCCCGACACATAAACTACTGCAGCATAAATACTGGAGGCTGAGACAGGAGGGGTCAGGAGACACTGTGGCCCCATCCGAGGACACCCCCGGACAGGGCCAAACAGGAAGGATATAACCCCACCCACTTTGCCAAAGCACAGCCCCCACACCACTAGAGGGAAATCTTCAACCACCAACTTACCATCCTGAGACAAGGCCGAGTATAGCCCACAAAGATCTCCGACACGGTACAACCCAAGGGGTGGGGGGGAACCCAGACAGGCCGACCACAACAGTGAATCAACCCACCCAGGTGACGCATCCCCCCCCAGGGACGGCACGAGAGAGCCCCAGCAAGCCAGTGACTCAGCCCCGTAACAGGGTTAGAGGCAGAGAATCCCAGTGGAAAACGGGGAACCGGCCAGGCAGAGACAGCAAGGGCGGTTCGTTGCTCCAGAGCCTTTCCGTTCACCTTCCCACTCCTGGGCCAGACTACACTCAATCATATGACCCACTGAAGAGATGAGTCTTCAGTAAAGACTTAAAGGTTGAGACCGAGTTTGCGTCTCTGACATGGGTAGGCAGACCGTTCCATAAAAATGGAGCTCTATAGGAGAAAGCCCTGCCTCCAGCTGTTTGCTTAGAAATTCTAGGGACAATTAGGAGGCCTGCGTCTTGTGACCGTAGCGTACGTATAGGTATACGGCAGGACCAAATCAGAGAGGTAGGTAGGAGCAAGCCCATGTAATGCTTTGTAGGTTAGCAGTAAAACCTTGAAATCAGCCCTTGCTTTGACAGGAAGCCAGTGTAGAGAGGCTAGCACTGGAGTAATATGATCAAATTTTTGGTTCTAGTCAGGATTCTAGCAGCCGTATTTAGCACTAACTGAAGTTTATTTAGTGCTTTATCCGGGTAGCCGGAAAATAGAGCATTGCAGTAGTCTAACCTAGAAGTGACAAAAGCATGGATTAATTTTTCTGCATCATTTTTGGACAGAAAGTTTCTGATTTTTGCAATGTTACGTAGATGGAAAAAAGCTGTCCTCGAAATGGTCTTGATATGTTCTTCAAAAGAGAGATCAGGGTCAGAGTAACGCCGAGGTCCTTCACAGTTTTATTTGAGACGACTGTACAACCATTAAGATTAATTGTCAGATTCAACAGAAGATCTCTTTGTTTCTTGGGACCTAGAACAAGCATCTCTGTTTTGTCCGAGTTTAATAGTAGAAAGTTTGCAGCCATCCACTTCCTTATGTCTGAAACACATGCTTCTAGCGAGGGCAATTTTGGTGCTTCACCATGTTTCATTGAAATGTACAGCTGTGTGTCATCCGCATAGCAGTGAAAGTTTACATTATGTTTTGAATAACATCCCCAAGAGGTAAAATATATAGTGAAAACAATAGTGGTCCTAAAACAGAACCTTGAGGAACACCGAAATGTACAGTTGATTTGTCAGAGGACAAACCATTCACAGAGACAAACTGATATCTTTCCGACAGATAAGACCTAAACCAGGCCAGAACATGTCCGTGTAGACCAATTTGGGTTTCCAATCTCTCCAAAAGAATGTGGTGATCGATGGTATCAAAAGCAGCACTAAGGTCTAGGAGCACGAGGACAGATGCAGAGCCTCGGTCCGATGCCATCAAAATGTCATTTACCACCTTCACAAGTGCCGTCTCAGTGCTATGATGGGGTCTAAAACCAGACTGAAGCATTTCGTATACATTGTTTGTCTTCAGGAAGGCAGTGAGTTGCTGCGCAACAGCCTTCTCTAAAATCTTTGAGAGGAATGGAAGATTCGATATAGGCCGATAGTTTTTTATATTTTCTGGGTCAAGGTTTGGCTTTTTCAAGAGAGGCTTTATTACTGCCACTTTTAGTGAGTTTGGTACACATCCAGTGGATAGAGAGCCGTTTATTATGTTCAACATAGGAGGGCCAAGCACAGGAAGCAGCTCTTTCAGTAGTTTAGTTGGAATAGGGTCCAGTATACAGCTTGAAGGTTTAGAGGCCATGATTATTTTCATCATTGTGTCAAGAGATATAGTACTAAAACACTTGAGCGTCTCTCTTGATCCTAGGTCCTGGCAGAGTTGTGCAGACTCAGGACAACTGAGGTTTGGAGGAATACGCAGGTTTAAAGAGGAGTCCGTAATTTGCTTTCTAATAATCATAATCTTTTCCTCAAAGAAGTTCATGAATTTATCACTGCTAAAGTGCAAGTCATCCTCTCTTGGGGAATGCTGCTTTTTAGTTAGCTTTGCCACAGTATCAAAAAGGAATTTCGGATTGTTCTTATTTTCCTCAATTAAGTTAGAAAAATAGGACGATCGAGCAGCAGTAAGGGCTCTTCGGTACTGCACGGTACCATCCTTCCAAGCTAGTCGGAAGACTTCCAGTTTGGTGTGGCGCCATTTCCGTTCCAATTTTCTGGAAGCTTGCTTCAGAGCTCGGGTATTTTCTGTGTACCATGGAGCTAGTTTCTTATGAGACATTTTTTTAGTTTTTAGGGGTGCAACTGCATCTAGGGTATTGCGCAAGGTTAAATTGAGATCCTCAGTTAGGTGGTTAACGGATTTTTGTCCTCTGGCGTCCTTGGGTAGGCAGAGGGAGTCTGGAAGGGCATCAAGGAATCTTTGTGTTGTCTGTGAATTTATAGCACGACTTTTGATGTTCCTTGGTTGGGGTCTGAGCAGATTATTTGTTGCAATTGCAAACGTAATAAAATGGTGGTCTGATAGTCCAGGATTATGAGGAAAAACATTAAGATCCACAACATTTATTCCATGGGACAAAACTAGGTCAGCGTATGACTGTGAGAGTGAGTGGGTCCAGAGACATGTTGGACAAAACCCACTGAGTCGATGATGGCTCCAAAAGCCTTTTGGAGTGGGTCTGTGGACTTTTCCATGTGAATATTAAAGTCACCAAAGATTAGAATATTATCTGCAATGACTACAAGGTCTGATAGGAATTCAGGGAACTCAGTGAGAAACGCTGTATATGGCCCAGGAGGCCTGTAAACAGTAGCTATAAAAAGTGATTGAGTAGGCTGCATAGATTTCATGACTAGAAGCTCGAAAACGTCATTTTTTTTTTTTGTAAATTGAAATTTGCTATCGTAAATGTTAGCAACACCTCCGCCTTTGCGGGATGCACGGGGGATATGGTCACTAGTGTAGCCAGGAGGTGAGGCCTCATTTAACACAGTAAATTCATCAGGCTTAAGCCATGTTTCAGTCAGGCCAATCACATCAAGATTATGATCAGTGATTAGTTCATTGACTATAATTGCCTTTGAAGTAAGGGATCTAACATTAAGTAGCCCTATTTTGAGATGTGAGGTATCATGATCTCTTTCAGTAATGACAGGAATGGAGGTGGTCTTTATCCTAGTGAGATTGCTAAGGCGAACACCGCCATGTTTAGTTTTGCCCAACCCAGGTCGAGGCACAGACACGGTCTCAATGGTGATAGCTGAGCTGACTACACTAACTATGCTAGTGGCAGACTCCACTATGCTGGCAGGCTGGCTAATAGCCTGCTGCCTGGCCTGCACCCTATTTCATTGTGGAGCTAGAG
>NC_060184.1:4497181-4557838 GCF_021184085.1 Oncorhynchus gorbuscha
CATTCATATTCACCCAGTTCAATGTAACAGTGACAGGTTTAGGTTACTGTCATTCATATTCACCCAGTTCAATGTAACAGTGATAGGTTTAGGTTACTGTCATTCATATTCACCCAGCTCAATGTAACAGTGACAGGTTTAGGTTACTGTCATTCACCCAGTTCAATGTAACAGTGACAGGTTTAGGTTACTGTCATTCATATTCACCCAGTTAAATGTAACAGTGACAGGTTTAGGTTACTGTCATTCATATTCCATTCACCCAGTTCAATGTAACAGTGACAGGTTACTGTCATTCACCCAGTTCAATGTAACAGTGACAGGTTTAGGTTACTGTCATTCAGTTCAATGTAACAGTGATAGGTTTAGGTTACTGTCATTCACCCAGTTCAATGTAGTGACAGTTACTGTCAGTCATATTCCATTCACCAGGTTCAATTAACAGTGACAGGTTTAGGTTACTGTCATTCATATTCACCCAGTTCAATGTAACAGTGACAGGTTTAGGTTACTGTCATTCATATTCACCCAGCTCAATGTCAGTGACAGGTTTAGGTTACTGTCATTCACCCAGTTCAATGTAACAGTGACAGGTTTAGGTTACTGTCATTCATATTCACCCAGTTCAATGTAACAGTGACAGGTTTAGGTTACTGTCATTCATATTCACCCAGTTACTGTCATTCATATTCACCCAGTTCAATGTAACAGTGACAGGTTTAGGGTTCACCCAGTTCAATGTAACAGTGACAGGTTTAGGTTACTGTCATTCATATTCAGTTCAATGTAACAGTGACAGGTTTATTCACCCAGTTCAATGTAACAGTGACAGGTTTAGGTTACTGTCATTCATATTCACCCAGTTCAATGTAACAGTGACAGGTTTAGGTAACAGTGACAGGTTATTCATATTCACCCAGTTCAATGTAACAGTGATAGGTTTGTTACTGTCATTCATATTCCATTCACCCAGTTCAATGTAACAGTGACAGGTTTAGGTTACTGTCATTCACCCAGTTCAATGTAACAGTGACAGGTTTAGGTTACTGTCATTCACCCAGTTCAATGTAACAGTGATAGGTTTAGGTTACTGTCATTCACCCAGTTCAATGTAACAGTGACAGGTTGAGGTTACTGTCAGTCATATTCCATTCACCCTGTTCAATGTAACAGTGACAGGTTTAGGTTACTGTCATTCATATTCACCCAGTTCAATGTAATATGCATAGGCTACTGCATGATACTAACATTTTCCCTATACCCATCATGAGGTTACTATAAGCTAGCCTACAAATGTAAGTTTGTAACGTAGATTCACAGGTCGAGATACAATTTTAATGTATCACAGTGACAAACACTGACACGTTCATCTTGCACACTTTTGCCTGCAATTTAGCTGAACTACTGTTGTAATCGTTAGTCCAACAGTTGCAAACGAGAGTTTCTATTGGACAAATTCATGTATGTTTATCCCAGTTGTGTTCTTGTAATGATTCTCGTTGGTGGAAGGAGAGGAGGACCAAAATGCAGCTTGGTAAGTGTTCGTCCTGTTTTAATTGAACAAACTGAACACTACACAAAATAACAACGAAGAGAAAACGAAACAGTTCCGCCAGGTGAACCAGACACTAAACAGAAATTAAACACCCCACAACCAAAATGGGGGAAAACAGGCCACCTAAGTATGATTCTCAATCAGAGACAACGAACGACACCTGTCTCTAATTGAGAACCATACTAGGCCAAACAAAACATAGAAAAAAGAACATAGACAACCCACCCCAAACTCACTCCCTGATCAACCTAACACAAAGACATACAAAAGGAACAAAGGTCAGAACGTGACACCTGATCACTGCAAACACAATGCACTTTCATAGCAACCACATTCAAACAGCATGATCATTTGCTTGTTGTATAATTCCTTCTCATAATTACACGGTCTTCTCTTCTCACGTTTTCCATTTGCTTGTGGATTTCAGCACATAAATACAACTGCTGTCTGTGACCAGGGGGAAGAAAATAACTTTCCAAACCTTCGTACCATAACCACTAACTGCAAAACATTGTGTTTTATTCAATGATTTGGTGACAAGTATATTTAAATTGGTGTGTGTGTGTGTGTGTGTGTGTGTGTGTGTGTGTGTGTGTGTGTGTGTGTGTGTGTGTGTGTGTGTGTGTGTGTGTGTGTGTGTGTGTGTGTGTGTGTGTGTGTGTGTGTGTGTGAGAGTGAGTTGGCCCCTTGGATGTAGGCTGTACACACACACAGGCACACACACACACAGTGTTCTAAACTACACGACTCCCATAGGAAACAAACATCACTTCCTAGCGTTACCAGATTTATTGTCCCCCTCTTATGGTGTTCGACATACTCTGAAAGATGCCTTCCTTATAATGTTTCTTTGATTCATTCTGACAGTGTGAGAGCAGGGATATAAAATGAGTGATTTCTTGGCTGAAGAATTATTGAAGGACATATTGTTAATTGTTTCTGTTCCGCAAGAACAATATAAATCCCCCATTCAGGTCTGTGTGTGTGTGTGTGTGTGTGTGTGTGTGTGTGTGTGTGTGTGTGTGTGTGTGTGTGTGTGTGTGTGTGTGTGTGTGTGTGTGTGTGTGTGTGTGTGTGTGTGTGTGTGTGTGTGTGTGTGTGTGTGTGTGTGTGTGTGTGTGTGTGTGTGTGTGTGTGTGTGTGAAGGAGGAAAGAGCTAGTCCAGGTTGTAAACTGAAAAAGTCATTGTTTTGTTTTGATGAATTGACTAAGAATGAATCGGCTGGTAATTTTCCTCTCCCGTGAGTGTAGAGTATAAAGCATCATGGACCATGTACTGTTGGTTGTCTGCCCTCTAGTGTAGGTGTGTGAACATGTCAACTCTATTACCTTGTAGCTCAGTTGGTAGAGCATGACACTTGCATCACCACGAGTCGTGGAATCAATTCCCACGGGGGACCAGAACAAAAAGATTTGCACTCACTAACTGTAAGTTTCTTTGGATAAGAGCATCTGCTAAATGACTAAAATGTAAGAGTGTATCACACACACAAAGGTGCAGTACCTCTGAAATGATCAATGGAATTCAACTCAAATTACTTCAGTCCACCCTGTGGTAAGTATAGGTACTGAATCCCACTCTAATTACCTCAGTCCACCCTGTGGTTAGTATAGGTACTGAATCCCACTCGAATTATCTTGATAATGTAATGAACACGAGGGGAGACAGAGAGCTGGTTTCAAGCGCAGGGCACAGCAGGTGTTTATTTATAAAGGACCACAGGTGGAGGCAGGTAGCTGGGTCCAGGGGCAGGCAGAAGGTCATACACAGGGGGAGGCAGGTAGCTGGTTCCAGGGACAGGTAGAAGGTCATACACAGGGGGAGGCAGGTAGCTGGGTCCAGGGACAGGTAGAAGGTCATACACAGGAGGAGGCAGGTAGCTGGGTCCAGGGGCAGGCAGAAGGTCATACACAGGAGGAGGCAGGTAGCTGGGTCCAGGGGCAGGCAGAAGGTCATACACAGGGGTCCAAAAGGGCAACAGTACAGGCGGAGTAAAGGCTAGTAACATCTTCCAGTAGATCAGACAAGAGGTAGATAACAGGGAAAACAATTACAGGCAGGGAATAAGCAAAAGGCGTTAGTGAGGCAGGCAAAAATATCATACACAGGAGGAGTCAATCACAGGAAAACCAAAGCTCTGAAAGACAAAATACCTCAGTGATGGGGTGCAAAGAACTGAACTAAATAGTGTGTGAACAGGTGATTGGGATCTGGGGAGTGAGCTGCGTTCAGGGGATCTACGTGTTTGAGAGTGTGAGCTAGAAGCAGACGTTAGAGATGACAGCTTTCCCACAGATTGAGTCACTAACCCAGATCTCACTGGTTATTTTATCTGCAGAGATTTCTTGATCAAAACGAGGTGGTATATTCAGAGTAACAGCCATTATATCTATTGAATATCGTCTGCAGAATTGGGATTTTCTGTATATTTGACCCAGGTTTACAAACGCCCCCATTGGTATTCTTCCAAACACCCTAGAGTCCAGTCCATTTAAAGTTTTGATCCTATAATATTGTATGGTTTTGTAAAAGCGAGAAATTGGCACCCTATTCCTTATTTAGTGCACTACTTTTGACCAAAGAGCTATGGGTTAGTAGTGAACTACATAGGAAATAGTGTGGCATTTAGGAAGAAAACAGGGGAATTGTTGAGGAGCAGAGAAAATACAGGTGATTGGATCCATCACCCAGAGAACAGATCCTACAGCTTCCTGAGCTGCTTCCTGAGTGATTCAGATTGAACAGAAAACAGGAAGTGTGACTCAGCATTCCTCTCATACCACGGCGGGAACGTAGTAGTCGACAAGAGGCCCTATGTTCTACATAGTGCACTACTTTTGAAAGGCTGTAATGTCTTGAGTAAGTTTTAACCCCTTTGTTTTGGCATAAATAACTTCAGAAGTAAAAATGACAATAGCAAGTCACATAATAAGTTGTATGGGTCAACTCTGTTTGCAATAATAGTGTTTTAAATCATCTTTTGAATGACTACCCCATTGTACCCCACACATTAAATGATTTTGAAGGTCCTTGAATTTGAAACCAAGATTCAATGACAAAGATCAGGGAGGTTTTTCCAATGCTTCGCAACGAAGGGCACATATTGGTAGATGGGGTAAAATACAAAATCAGACACTGAATATCCCTTTGAGCATGGTGAAGATATTAATTATACTTTGGATGGTGTATCAATACACCCAGTCACTACAAATATTGATGGAGAGGAAGGAAACCACTCAGGGATTTCACCATGAAGCCAATTACACAGTTTACTGGCTGTGATAGGAGACAACTGAGAATGGATCGACAACATCGTAGTTATTCCACAATACTAACCTAAATGACATAGTGAAAAGAAGGAAACCTGTACAGAATGAAAATATTCTAAACATACATCCTGTTTGCAATAAGGCACTAAAGTAATACTGCAAAAAATGTGGCGAAGAAATTATATTTTTGTCCTGAATCCAAAGCATTATGGGGTAAATCCAACATAACACATCGCTGAGTGCCAATCTCCATATTTTCAAGCATGGTGGTTGCATAATGTTATGTTTATGCTTGTAATCGTTAAGGACTAGGGAGATTTCAATAATAAAAATCAAATGAATATAGCTAAGGCAAAGTCCGAGAGGAAAACCACCTTTCAGCAGAGCAATAACCTAAATTATAAATAAATAAATAATAATAATAAATAATAACCTAAATAATAAATAAATAAATAACAATAATAAATAATAATAAATAATAATAAATAATAACCTAAATAATAAATAAATAAATAACAATAATAAATAATAATAATAAATAATAACCTAAATAATAAATACATAAATAATAATAATAAACAATAATAATAACCAATAATAATAAATAATAATAATAAATAATAATAATAAATAATAATAAAAATAAATAACAAATAATAATAACTAATAACCTAATTAATAAATAAATACATAATAATACATAATAACCCATTCAATAAATAAATACATAATAATAATAATAAATAATAATAATAACTAATAACCTAATTAATAAATACATAATAATAATAAATAATAACCTAATTAATTAATAAATACATAATAATAACCTAAATAATAAATACATAATAATAATAAATAATAATCCGAAATAATAAATAAATAAATAATAATAATAACTAATATCATAATTAATAAATAAATACATAATAATAATAACTAATAACCTAATTAATTAATAAATACATAATAATAATAAATAATAATAATAACTAATATCCTAATTAATAAATAAATACATAATAATAAATAATAACCTAAATAATAATAATAAATAAATAATAATAATAAATAATAATAACCTAAATAATAAATAAATACATAATAATAATAGATAATAACCTAAATAATAATAATAAATAAATAATAATAATAAATAATAACCTAAATAATAAATAAATAAATAATAATAATAAATAATAATAATAAATAATAACCTATATAATAATAATAAATACATAATAATAATAAATAATAATAATACATAATAACCTAAATAATAAATAAATACATAATAATAATAAATAATAACCTAAATAATAATAATAAATACATAATAATAATAAATAATAATAATACATAATAACCTAAATAATAAATAAATACATAATAATAATAAATAATAACCTAAATAATAATAATAAATAATAATAATACATAATGACCTAAATAATAATAAATACATAATAATAATAAATAATAATAATACATAATAACCTAAATAATAATAATAAATACATAATAATAATAAATAATAATAATACATAATAACCTAAATAATAAATAAATACATAATAATAATAAATAATAACCTAAATAATAATAATAAATACATAATAATAATAAATAATAATAATAAATAATAACCTAAATAATAATAATAAATAATAATAATACATAATGACCTAAATAATAATAAATACATAATAATAATAAATAATAATAATACATAATAACCTAAATAATAAATAAATAAATAATAATAATAAATAATAACCTAAATAATAATAATAAATAATAATAATACATAATAACCTAAATAATAAATAAATAAATAATAATAATAAATAATAACCTAAAACGTAAGGCCAAATATACACTAGAGATGTCAGAGATGACATTGAATGTTCCTGATTACAGTTTTGACTTAAATCAGCTTAACTTCTTGACGCTACCGATCCCTTAAGCGGGATAATTGTCATCAGCAACCGCTGAATAGCATAGCGCCTCAGTCAAATAATATTACAAAGAAATATTCATATTCATGAAATCACAAGTGCAATATTTCAAAACACAGCTTAGCCGTTTGTTAATCACCCTGTCGTCTCAGATTTTGAAATGATGCTTTACAGCGAAAACAATACAAGCGTTTGTGTAAGTTTATCGATATACCAACAAAACATTATGTACACCTAGCGGCAGGTAACTTGGTCACGAAAATCAGAAAAGCAATCAAATGAATCATTTACCTTTGATGAGCTTCAGATGTTTTCACTCACGAGACTCCCAGTTACACAATAAATGTTCCTTTTGTTCCATAAATACTATTTTTATATCCAAAATACCCCAGTTTGTTTGGCGCGTTATGTTCAGAAATCCACAGGAAAGAGCGGTCACGACAACGCAGACATAAATTCCAATTAATATCCATAATGTCCACAGAAACATGTCAAACGTTTTTTATAATCAATCCTCGGGTTGTTTTCAAAATATATAATCAATAATATATCAACCGTAAATGTCTTTCAGAGTAGGAGAGGGAATTCATAGATCATAATTAGTTGATTCGTTTGAGGCTTGGCTGGAGAAATATCTTGTATACTGTGAGTCTCTAGAAACAGTTGGCCACAGTTGGACATTTAAAGGTAGATTTATTGTAGTAGGCTTCTAGCTACATTGTTTATACTTAATAACAAGGCAGAAACATTGTTTCCCTGTCAGTTTTATTGAGAAGCATAGCAACATCAAGACAACTTTGTAACAGCTAAACTCGCCCGTTAGCCACTTTAACGTTAGCCACTTAGCTTACCTTTTAAATAGAACATGTTTTCAGTAATTGTTTTGGGTATCCTAACGTTGTTTTTACTTGGTTTTCTCTGATTGTTTGAGTTTACATTTTTTTTTTAAAGGCAATAGTCTCGAACTGAGTTTGATTGAGTTTTTTTTTTGTTTTAATTATTTCTATTTCATTCTTTCTCTTTAAACAAATGAAAAGGTTGAAAGCTCATTGCTCATTTATCAGTTATCACTTGGCTCATGTCAATTCTAAGGTTAACATCCCCATAGTGTTTACATTTCTCTTGTGTAAACGTTGTATCAACATAAAAATATTAAATCAACAATTTAATTGGGAAATATCCAGTTTTTTGGCCCTTTTCTTCATTAGCTGATGATTTCAAGTTGAGTTGATTTACTGTTGTCTGGTAAGACATTGAATACATGTTGTTTAGTATATTTAGTACATTTAGTATATTTAGTATATTTAGTACATTTAGTATATGTGGTATATTTAGTACATTTAGTATATTTAGTATATTTAGTACATTTAGTATATTTAGTATATTTAGTATATTTAGTATATTTAGTATATTTAGTACATTTAGTACATTTAGTATATTTAGTATATTTAGTACATTTAGTATATTTAGTACATTTAGCATATTTAGTATATTTAGTATATTTAGTATATTTAGTACATTTAGTATATTTAGTACATTTAGTATATTTAGTATATTTAGGGTTTTTCTGTGAGAAGCAAGTTAATTTAAACGTACATGTGATTTGGTTTATGTAGATATGTCATTTAAATGTTGTTAACACACAAATAAATATCACATTTTTATATTCATATTCAGCAAATTTGCAGCAAATGGTAGAATGTTCATCACAAGTTTTACATCATTGTCTGCCAGAAGTTCACAAGTCATAGCAAATTTCCTGCATCATTTTGAAACAAAACCAATTTGCATCTAAAAAATATGAGCTTGCCGCAAATTGGCTGAGGATTTATCACGACTGTTTGCCAGAAGTATGTTTCTTTCAGTAAGGAGAGAGAGAGAGAGAGAGAGAGAGAGAGAGAGAGAGAGAGAGAGAGAGAGAGAGAGAGAGAGAGAGAGAGAGAGAGAGAGAGAGAGAGAGAGAGAGAGAGAGAGAGAGAGAGCGAGAGAGAGAGAGAGATCCACCAATAACTCTACTACAGATGACGCATAGCAACACAAGGCTAATGGTTGATTATGTTGAGTGCATTTAACCATCCCATTTAATGGTCACTTCATCCCATGAATTAAAAAAGGACTGAACAGCATCTTTGGACAACAATACCTCTCAGAATGTGCTTCATTTTACTAGTATTTGTGTCATATGTCTTTGCTATTGTGTGACCTCAGGGAGCTTCTAGATATGCCAGGCATCTATCACAGCTTTATGTAGTGAGGGACAATCAGTCTAATGTATCATCAGAAAATGCTTATCTGCAAAATTACTACAAGATTAATCCTATCGGGAAGATTACAGGCGGCTGAGGTAAATAGTTTTCTTTGAGAACCTATGATAAATTCTAGAGAGGCTTCGACCAATAGTAAAGAGGATGACTCACTGCATGGGTTATCATGATGGACTTCTTCGTCTGAGTAATTGCATTTCATGTCTCTGTACCTTTTAGATTTTTTAAGAAGGAGGAGGATAATTGTGTCAAATCTGATTTAGGGTTCAATCAGTATCGCGGAAGTTTAGAGCTTTTACTGCGATTTAAATTTTAAAGGTAGTTTCTGATTGAGCAGACATATTGTATGGGGGAATTTCAATCGTACTATAGCGCTAAACTTCCGAGATACGGATTGAATCGAGCCCCTTAAGAAATCATCTGTCAAACGTGAACGTTTTCTTTTTAGAATCTTCCTTTAGTCCTGCAGAGGTCAGTGTCACACAATATCTGTCTGGCTCTCAAGGGGAACTGAGCTGTAGGAAATTGTATTGAGAGAAAAGTTAAGGAATTGTCTTAGTGGGATTCTTGGGATGTTCTACTCTGACTTCACCCCACTGAAGTAAAAAAAGAAAAAGTGTTTAGGTAAGGGTTAAGGGGTTATGGTAGTGTTTAGGTAAGGGTTAAGGGGTTAGGGTAAGGGTTAAGGGGTT
Source organism: Oncorhynchus gorbuscha (assembly GCF_021184085.1). Taxonomy (NCBI): domain Eukaryota; kingdom Metazoa; phylum Chordata; class Actinopteri; order Salmoniformes; family Salmonidae; genus Oncorhynchus; species Oncorhynchus gorbuscha. The sequence continues at coordinate 4,506,921 of NC_060184.1, forward strand.
ATGGTAGTGATTAGGTAAGGGTTAAGGGGTTAGGGTAAGGGTTAAGGGGTTATGGTAGTGATTAGGTAAGGGTTAAGGGGTTAGGGTAAGGGTTAAGGGTTTATGGTAGTGATTAGGTAAGGGTTAAGGGGTTAGGGTAAGGGTTAAGGGGTTATGGTAGTGTTTAGGTAAGGGTTAAGGGGTTAGGGTAAGGGTTAAGGGGTTATGGTAGTGATTAGGTAAGGGTTAAGGGGTTAGGGTAAGGGTTAAGGGGTTATGGTAGTGATTAGGTAAGGGTTAAGGGGTTAGGGTAAGGTTTAAGGGGTTATGGTAGTGATTAGGTAAGGGTTAAGGGGTTAGGGTAAGGGTTAAGGGGTTATGGTAGTGATTAGGTAAGGGTTAAGGGGTTAGGGTAAGGGTTAAGGGGTTATGGTAGTGATTAGGTAAGGGTTAAGGGGTTAGGGTAAGGGTTAAGGGGTTATGGTAGTGATTAGGTAAGGGTTAAGGGGCTAATTAGGGTAAGGGTTAAGGGGTTATGGTAGTGTTTAGGTAAGGGTTAAGGGGTTAGGGTAAGGGTTAAGGGGTTAGGGTAGTGTTTGGGTAAGGGTTAAGGGGTTAGGGTAGTGTTTAGGTATGGGTTAAGGGGTTATGGTAGTGATTAGGTAAGGGTTAAGGGGTTAGGGTAGTGTTTAGGTAAGGGTTAAGGGGTTAGGGTAAGGGTTAAGGGGTTATGGTAGTGATTAGGTAAGGGTTAAGGGGTTAGGGTAAGGTTTAAGGGGTTAGGGTAGTGTTTAGGTAAGGTTTAAGGGGTTAGGGTAGTGTTTAGGTAAGGGTTAAGGGGTTAGGGTAAGTGTTAAGGGGCTAGGGTAAGGTTTAAGGGGTAGGGGTAAGGGTAGGGGTTAGGGTAGTGTTTAGGTATGGGTTAAGGGGTTATGGTAGTGTTTAGGTAAGGGTTAAGGGGTTAGGTTAGTGTTTAGGTAAGGGTTAAGGGGTTAGGGTAGTGTTTAGGTAAGGGTTAAGGGGTTAAGGTAAGGGTTAAGGGGTTAGGGTAGTGTTTAGGTAAGGGTTAAGGGGTTAGGGTAGTGTTTGGGTAAGGGTTAAGGGGTTACGGTAATGTTTAGGTATGGGTTAAGGGGTTGTGGTAGTGAGTAGGTAAGGGTTAAGGGGTTATGGTAGTGTTTAGGTAAGGGTTAAGGGGTTAGGGTAGTGTTTAGGTAAGGGTTAAGGGGTTAGGGTAGTGTTTAGGTAAGGGTTAAGGGCTTAGGGTAAGGTTTAAGGGGTTAGGGTAGTGTTTAGGTAAGGGTTAAGGGGTTAGGGTAAGGTTTAAGGGGTTAGGGTAGTGTTTAGGTAAGGGTTAAGGGGTTAGGGTAGTGTTTAGGTAAGGGTTAAGGGGCTATTAGGGTAAGGGTTAAGGGGCTAGTGTAAGGGTTACAGGGTTAAGGTGTTAGGGTAAATGTAGGGGCTAGGGTAAGGGTTAAGGGGTTAGGGTAGTGTTTAGGTAAGGGTTAAGGGGTTAAAGTAAGGGTTAAGGGGTTAGGGTAGTGTTTAGGTAAGGGTTAAGGGGTTAGGGTAGTGTTTAGGTAAGGGTTAAGGGGTTAGGGTAAGTGTTAAGGGGCTAGGGTAAGGTTTAAGGGGTAGGGGTAAGGGTAGGGGTTAGGGTAAGTGTAGGGGCTAGGGTAAGTGTTAAGGGGTAAGGGTAGGGGTTAGGGTAAGTGTAGGGGCTAGGGTAAGTGTTAAGGGGTAAGGGTAAGGGTAGGGGTTAGGGTAAGTGTAGGGGCTAGGGTAGGGTTTAGGTAAGGGTTATAGTTCATTTAAGTGTATGGGTTAGGGTTAGGAGTTAGGGTAGGGACGTCCCAGGGATCCCTCGTAGCGAAAAGGAGAGAAGAGCTGGGGGTGTGGTGTGCAACGAGGGACATAGTTTTGGGCACTTAGGAAGGGTGAGCCTGGATGTGTCTACCTACTGTATATGCAATCAGAAATACTCGTAGCAAGCAGACCAGTATCACCAGAAGGATATCAAATGTGAAAAGTGGGCAGTATCTATGTATATATATTTTTTTAAACATACAGTATATCGGTTATATTAGTTCATATTAAAGTGAGGAAATTGTGTGAGATGATGCCTGATTCCATTAGCGCTGCAGTCATTCTAGTAGTGAGTATTTGATCAATGTTTTGATTTAGTTTTGCCCCCCAGTATATAGTGCACAACATTTAAACAGGGACCTGGTCTAAAGTAGTGCACTATGCAGGGAATAGGGTGGTTATGGGTTCTGGTCTAAAGTAGTGCACTAGGTAGGGAATAGGGTGGTTATGGGTTCTGGTCTAAAGTAGTGCACTATGCAGGGAATAGGGAGCCATTTGGGTGGCGAGCAGTCTTGAAAGATTCCTCTACAATGTCATCATTATGAGTCAGACCTACAGTGGTTTCTTCTAACGGCCTTTACAGAGAAAACTCAGCAATTAGTGAAATTCTATATCAACATAATCTTTTTGAAAAGCTACGTTAGCGTAGAAATCCACTGCTAGCAACACTTTGTATTTCATATTATATTTTTGGTACATTTCTTCGATGGTATTTCTTTGAGATTTTATGATATTTTTGGTACATTTCTGCAGTGGTATTTCTTGGAGATATTATGATAGTTTTGGTACATTTCTGCAGTGGTATTTCTTTGAGATATTATGATATTTTTGGCAAATTATTTCGCTGGTATTTCTTTGAGATATTATGATATTTTTGGTACATTTCTGCAGTGGTATTTCTTTGAGATATTATGATATTTTTGGTACATTTCTGCAGTGGTATTTCTTTGAGATATTATGATATTTTTGGTACATTTATGCAGTGGTATTTCTTTGCACCTTTGTTTCTCTGCTCTGTAAACCACAGGGCTGGATCGTTGGGATGCTCTGAATGTTTCCCAAAAGGCACTCTATTCCCTACGTGGTGCAATACTTTTGAACAGAAACCTATGGGTCCTAGTCTAAAGTAGTGCACTATATAGGGAATAGGGTGGTTATGGGCCCTGGGAATTGATGGGAAATGATGTAAATATATCACTAGCCACTTTAAACAATGCTACCTTATATAATGTTACTTACCCTACATTATTCATCTCATATGCATATGTATATACTGTACTCTACATCATCGACTGCATCCTTATGTAACACATGTATCACTAGCCACTTTAACTATGCCACTTTGTTTACTTTGTCTACACACTCATCTCATATGTATATACTGTACTCGATACCATCTACTGTATGCTGCTCTGTACCATCACTCATTCATATATCCTTATGTACATGTTCCTTATCCCCTTACACTGTGTATAAGACAGTAGTTTTGGAATTGTTAGTTAGATTACTTGTTGGTTATCACTGCATTGTCGGAACTAGAAGCACAAGCATTTCGCTACACTCGCATTAACATCTGCTAACCATGTGTATGTGACGAATAAAATTTGATTTGATTTGAAGTAGTGCACTATATATAGGGATTAGGGTGCCATTTGGGATGCCATCTCTGAATGTCTGCCAGAGAAACATTCTACAAGATGAAATGACTTAAATGTAAATGTAAATGAACTTAATTGGAAACTGTTAACAAAAGCAGAAAATATATAAATAAATATATAAAATATATAAAACTATAAAACAACCCAAAATGCTATTGAAAAAAGAGAAGTCAAAGTAACAGCCAAGGTTTTATCGATTCGTTGGTTGTGTCCCAAAATTGTCAAATAGTCTTCCCTTCCTTTACATCATTTCCTTAGCATTGTCTTCTTTTGATAACGCCGAATTGAAAAGACGTGGATAGGTGAAAGCAATTGAAGAATTTAAACATTTCAGATGTTATTTTTTACCCATCATTAGGCCTTCTCATGAAGCAGAATATATTGGGACACAATTCACAAAAGCAATCAACCACTCTAAACACACAACAACAACTCATAATCTAATTTAATAATATGACATAAACACCACCATTTGTGATAAATACAGTATCAATTCCCTCTCCTCTCCAGTATGATGGACAGGAGAGAAGTGGACAGACAGAAAATGAATGTGGGGGGGGCAATATTAGCCTTCTAATTACCTCTCCTCTCCCGTCCTCTCCAAGATAATAATGGGAGTCCTGGTGGCTTGTACCCAGATTGATGGGGGATCTCTGTCATTATAATTATTATTATTATTATTATTATGTGTGCAATGTTTACTGTAATTATGAGTTAAATGTTTACTGTAATTATGTGTGCAATGTTTACTGTAATTATGAGTGAAATGTTTACTGTAAATAAGAAAATAGATTTGGATTGATGTTCCATTCATGATGCCCCTGTTTGCCGTGTTTTTGTCCATCATAGCTTTGATATTGTTAAATGAATGATGATGAATGATTCAGGTAAAAACATCAACGAGTAAAGACCTATGCTGATACTGGCTTAAATGTGTCGAGCGTAAATGTTTCAGTTGCTTGATACGGGTTTTAATTTCAACATGTGATGCTCAAGGACCTCAGATCATTGTTGTTGTACATCCTGGAGTCTATGGCTGATTGTAGGGTTAAATGGAGTTTATTTACCTATATCCTCTCTCTATATTACCTCCTCTCTCTATATTACTGGTGATGACCTCCTCTCTCTATGTTACTGGTGATGACCTCCTCTCTTTATATTACTGGTGATGACCTCTTCTCTCTATATTACTGGTGATGACCTCTCTCTATATTACTGGTGATGACCTCCTCTCTTTATATTACTGGTGATGACCTCCTCTCTCTATATTACTGGTGATGACCTCCTCTCTCTATGTTACTGGTGATGACCTCCTCTCTCTATATTACTGGTGATGACCTCCTCTCTCTATATTACTGGTGATGACCTCCTCTCTCTATACTACTGGTGATGATCTCTTCTCTCTATATTACTGGTGATGACCTCTTCTCTCTATATTACTGGTGATGACCTCCTCTCTATATTACTGGTGATGACCTCTTCTCTCTATATTACTGGTGATGACCTCCTCTCTATATTACTGGTGATGACCTCTTCTCTCTATATTACTGGTGATGACCTCCTCTCTATATTACTGGTGATGACCTCCTCTCTCTATATTACTGGTGATGACCTCCTCTCTCTATATTACTGGTGATGACTTCTCTTTATATTACTGGTGATGACCTCCTCTCTCTATATTACTGGTGATGATCTCTTCTCTCTATATTACTGGTGATGACCTCCTCTCTTAATGTTACGGGTGATGACCTCTTCTCTCTATATTACTGGTGATGACCTCCTCTCTTTATATTACTGGTGATGACCTCTTCTCTCTATATTACTGGTGATGACCTCCTCTCTATATTACTGGTGATGACATCCTCTCTTTATATTACTGGTGTTGACCTCTTCTCTCTATATTACTGGTGATGATCTCCTCTCTATATTACTGGTGATGATCTCCTCTCTCTATATTACTGGTGATGACCTCCTCTCTCTATATTACTGGTGATGACTTCTCTTTATATTACTGGTGATGACCTCCTCTCTCTATATTACTGGTGATGAACTCCTCTCTCTATATTACTGGTGATGACCTCCTCTTAATGTTCTGATGAATCTTCTATATTACTGGTGATGACCTCTTCTCTCTATATTACTGGTGATGACCTCTTCTTTCTATTTATATTACTACTACTGGTGATGACCTCTTCTTTCTATATTACTGGTGATGATACTACTGGTGATCTCTCTTTATATTACTGGTGATGATCTCTCCTCTCTATATTACTGGTGATGATCTCTTCTCTCTATACTACTGGTGATGACCTCCTCTCTTTATATTACTGGTGATGATCTCTTCTCTCTTTATATTACTGGTGATGATCTCTTCTCTCTATACTACTGGTGATGACCTCCTCTCTATGTTGTGTTGCTATAATGAACAACTCCCGCTCTCTGTCCAGGAAGATCTCTTCTGTCTGTTATTACTGGTGATGCTCTCTGTCCAGGAAGATACATGTTGTGTTGCTATGCTGAACAACTCCCTCTCTTTCCAGGAATTATGTTGGTTGCTATGATCTCTTCTGTCCAGGAAGATACATGTTGTGTTGCTATGCTGAACAACTCCCCTCTCTTCCAGGAAGATACATGTTGTGATGACCGGAACAACTCTCTTTCCAGGAAGATACATGTTGTGTTGATCTCTTCTCTCTATACTACTGGTGATGACCTCCTCTCTATGTTGTGTTGCTATAATGAACAACTCCCGCTCTCTGTCCAGGAAGATACATGTTGTGTTGTTATGTTGAACAACTCCCGCTCTCTGTCCAGGAAGATACATGTTGTGTTGCTATGCTGAACAACTCCCGCTCTCTGTCCAGGAAGATACATGTTGTGTTCCTTTAATGTTGTCAAACATCACACTGTGCATCATAACAGTCTGCAGTGCTTCAGTGCTGCAGTGCTTCAGTGGACCCTATTCCAACTAAACTACTAAAAGAGCTGCTTTCTGTGCTTGGCCCTCCTATGTTGAACATAATAAATGGCTCTCTATCCTCCGGATGTGTACCAAACTCACTAAAAGTGGCAGTAATAAAGTCTCTCTTGAAAAAGCCAAACCTTGACCCAGAAAATATAAAAAACTATCGGCCTATTTTGAATCTTCCATTCCTCTCAAAATTTTTTGAAAAAGCTGTTGCCCAGCAACTCACTGCCTTCCCGAAGACAAACAATGTATACGAAATGCTTCAGGCTGGTTTTAGACCCCATCATAGCACAGAGATTGCACTTGTGAATGTGGTAAATGACCTTTTAATGGCATCAGACCGAGGCTCTGCATCTGTCCTCGTGCTCCTAGACCTTAGTGCTGCTTTTGATACCATCGATCACCACATTCTTTTGGAGAGATTGGAAAGTCAAATTGGTCTACACGGACATGTTCTGGCCTGGTTTAGATCTTATCTGTCGGACAGGTATCAGTTTGTCTCTGTGAATGGTTTGTCCTCTGACAAATCAACTGTACATTTCGGTGTTCCTCAAGGTTCCGTTTTAAGACCACTATTGTTTTCACTAAATATTTTACCTCTTGGGGATGTCATTCGAAAACATAATGTTAACTTTCACTGCTATGCGGATGACATGCAGCTGTACATTTCAATGAAACATGGTGAAGCCCCAAAATTGCCCTCGCTAGAAGCCTGTGTTTCAGACATAAGGAAGTGGATGGCTGCAAACGTTTTACTTTTAAACTCGGACAAAACAGAGATGCTTGGTCTAGGTCCCAAGAAACAAAGAGATCTTCTGTTGAATCTTAATCTGAATGGTTATACAGTCGTCTCAAATAAAACTGTGAAGGACCTCGGCGTTACTCTGGACCCTGATCTCTCTTTTGACGAACATATCAAGACTGTTTCAATGACAGATTTTTTCCATCTACGTAACATTGCAAAAATCAGAAACTTTCTGTCCAAAAATTATGCAGAAAAATGTATCCATGCTTTTGTTACTTCTGGGTTAGACTACTGCAATGCTCTACTTTCCGGCTACCCGGATAAAGCACTAAATAAACTCCAGTTAGTGCTAAATACGGCTGCTAGAATCCTGACTAGACCCCCAAAATTGGATCATGTTACTCCAGTGCTAGCCTCCCTACACTGGCTTCCTGTCAAGGCAAGGGCTGATTTCAAGGTTTTACTGCTAACCTACAAAGCATTACATGGGCTTGCTCCTACCTATCTCTCTGATTTGGTCCTGCCGTACATACCTACACGTACGCTACGGTCACAAGAAGCAGGCCTCCTAATTGTCCCTAGAATTTCTAAGCAAACAGCTGGAGGCAGGGATTTCTCCGATAGAGCTCCGTTTTTATGTAATGGTCTGCCTACCCATGTGTGAGACGCAGACTCCGTCTCAACCTTTAAGTCTTTACTGAAGACTCATCTCTTCAGTGGGTCATATGATTGAGTGTAGTCTGGCCCAGGAGTGTGAAGGTGAATGGAAAGGCTCTGGAGCAACGAACCTCCCTTGCTATCTCTGCCTGGCCGGTTCCCCTCTTTCCACTGGGATTCTCTGCCTCTAACCCTATTACAGGGGCTGAGTCACTGGCTTACTGGTGCTCTTTCATGCCGCCCCTTGGAGGGGTGCGTCACTTGAGTGGTTTGAGTCACTGATGTGATCATCCTGTCTGGGTTGGCGCCCCTCCTGGTGCCCCCCCTTGGTTTGTTCCATGGCAGAGATCTTTGTGGGCTATATTCAGCCTTGTCTCAGGATGGTAAATTGGTGGTTGAAGATATCCCTCTAGTGGTGTGGGGGCTGTGCTTTGGCAAAGTGGGTGGGGTTATATCCTTCCTGTTTGGCCCTGTCCGGTGGTATCATTGGATGCGGCCACATTGATGAAAGCACATTGGCATAATTAAATTATACTAACAGGTTATATCCTTCCTGTTTGGCCCTGTCCGGGGGTATCATCGGATGGGGCCACAGTGTCTCCTGTCTCAGCCTCCAGTATTTATGCTGCAGTATTTCATGTGTCGGGGGGCTAGGATCAGTCTATTATATCTGGAGTACTTCTCCTGTCTTATCCGGTGTCCTGTGTGAATTTAAGTATGCTCTCTCTAATTATCTCTTTCTCTCTTTCTTTCTCTCTCTCAGAGGACCTGAGCCCTAGAACCATGCCTCAGGACTACCTGGCATGATGACTCCTTGCTGTCCCCAGTCCATCTGGCCTTGCTGCTGCACCAGTTTCAACTATTCTGCCTGTGATTATTATTATTTGACCATGCTGGTCATTTATGAACATTTGAACATCTTGGTCATGTTCTGTTATAATCTCCACCCGGCACAGCCAGAAGGGGACTAGCCACCCCTCATAGCCTGGTTCCTCTCTACCCAGTACAGCCAGAAGAGGACTGGCCACCCCTCATAGCCTGGTTCCTCTCTAGGTATCTTCCTAGGTTTTGGCCTTTCTAGGGAGTTTTTCCTAGCCACCGTGCTTCTACACCTGCATTGTTTGCTGTTTGGGGTTTTAGGCTGGGTTTCTGTACGGCACTTTGAGATATCAGCTGATGTGCGATGGGCTTTATGAATAGATTTGATTTGATTTGATTCAGTTACACACACACACACACACACACACACACACACACACACACACACACACACACACACACACACACACACACACACACACACACACACACACACACACACACACACACACACACACACACACACACACACACACACAGCTCCTGCAGCACACATGTCAGATGCTCAGTATGAAATCATTTAAAGTCTTCAGGATCGGTGGGTCAGTAGGCTAATGTGATCAGAATGAGGTTGTAAGTAACAAGAACATTTCCCAGGACATAGACATATCTGATATAGGCAGAAAGCTTAAATTCTTGTTAATCTAACTGCACTGTCCAATTTACAGTAGCTATTACAGCGGAAGAATACCATGCTATTGTTTGAGGAGAGTGCACAGTTATGAACATGAGAAGTTATTAACCTTAAGGGCCAAATAGCATTCTGAAGCCGCAGGCATCTAGTGTTATGGTACGATGCCCAAATGGAGCAGGTGTTTAATTATAGTTTAGTTGAAACTCTATGTCGAAAGATTACCAGCGAGTGTCCTGTCTCTTCTTGCTGCTAAGTTCGCTCTCGCTCACAGCCAGCACTTTGTTTTGTTTAGCGAGAGATAGCCTATGTAGCATAGAGATAGCCTATGTAGCATAGAGATAGCCTATGTAGCATAGAGATAGCCTATGTAGCATAGAGATAGCCTATGTAGCATAGAGATAGCCTATGTAGCATAGAGATAGCCTATGTAGCATAGAGATAGCCTAAACATCATGGTTGTTGTTTTTTTACTACAGAGCGATCTGTGGAAAGTTACTACCATCATTATCAGCCATGGAGATGCTAACAGTACTGTTGTTCTTTATGGATGTTGCCATGGTTTCTATCATCAGTCTACTGTGGAGACTGGCACCCTATTCCCTATGTAGGGCACTACTTTTCACCAGGGCCCATAGGGCACAATAAAGGGAATAGGTTCCCATTTGGGAGTCAACCATATAGCTTTTCGTCCAGCCTAGCATTAGCCTATTATATATTATATGAGAGTTGCCATTACAGCTGCCTGATCCCACATTGTCTATTTGTAGAAATAGCTTGCCATCGTTGCAGTGTTTTGGAGGATCTATTGTGAATGATCGCTCCTTATAATAATAACACAACTTGTATACATTCTAATGGGTGGTCCCGGGATCAGACCCTGGCGTTAGCGCCATGCTCTACCTCATTGTATGCTCCAGAGTGGCGGGATCGAACCCACTACCCTGGCGTTACAAGCGCCATGCTCTACCAACTAGTGATTAGACTACTAATAACCGAAAGGTTGCTGGATCGAATCCCCGAGCTGACAAGGTAAAAATCTGCCGTTCTGCCCCTGAACAAGGCAGTTAACCCACTGTTCCCCTGAACAAGGCAGTTAACCCACTGTTCCCCTGAACAAGGCAGTTAACCCACTGTTCCCCTGAACAAGGCAGTTAACCCACTGTTCCCCTGAACAAGGCAGTTAACCCACTGTTCCCCTGAACAAGGAAGTTAACCCACTGTTCCACTGAACAAGGCAGTTAACCCACTGTTCCCCTGAACAAGGAAGTTAACCCACTGTTCCCCTGAACAAGGCAGTTAACCCACTGTTCCCCTTAACAAGGCAGTTAACCCACTGTTCCCCTGAACAAGGCAGTTAACCCACTGTTCCCCTGAACAAGGCAGTTAACCCACTGTTCCCCTGAACAAGGCAGTTAACCCACTGTTCCCCTGAACAAGGCAGTCAACCCACTGTTCCCTGAACAAGGAAGTTAACCCACTGTTCCCCTGAACAAGGCAGTTAACCCACTGTTCCCCTTAACAAGGCAGTTAACCCCCTGTTCCCCTGAACAAGGCAGTTAACCCACTGTTCCCCTGAACAAGGCAGTTAACCCACTGTTCCCTGGGCGCAGAAAACATGGATGTCGATTAAGACAGCCCCCCCCCCTGCACCTCTCTGATTCAGAGGGGTAGAATTAAATGCGGAAGACACATGTCAGTTGCACAACTGACCCGGTATCTCCCCCTCCTTCTACATTGCTCATGAAGACCATCTTTTTGCCATTGCAGGATCATGATTAGTATTATTGTTGGGTAGGTTTTAGTACACAATATATGATGACCACTGTCCAGGGTATTGGGGATCTGTTGTGGAAAAAAAACGCTCCCTTCGACAGATCCCGTATGTATGCTCTCAAAAAATTGCACATGAAGTCCTGTGATTACAGTATTTTGACCGAATAACTAATTCCAACAGCTGTTAAGTAGATGATCTATTGCAAGTAACAGTGTTTTTACGGTGGAGGACCTGCAGCACGGTGACACATAACTATGGGAGTCGTATTATTTCAGTGTGTGTCTTCGCCCTTAAAGGGCACACCGTAGGGGACATGCTGTCAGTATCCGTCTACATTCTGTCAACCACCGACAGACATGTTTGTTCGTCAACCACAGGCCTGAATCTATGGAACAACAACCTTCAAAAAGCCTTTGTTTAGCCCCCCATGGCCCAGGAGAGGAGAGAGAGAGAGAGAGAGAGAGAGAGAGAGAGAGAGAGAGAGAGAGAGAGAGAGAGAGAGAGAGGGAGAGGAAGCCTTTGTTTAGCCCCCCATGGCCCAGGAGAGGAGAGAGAGAGAGAGAGAGAGAGAGAGAGAGAGAGAGAGAGAGAGAGAGAGAGAGAGAGAGAGAGAGAGAGAGAGAGAGAGAGAGAGAGAGAGAGGAGCCTTTGTTTAGCCATCCATGGCCCAGGAGAGAGAGAGAGAGAGAGAGAGAGAGAGAGAGAGAGAGAGAGAGAGAGAGAGAGAGAGAGAGAGAGAGAGAGAGAGAGAGAGAGAGAAAGACTTTGTTTAGCCATCCATGGCCCAGGAGAGGAGAGAGAGAGAGAGAGAGAGAGAGAGAGAGAGAGAGAGAGAGAGAGAGAGAGAGAGAGAGAGAGAGAGAGAGAGAGAGAGAGAGAGAGAGAGAGGGGAGCCTTTGTTTAGCCATCCATGGCCTGGGAGAGAGAGAGAGAGAGAGAGAGAGAGAGAGAGAGAGAGAGAGAGAGAGAGAGAAGTTTAGCCATCCATGGCCTGGGAGAGGAGAGAGAGAGAGAGAGGAAGCCTGTTTTTAGCCCCCCATGGCCCAGGAGAGGAGAGAGAGAGAGAGGAAGCCTGTGTTCAGCCACCCATGGCCTGGGAGAGGAGCGAGAGGAAGCCTGTTTTTAGCCACCCATGGCCCAGGAGAGGAGAGAGAGAGAGAGGAAGCCTGTTTTTAGCCCCCCATGGCCTGGGAGAGGAGAGAGAGAGAGAGAGGAAGCCTGTTTTTAGCCACCCATGGCCCAGGAGAGGAGAGAGCGAGAGAGAGGAAGCCTGTTTTTAGCCCCCCATGGCCCAGGAGAGGAGAGAGAGAGAGGAAGCCTTTGTTTAGCCCCCCATGGCCCAGGAGAGTAGAGAGAGAGGGGAAGCCTTTGTTTAGCCATCCATGGCCTGGGAGAGGAGCGAGAGAGAGGAAGCCTGTTTTTAGCCACCCATGGCCCAGGAGAGGAGAGAGAGAGAAGAAGCCTTTGTTTAGCCATCTATGGCCTGGGAGAGGAGAGAGAGAGAGGAAGCCTGTTTTTAGCCCCCATGGCCCAGGAGAGAGAGAGAGAGAGAGAAGAGAGAGATGGCCCAGAGAGAGAGAGAGAGAGAGAGGGAAGCCTTTGTTTAGCCCCCCATGGCCCAGGAGAGAGAGAGAGAGAGGAGAGCCTTTGTTTAGCCATCCATGGCCTGGGAGAGGAGAGAGAGAGAGGAAGCCTGTGTTTAGCCACCCATGGCCCAGGAGAGGAGAGAGAGAGAGAGAAGAAGCCTTTGTTTAGCCATCCATGGCCTGGGAGAGGAGAGAGAGAGGAAGCCTGTTTTTAGCCCCCCATGGCCCAGGAGAGGAGAGAGAGAGAGAGAGAGAGAGAGAGAGAGAGAGAGAGAGAGAGAGAGAGAGAGAGAGAGAGAGAGAGAGAGAGAGAGAGAGAGAGAGAGGGAAGCCTTTGTTTAGCCCCCCATGGCCCAGGAGAGGAGAGAGAGAGAGAGAGAGAGAGAGAGAGAGAGAGAGAGAGAGAGAGAGAGAGAGAGAGAGAGAGAGAGAGAGGAAGCCTGTGTTTAGCCACCCATGGCCCAGGAGAGAGAGAGAGAGAGAGAGAGAGAGAGAGAGAGAGAGAGAGAGGAAGCCTTTGTTTAGCCATCCATGGCCTGGGAGAGGAGAGAGAGAGAGGAAGCCTGTTTTTAGCCACCCATGGCCCAGAAGAGGAGAGAGAGAGGAAGCATTTTTTAGCCACCCATGGTCATACTATTTGACCCTAAACAGAGAGTACACCGTGGCAGAATACCTGACTACTGTGACTAACCCAACATTAAGGAAAGCTTTAACTATGTACACACTCAGTGAGCATAGCCTTGCTATTGAGCCCGCTGTAGGCAGACCTGGTTCTCAAGAGAAGACAGGCTATGTGCAACACTGGCCCCGAAATGAGGTGGAAAGTGAGCTGCACTTCCTAACCTCCTGTCAAATGTATGACCATATTAGAGACACAAACAGTACATTCATAAAGTATTCAGACCCCTTGACTTTTTACACATTTTGTTACGTTAAAGCCTTATTCTAAAATGGATGAAATTATTTTATTTTTTCTCATCAATCTATACACAATACCACATAATGACAAAAGCGAAAACAGTTTTTTTATAACGTTTGCAAATGTATACAAAATGAAACACAGAAAATACCTTATTACCAGAAGTGATCAGATCCTGAGTACTTTCTGAATACACTGTACTTCCCTCAGATTACACAGACCCACAAATAATTTAAAAACAAACCCAAAGTTGATAAAACTCCCATATCTACAGGGTGAAATACCACAGTGTGCCATCACAGCAGCAAGATTTGTGACCTGTTGCCACAAGAAAAGAGCAACCAGTGAAGAACAAACACCATTGTAAATACAACCCATATTCATGTTTATGTTGATTTTACTTTCCCTTTTGTACTTTAACTATTTGCACATCATTACAACACTTCACATAGACATATTATGACATTTAAAACGTCTCTTTTCCTCTGGAACATACGTGAGTGCAATGTTTACTTGTTTATTGTATTTCACTTGCTTTGGCAATAAAGCCCCTTAAATTGAAATTGAGAGAGAGAGAGAGAGAGAGAGAGAGAGAGAGAGAGAGAGAGAGAGAGAGAGAGAGAGAGATCAACATGAATAAATGATCAGAAAGCAGTGCTTACTAGATTGAGGCGCGCTGCCTGCTGCCGAGGTGCTGTCTGTAGCTTATAGCGCTGCTGGAGCGCTGTCCGAGGAGCTGAAGGTCTCAACGCATCCCTCTCATTGTCTTAATCACAGGTTACCTGTAGCCTATTCATTGTACATGATACATGCCTAGCTCCTAGGAGATTGAGAATCACACTTGAAGATGGCATGAGCGTTATATTTTTGTGGAAGCCTCTTTTTTAAATAAATCCTTGGAGAAGATCGAAGGCATCGGAACGCCGTGAGATTTAATTTGGACAAGACGGTTTGAGAAAGGAGAGGAGGTGAGGAGGCTCTGCTATCCGAGGGATGGTTAACGAATACATATTGGATTATTGTTGACTTGAATGTACCGGGACATGTTGACAAAAATGTTTGTTAATGTGATCTATTTTGTCACATATCTGAAGGTAGTTAACCTACTCTGAATAGGGTAATTGGACTCGGTTTCAACGGTCACTTCGGATAATAGGGATGATTCGTGAAAGGAATTGTTGTCCGAATTTGCTATAAATTGCAGCAGGCATTAAGTTGCCCAAAAGTTGGGTACTTGAAGAAGATCGGACATTCATGCATTTTGGTCTATAGATCTGGGACGAATAAAACGCCAAGCCATGTCTCGTCTGCTTGTGTTGGTGAACTGTGCTGTCCAGTTGCTCTTCTCCAGCGACATGTTTGTGGTCACAGCAAGTAAGTTCATATTGAATATTATTGTCATGGCTTTCTTATTTTTCTCTAACGAGCTGTTTCTGCCAATCCTTTCTCACTCACTGTGCCAAAACAGAATATCCATCTGGAAATGTGGACATTGTATGCGCTTTCGCCAACGATAGGTTGGTGGGTAAATGCTGAGCAGACAGCGCCAATATTTAATTCACCATTTATTGTGATGGATTTTAAATTATTCAGACGCATGTAACATGTTGACTTGATCGTTCAACTTTTACAAGTAACCTTCACCTGGTTATTTTGCAAATCTGTTTCTAATTAGCCAGTGATTATTAGTTAAGTAATTAACCATAGTTATTAACCATAGATATTAACCATAGATATTAACCATAGATATTAACCATAGTTATTAACCATAGTCATTAACCATAGATATTAACCATAGTCATTAACCATAGATATTAACCATAGATATTAACCATAGATATTAACCATAGATATTAACCATAGATATTAACCATAGTCATTAACCATAGATATTAACCATAGATATTAACCATAGATATTAACCATAGATATTAACCATAGATATTAACCATAGATATTAACCATAGATATTAACCATAGATATTAACCATAGATATTAACCATAGTCATTAACCATAGTCATTAACCATAGTCATTAACCATAGATATTAACCATAGTCATTAACCATAGATATTAACCATAGTCATTAACCATAGTCATTAACCATAGTCATTAACCATAGTCATTAACCATAGATATTAACCATAGTCATTAACCATAGTCATTAACCATAGATATTAACCATAGATATTAACCATAGTCATTAACCATAGATATTAACCATAGTCATTAACCATAGATATTAACCATAGATATTAACCATAGATCATTAACCATAGATATTAACCATAGTCATTAACCATAGATATTAACCATAGATATTAACCATAGATATTAACCATAGTCATTAACCATAGATATTAACCATAGATATTAACCATAGTCATTAACCATAGATATTAACCATAGATATTAACCATAGATATTAACCATAGATATTAACCATAGTCATTAACCATAGTCATTAACCATAGATATTAACCATAGATATTAACCATAGTCATTAACCATAGATATTAACCATAGATATTAACCATAGTCATTAACCATAGATATTAACCATAGTTATTAACCATAGATATTAACCATAGTCATTAACCATAGATATTAACCATAGATATTAACCATAGTCATTAACCATAGATATTAACCATAGATATTAACCATAGTCATTAACCATAGATATTAACCATAGTCATTAACCATAGTCATTAACCATAGATATTAACCATAGTTATTATTTATAGTATTTAACCATAGATTTAACCATAGATATTAGAACAGTTTTATTTAACCAGGTATTTATTGAGAACACCTTTATTTAACCAGGTAGGTTAGTTGAGAACACCTTTATTTAACCAGGTAGGTTAGTTGAGAACACCTTTATTTAACCAGGTAGGTTAGTTGAGAACAAGTTCTCATTTGCAATTGCGACCTGGCCAAGATAAAACAAAGTACTTCGACACAAACAACAACACAGAGTTACACATGGAGTAAACAAACATACAGTCAATAATACAGTAGAAAAAGTCTATATACAGTGTGTGCAAATGAGGTAAGACAAGGGAGGTAAGGCAATAAAATAGGCCATAGTGGCAAAGTAACTACAATATATCAATTAAACACTGGAGTGATAGATGTACAGAAAATGAATGTGCAAGTTGAGATACTGGGGTGCGAAGGAGCAAGATAAATAAATAAATACAGTGTGGGGATGAGGTAGTTGGATGGACTATTTACAGATGCAATGATCTGTGAGCTGCTCTGACAGCTGCTGCTTGAAGTTAGTGAGGGAGGTAAGAGTCTCCAGCTTCAGTGATTTTTGCAGTTTGTTCCAGACATTGGCAGCAGAGAAGTGGATGGAAAGGCGGCCAACGGAGGAATTGTCATTGGGGGTGACCAGTGAGATATACCTGCTGGAGCGCGTGCTACAGATGGGTGCGGCTATGGTGACAAGTGAGCTGAGATAAGGCTGGGCTTTACCTAGCAGAGACCTGTAGACAGTGGGTTTGGCGACAAGTATGAAGCGAGGGCCAGCCAACGAGAGCATACAGGTCACAGTGGTGGGTAGTATATGGGGCATTGGTGACAAAAAGGATGGAACTGTGATAGACTGCATCCAATTTGTTGAGTAGAGTGTTGGAGGCTATTTTGTAAATGACATCGCCGAAGTCGAGGATCGGTAGGATGGTCAGTTTTACGAGGGTATGTTTGGCTGCGTGAGTGAAGGATGCTTTGTTGCGAAATAGGAAGCCGATTCTCAATTTAATTTTGGATTGGAGATGCTTAATGTGGGTCTGGAAGGAGAGTTTACAGTCTAACCAGACTGGCACCCCCATAGAGACTGCCAGAGGCCCAGACAACAGGACCTCCGATTTGACACACTGAACTCTATCTGAGAAGTAGTTGGTGAACCAGGCGAGGCAGTAATTTGAGAAATCAAGGCTGTTGAGTCTGCCGATAAGAATGTGGTGATTGACAGAGTAGAAAGCCTTGGCCAGGTCGATGAATACGGTGAGATTCTAAATGGTCGGTGATCTGTTTGTTAACTTGGCTTTCGAAGACCTTAGAAAGGTGCAGTAGGATAGATATTGGTCTGTAGCAGTTTGGGTCTAGAGTGTGGGTCTAGCTGGGGTCTGGTTTTATGTTTAGCTGACCACGGCAGCTTTCCAATCTTTGGGGATCTCGGATGATACGAAAGATTGGTTGAACAGGCAAGTAATAGGGGTTGCAACAATTTCTGAAGATAATTTTAGAAAGAGAGTGTCCAGATTGTCTAGCAATCGTTATTAAACATAGTCATGCAGTATAATTGCATGTGTAATTATACATTTAGCAAATTTCCCTTTGCTAAATGTGGAAGACATTGTTTCTTGTATTCCCATGATACAGTTGATTCAATCACTGGACATCTAAAACAAAGGCTTCTTTGAAGACAGTGGAAACTTGGACATCTATTGTATCATCAATAATTTACCATTGTGTATCCATCCATTAAGTCCCAGTGCTTTACATACAGCAAGCTACCTGTCTATCGACATGTCTGTAAACAATACTCGTAGCGACATCTTGAACATTTTATTGTCGTCCGACATCAAACTTGTCGTTTTTCGTTAAGAAAAAGTATAAGTACAAAACGACAGGTTCTGCATGACATCAGCATCCCGGTGCTCCAGACCGTCACTATTTTAACACCGATAAACCCATCCATCTCAAAATGAATTCAGTTAATATCAGCCTAGCAAGCCAGGCAACTAAAAGCAATTTTGTAAACAATGTTTTGGTTCGTTGCTGGCTAGTTATCTAGAGGCTATCCAGTTCAAATAATGAATGACAGAGTATAAATGACAATGTCTGAAATGTAGCTACTTTTTGTTCATTTTTTTCAGGAAAATACATGTAAAAAACAGCTTAATAATTATTTACAAGGTAATAGTGAGCTTTACAGAAAATAGTTCATGGTCACACCGTGAATAAATAAAAGTAGATCATTCTATCGGATAATTTTTTAAAGTCCTGCATCATCTTGTCACGGGAGGATTTGGTTGCTGTGGCATTCCGTTAACAACGACATCGGACGTTACGGGAGGATTTGGTTGCTGTGGCATTCCGGTAACAACGACATCGGACGTTACGGGAGGATTTGGTTGCTTGCTGTGGCATTTGCTGTGGCATTCCGGTAACAACGACATCGGACGTTACGGGAGGATTTGGTTGCTGTGGCATTCCGGTAACAACGACATCGGACGTTACGGGAGGATTTGGTTGCTGTGGCATTCCGGTAACAACGACATCGGACGTTACGGGAGGATTTGGTTGCTGTGGCATTCCGGTAACAACGACATCGGACGTTACGGGAGGATTTGGTTGCTGTGGCATTCCGGTAACAACGACATCGGACGTTACGGGAGGATTTGGTTGCTGTGGCATTCCGGTAACAATGACATCGGACGTTACGGGAGGATTTGGTTGCTGTGGCATTCCGGTAACAACGACATCGGACGTTACGGGAGGATTTGGTTGCTGTGCCATTCCGGTAACAACGACATCGGACGTTACGGGAGGATTTGGTTACTGTGGCATTCCGGTAACAACGACATCGGACGTTACGGGAGGATTTGGTTGCTGTGGCATTCCGGTAACAAAGACATCGGACGTTACGGGAGGATTTGGTCTGGTTGCTGTGCCATTCCGGAAACAACGACATCGGACGTTACGGGAGGATTTGGTCTGGTTGCTGTGCCATTCCGGTAACAACGACATCGGACGTTACGGGAGGATTTGGTTGCTGTGCCATTCCGGTAACAACGACATCGGACGTTACGGGAGGATTTGGTCTGGTTGCTGTGCCATTCCGGTAACAACGACATCGGACGTTACGGGAGGACAACTTGTTTTGACCAGTGACAATTGTCGCGTTATAATTGTCTACACACATGTAGTTAGACCAAGTATAAACTGTCCATTAGGCTAATGCATATACATCCATATGCATTGCCATCAAAATAAGAAAACATATAGGCCAATAGTAGGCATGATGAATTCATGTTGTACCTCAGAACTTTCCATTATAATCAAGGTTTCTCACAATCTCTAATCTCTCTCTGAATTCACAGAACGCTGCAATTCTCTACGTTTGAAGTGGGTTTGAAAACGCGGGGCTTCCGTGGGCCCGCACCTTGGGTTGTGTGCTTTCTGTCCAGTGGGAAGAATCTGCTGCCCACTCGGTTGACAGTCGATTGATGTAGCGCGCATTGATGTTTAATCTCTGCGGGGAAAAAGGGATTCAGGAACAGGAAAATAATTAGAATAATCATTAGGACTGTCCCTAAATATGAATGGCTCACTGCAAACAGACCTGGATGATGAAATAGCTGTGGAACTAAGGTTGGCCATTCTGAACGCACCGAGACAGTTGGGATTTACAATCTGTCTATTTTAATTTGAACATCCAATATGAAAGATCTACATTTTATGGATCCCCATTAAGTTTTATTTTAATGAAATGACTTGACATCATTGAATAAATGGGGAATTATGGTGTGAAATATATTTTAGAAGGGGACAAATCAATGTTTTCAACTTAGAAAACGTATTTGACACATTTAAATACATGATTATGTTGTGCATTTTCATTTATACAGTGGTTATTATTCAACATGTCCTCATCTGGGACTTTAACTCACAACCTCTTGGTTCACAGCCTCCTGGTTCACAGCCTCCTGGTTCACAGCCTCCTGGTTCACAACCTCCTGGTTCACAACCTCTTGGTTCACAGCCTCCTGGTTCACAACCTCTTGGTTCACAGCCTCCTGGTTCACAACCTCCTGGTTCACAACCTCTTGGTTCACAGCCTCCTGGTTCACAACCTCTTGGTTCACAGCCTCCTGGTTCACAGCCTCTTGGTTCACAGCATTCCAATCTTCCTGTTCGACACCATGTCTGTTACCTTATCAAAATTATTTGAAAGAGAAAAATATATATATTTTACCTTGTAGGTCTGCTGCCGATAGCTGACAGGAGTCCCCTGGTGTGTGTGTGGTGACTGTAGAGACGTAGACAGGAAGGAACAGGACAAGACATGTGGAGACGTAGACAGGAAGGAACAGGACAAGACATGTAGAGACTGTAGAGACGTAGACAGGAAGGAACAGGACAAGACATGTGGAGACTGTAGAGACGTAGACAGGAAGCAACAGGACAAGACATGTGGAGACTGTAGAGACGTAGACAGGAAGGAACAGGACAAGACATGTGGAGACTGTAGAGACGTAGACAGGAAGGAACAGGACAAGACATGTGGAGACGTAGACAGGAAGGAACAGGACAAGACATGTGGTGACGTAGACAGGAAGGAACAGGACAAGACATGTAGAGACGTAGACAGGAAGGAACAGGACAAGACATGTAGAGACGTAGACAGGAAGGAACAGGACAAGACATGTGGTGACGTAGACAGGAAGGAACAGGACAAGACATGTGGAGACTGTAGAGACGTAGACAGGAAGGAACAGGACAAGACATGTGGTGACGTAGACAGGAAGGAACAGGACAAGACATGTGGAGACTGTAGAGACGTAGACAGGAAGGAACAGGACAAGACATGTGGAGACGTAGACAGGAAGGAACAGGACAAGACATGTGGAGACGTAGACAGGAAGGAACAGGACAAGACATGTAGAGACGTAGACAGGAAGGAACAGGACAAGACATGTAGAGACGTAGACAGGAAGGAACAGAACAAGACATGTGGAGACGTAGACAGGAAGGAACAGGACAAGACATGTAGAGACTGTAGAGACGTAGACAGGAAGGAACAGGACAAGACATGTGGAGACGTAGACAGGAAGGAACAGGACAAGACATGTGGAGACGTAGACAGGAAGGAACAGGACAAGACATGTGGAGACGTAGACAGGAAGGAACAGGACAAGACATGTGGAGACGTAGACAGGAAGGAACAGGACAAGACATGTGGAGACGTAGACAGGAAGGAACAGGACAAGACATGTGGAGACGTAGACAGGAAGGAACAGGACAAGACATGTAGAGACGAGACAGGAAGGAACAGGACAAGACATGTGGAGACTGTAGAGACGTAGACAGGAAGGAACAGGACAAGACATGTGGAGACGTAGACAGGAAGGAACAGGACAAGACATGTGGAGACGTAGACAGGAAGGAACAGGACAAGACATGTAGAGACGTAGACAGGAAGGAACAGGACAAGACATGTGGAGACTGTAGAGACGTAGACAGGAAGGAACAGGACAAGACATGTGGAGACGTAGACAGGAAGGAACAGGACAAGACATGTGGAGACGTAGACAGGAAGGAACAGGACAAGACATGTAGAGACGTAGACAGGAAGGAACAGGACAAGACATGTGGAGACGTAGACAGGAAGGAACAGGACAAGACATGTGGAGACGTAGACAGGAAGGAACAGGACAAGACATGTGGAGACGTAGACAGGAAGGAACAGGACAAGACATGTGGAGACGTAGACAGGAAGGAACAGGACAAGACATGTAGAGATGTAGACAGGAAGGAACAGGACAAGACATGTAGAGACTGTAGAGACGTAGACAGGAAGGAACAGGACAAGACATGTGGAGACGTAGACAGGAAGGAACAGGACAAGACATGTAGAGACTGTAGAGACGTAGACAGGAAGGAACAGGACAAGACATGTGGAGACATAGACAGGAAGCAACAGGACAATACGTGTGGTCCAAGGTTTTCTCTGAGAGCCAGAGGCTCTGTCCCCGACTCACACCGAGATCTGCAATGCCACCATCGTTGCTTGTCCCACTGTAGAGTCCCTGTGCAGAATGTAAACTTACACACACAAACACACACACACACATACACACACCCACGCACACACACACATAAACACATATACAAACACTCACACAGACAGCCAGACCAGTTGGGAGTCATCAGCGGTTATAATAAACTACATTACCTTGACCTGATCTTCCCGGTCCACATGGTGAAAAGCCAAGAAAAATACATCGGGTTGTTAGTGACACAAACGGTAATTTACCCTTGCTTGAAATATACCTGCAGGCTTGAAATATACCTGCAGGCTTGAAATATACCTGCAGGCTTGAAATATACCTGCAGGCTTGAAATATACCAGCAGGCTTGAAATATACCTGCAGGCTTGAAATATACCTGCAGGCTTGAAATATACCTGCAGGCTTGAAATATACCTGCAGGCTTGAAATATACCTGCAGGCTTGAAATATACCTGCAGGCTTGAAATATACCTGCAGGCTTGAAATATACCTGCAGGCTTGAAATATACCAGCAGGCTTGAAATATACCTGCAGGCTTGAAATATACCTGCAGGCTTGAAATATACCTGCAGGCTTGAAATATACCAGCAGGCTTGAAATCCACCAGCAGGCTTGAAATATACCTGCAGGCTTGAAATATACCAGCAGGCTTGAAATATACCAGCAGGCTTGAATTATTCCACCAGGCTTGAATTATTCCACCAGGCTTGAAATATACCTGCAGGCTTGAAATATACCAGCAGGCTTGAAATATACCTGCAGGATTGAAATATACCTGCAGGCTTGAAATATACCTGCAGGCTTGAAATATACCTGCAGGCTTGAAATATACCAGCAGGCTTGAATTATTCCACCAGGCTTGAATTATTCCACCAGGCTTGAAATATACCTGCAGGCTTGAAATATACCAGCAGACTTGAAATATACCAGCAGGCTTGAATTATTCCACCAGGCTTGAATTATTCCACCAGGCTTGAAATATACCTGCAGGCTTGAAATATACCTGCAGGCTTGAAATATACCTGCAGGCTTGAAATATACCTGCAGGCTTGAAATATACCTGCAGGCTTGAAATATAAGGCTTGAAATACCTGCAGGCTTGAAATATACCTGCAGGCTTGAAATATACCTGCAGGCTTGAAATATACCTGCAGGCTTGAAATATACCTGCAGGCTTGAAATATACCTGCAGGCTTGAATTATTCCAGCAGGCTTGAATTATTCCACCAGGCTTGAAATATACCTGCAGGCTTGAAATATACCAGCAGGCTTGAAATATACCAGCAGGCTTGAAATATTCCACCAGGCTTGAATTATTCCACCAGGCTTGAAATATACCTGCAGGCTTGAAATATACCTGCAGGCTTGAAATATACCTGCAGGCTTGAAATATACCAGCAGGCTTGAAATATACCTGCAGGCTTGAAATATACCTGCAGGCTTGAAATATACCTGCAGGCTTGAAATATACCTGCAGGCTTGAAATATACCTGCAGGCTTGAAATATACCTGCAGGCTTGAAATATACCTGCAGGCTTGAAATATACCTGCAGGCTTGAAATATACCAGCAGGCTTGAAATATACCTGCAGGCTTGAAATATACCTGCAGGCTTGAAATATACCTGCAGGCTTGAAATATACCAGCAGGCTTGAAATATACCTGCAGGCTTGAAATATACCAGCAGGCTTGAAATATACCTGCAGGCTTGAAATATACCTGCAGGCTTGAAATATACCTGCAGGCTTGAAATATACCTGCAGGCTTGAAATATACCTGCAGGCTTGAAATATACCAGCAGGCTTGAAATATACCAGCAGGCTTGAAATATACCAGCAGGCTTGAAATATACCTGCAGGCTTGAAATATACCTGCAGGCTTGAAATATACCAGCAGGCTTGAATTATTCCACCAGGCTTGAATTATTCCACCAGGCTTGAAATATACCTGCAGGCTTGAAATATACCAGCAGGCTTGAAATATACCAGCAGGCTTGAATTATTCCACCAGGCTTGAATTATTCCACCAGGCTTGAAATATACCTGCAGGCTTGAAATATACCAGCAGGCTTGAAATATACCTGCAGGCTTGAAATATACCTGCAGGCTTGAAATATACCTGCAGGCTTGAAATATACCTGCAGGCTTGAAATATACCAGCAGGCTTGAATTATTCCACCAGGCTTGAATTATTCCACCAGGCTTGAAATATACCTGCAGGCTTGAAATATACCAGCAGGCTTGAAATATACCAGCAGGCTTGAATTATTCCACCAGGCTTGAATTATTCCACCAGGCTTGAAATATACCTGCAGGCTTGAAATATACCAGCAGGCTTGAAATATACCTGCAGGCTTGAAATATACCTGCAGGCTTGAAATATACCTGCAGGCTTGAAATATACCTGCAGGCTTGAAATATACCTGCAGGCTTGAAATATACCAGCAGGCTTGAAATATACCTGCAGGCTTGAAATATACCTGCAGGCTTGAAATATACCTGCAGGCTTGAAATATACCTGCAGGCTTGAAGGCTTGAAATATACCTGCAGGCTTGAAATATACCAGCAGGCTTGAAATATACCTGCAGGCTTGAAATATACCTGCAGGCTTGAAATATACCTGCAGGCTTGAAATATACCTGCAGGCTTGAAATATACCTGCAGGCTTGAAATATACCAGCAGGCTTGAAATATACCAGCAGGCTTGAATTATTCCACCAGGCTTGAATTATTCCACCAGGCTTGAAATATACCTGCAGGCTTGAAATATACCACCAGGCTTGAAATATACCTGCAAGCTTGAATTTTACCACCAGGCTTGAAATATACCTGCAGGCTTGAATTTTACCACCAGGCTTGAAATATACCTGCAGGCTTGAATTTTACCACCAGGCTTGAATTATACCTGCAGGCTTGAATTTTACCACCAGGCTTGAATTTTACCACCAGGCTTGAATTATACCAGCAGGCTTGAAATATACCTGCAGGCTTGAATTTTACCACCAGGCTTGAATTATACCAGCAGGCTTGAAATATACCTGCAGGCTTGAAATATACCAGCAGGCTTGAATTATTCCACCAGGCTTGAATTATTCCACCAGGCTTGAAATATACCTGCAGGCTTGAAATATACCTGCAGGCTTGAAATATACCAGCAGGCTTGAAATATACCAGCAGGCTTGAAATATACCAGCAGGCTTGAAATATACCTGCAGGCTTGAAATATACCTGCAGGCTTGAAATATACCAGCAGGCTTGAAATATACCTGCAGGCTTGAAATATACCAGCAGGCTTGAAATATACCAGCAGGCTTGAATTATTCCACCAGGCTTGAATTATTCCACCAGGCTTGAAATATACCTGCAGGCTTGAAATATACCTGCAGGCTTTAAATATACCTGCAGGCTTGAAATATACCTGCAGGCTTGAAATATACCTGCAGGCTTGAAATATACCAGCAGGCTTGAAATATACCTGCAGGCTTGAAATATACCAGCAGGCTTGAAATATACCTGCAGGCTTGAAATATACCAGCAGGCTTGAAATATAGCAGGCTTGAAATATACCTGCAGGCTTGAAATATACCAGCAGGCTTGAAATATACCTTCCTTGAAATATACCTGCAGGCTTGAAATATACCTGCAGGCTTGAAATATACCTGCAGGCTTGAAATATACCTGCAGGCTTGAAATATACCTGCAGGCTTGAAATATACCAGCAGGCTTGAAATATACCTGCAGGCTTGAAATATACCTGCAGGCTTGAAATATACCTGCAGGCTTGAAATATACCTGCAGGCTTGAAATATACCTGCAGGCTTGAAATATACCTGCAGGCTTGAAATATACCTGCAGGCTTGAAATATACCAGCAGGCTTGAAATATACCTGCAGGCTTGAAATATACCTGCAGGCTTGAAATATACCTGCAGGCTTGAAATATACCTGCAGGCTTGAAAATTACTTGAAATATACCTGCAGGCTTGAAATATACCAGCAGGCATGAATTATTCCACCAGGCTTGAAATATACCTGCAGGCTTGAAATATACCAGCAGGCTTGAAATATACCTGCAGGCTTGAAATATACCTGCAGGCTTGAAATATACCTGCAGGCTTGAAATATACCAGCAGGCATGAATTATTCCACCAGGCTTGAAATATACCTGCAGGCTTGAAATATACCAGCAGGCTTGAAATATACCTGCAGGCTTGAAATATACCTGCAGGCTTGAAATATACCTGCAGGCTTGAAATATACCTGCAGGCTTGAAATATACCTGCAGGCTTGAAATATACCAGCAGGCTTGAAATATACCTGCAGGCTTGAAATATACCTGCAGGCTTGAAATATACCTGCAGGCTTGAAATATACCTGCAGGCTTGAAATATACCTGCAGGCTTGAAATATACCTGCAGGCTTGAAATATACCTGCAGGCTTGAAATATACCTGCAGGCTTGAAATATACCAGCAGGCTTGAAATATATGCAGGCTTGAAATATACCTGCAGGCTTGAAATATACCTGCAGGCTTGAAATATACCTGCAGGCTTGAAATATACCTGCAGGCTTGAAATATACCAGCAGGCATGAATTATTCCACCAGGCTTGAAATATACCTGCAGGCTTGAAATATACCAGCAGGCTTGAAATATACCAGCAGGCTTGAATTATTCCACCAGGCTTGAATTATTCCACCAGGCTTGAAATATACCTGCAGGCTTGAAATATACCACCAGGCTTGAAATATACCAGCAGGCTTGAAATATACCTGCAGGCTTGAAATATACCTGCAGGCTTGAAATATACCTGCAGGCTTGAAATATACCTGCAGGCTTGAAATATACCAGCAGGCTTGAAATATACCAGCAGGCTTGAAATATACCAGCAGGCTTGAATTATTCCACCAGGCTTGAATTATTCCACCAGGCTTGAAATATACCTGCAGGCTTGAAATATACCAGCAGGCTTGAAATATACCAGCAGGCTTGAAATATACCTGCAGGCTTGAAATATACCTGCAGGCTTGAAATATACCTGCAGGCTTGAAATATACCAGCAGGCTTGAATTATTCCACCAGGCTTGAATTATTCCACCAGGCTTGAAATATACCTGCAGGCTTGAAATATACCTGCAGGCTTGAAATATACCTGCAGGCTTGAATTTTACCACCAGGCTTGAAATATACCTGCAAGCTTGAATTTTACCACCAGGCTTGAAATATACCTGCAGGCTTGAAATTTACCACCAGGCTTGAAATATACCTGCAGGCTTGAATTTTACCACCAGGCTTGAAATATACCTGCAGGCTTGAATTTTACCACCAGGCTTGAAATATACCTGCAGGCTTGAATTTTACCACCAGGCTTGAATTATACCTGCAGGCTTGAATTTTACCACCAGGCTTGAAATATACCTGCAGGCTTGAATTTTACCAGCAGGCTTGAATTTTACCACCAGGCTTGAATTATACCAGCAGGCTTGAAATATACCTGCAGGCTTGAAATATACCAGCAGGCTTGAATTATTCCACCAGGCTTGAATTATTCCACCAGGCTTTAAATATACCTGCAGGCTTGAAATATACCTGCAGGCTTGAAATATACCTGCAGGCTTGAAATATTCCCAGCAGGCTTGAAATATACCTGCAGGCTTGAAATATACCTGCAGGCTTGAAATATACCTGCAGGCTTGAAATATACCAGCAGGCTTGAATTATTCCACCAGGCTTGAATTATTCCACCAGGCTTGAAATATACCTGCAGGCTTGAAATATACCTGCAGGCTTGAAATATACCTGCAGGCTTGAATTTTACCACCAGGCTTGAAATATACCTGCAAGCTTGAATTTTACCACCAGGCTTGAAATATACCTGCAGGCTTGAATTTTACCACCAGGCTTGAAATATACCTGCAGGCTTGAATTTTACCACCAGGCTTGAAATATACCTGCAGGCTTGAATTTTACCACCAGGCTTGAAATATACCTGCAGGCTTGAATTTTACCACCAGGCTTGAATTATACCTGCAGGCTTGAATTTTACCACCAGGCTTGAAATATACCTGCAGGCTTGAATTTTACCAGCAGGCTTGAATTTTACCACCAGGCTTGAATTATACCAGCAGGCTTGAAATATACCTGCAGGCTTGAAATATACCAGCAGGCTTGAATTATTCCACCAGGCTTGAATTATTCCACCAGGCTTTAAATATACCTGCAGGCTTGAAATATACCTGCAGGCTTGAAATATACCTGCAGGCTTGAAATATACCAGCAGGCTTGAAATATACCTGCAGGCTTGAAATATACCTGCAGGCTTGAAATATACCTGCAGGCTTGAAATATACCTGCAGGCTTGAAATATACCAGCAGGCTTGAAATATACCTGCAGGCTTGAAATATACCTGCAGGCTTGAAATATACCTGCAGGCTTGAAATATACCTGCAGGCTTGAAATATACCTGCAGGCTTGAAATATACCTGCAGGCTTGAAATATACCTGCAGGCTTGAAATATACCAGCAGGCTTGAATTATACCTGCAGGCTTGAAATATACCTGCAGGCTTGAAATATACCTGCAGGCTTGAAATATACCAGCAGGCTTGAAATATACCTGCAGGCTTGAATTATTCCAGCAGGCTTGAAATATACCTGCAGGCTTGAAATATACCTGCAGGCTTGAAATATACCTGCAGGCTTGAAATATACCTGCAGGCTTGAAATATACCAGCAGGCTTGAAATATACCTGCAGGCTTGAAATATACCTGCAGGCTTGAAATATACCTGCAGGCTTGAAATATACCTGCAGGCTTGAAATATACCAGCAGGCTTGAAATATACCTGCAGGCTTGAAATATACCTGCAGGCTTGAAATATACCTGCAGGCTTGAAATATACCAGCAGGCTTGAAATATACCTGCATGCTTGAAATATACCTGCAGGCTTGAAATATACCTGCAGGCTTGAAATATACCTGCAGGCTTGAAATATACCAGCAGGCTTGAAATATACCAGCAGGCTTGAAATATACCTGCAGGCTTGAAATATACCTGCAGGCTTGAAATATACCTGCAGGCTTGAAATATACCTGCAGGCTTGAAATATACCTGCAGGCTTGAAATATACCAGCAGGCTTGAATTATTCCACCAGGCATGAATTATTCCACCAGGCTTGAAATATACCTGCAGGCTTGAAATATACCAGCAGGCTTGAAATATACCAGCAGGCTTGAATTATTCCACCAGGCTTGAATTATTCCACCAGGCTTGAAATATACCTGCAGGCTTGAAATATACCAGCAGGCTTGAAATATACCAGCAGGCTTGAAATATACCTGCAGGCTTGAAATA
The DNA here is from genome assembly GCF_021184085.1 of Oncorhynchus gorbuscha. Lineage (NCBI taxonomy): Eukaryota > Metazoa > Chordata > Actinopteri > Salmoniformes > Salmonidae > Oncorhynchus > Oncorhynchus gorbuscha. The sequence goes on from NC_060184.1 coordinate 4,536,745, forward strand.
TACCTGCAGGCTTGAAATATACCTGCAGGCTTGAAATATACCAGCAGGCTTGAATTATTCCACCAGGCTTGAATTATTCCACCAGGCTTGAAATATACCTGCAGGCTTGAAATATACCTGCAGGCTTGAATTTTACCACCAGGCTTGAAATATACCTGCAAGCTTGAATTTTACCACCAGGCTTGAAATATACCTGCAGGCTTGAATTTTACCACCAGGCTTGAAATATACCTGCAGGCTTGAATTTTACCACCAGGCTTGAAATATACCTGCAGACTTGAATTTTACCACCAGGCTTGAAATATACCTGCAGGCTTGAATTTTACCACCAGGCTTGAATTATACCTGCAGGCTTGAATTTTACCACCAGGCTTGAAATATACCTGCAGGCTTGAATTTTACCAGCAGGCTTGAATTTTACCACCAGGCTTGAATTATACCAGCAGGCTTGAATTATACCAGCAGGCTTGAAATATACCTGCAGGCTTGAATTTTACCACCAGGCTTGAAATATACCTGCAGGCTTGAATTTTACCACCAGGCTTGAATTATACCTGCAGGCTTGAATTTTACCACCAGGCTTGAAATATACCTGCAGGCTTGAATTTTACCAGCAGGCTTGAATTTTACCACCAGGCTTGAATTATACCAGCAGGCTTGAATTATACCAGCAGGCTTGAAATATACCAGCAGGCTTGAATTATACCACCAGGCTTGAAATATACCACCAGGCTTGAAATATACCACCAGGCTTGAAATATACCACCAGGCTTGAATTATACCACCATGCTTGAAATATACCAGCAGGCTTTAATTATACCACCAGGCTTGAATTATACCACCAGGCTTGAAATATACCAGCAGGCTTTAATTATACCACCAGGCTTGAAATATACCACCAGGCTTGAAATATACCAGCAGGCTTTAATTATACCACCAGGCTTGAATTATACCAGCAGGCTTGAAATATACCAGCAGGCTTTAATTATACCACCAGGCTTGAAATATACCACCAGGCTTGAAATATACCAGCAGGCTTGAATTATACCACCAGGCTTGAATTATACCAGCAGGCTTGAATTATACCACCAGGCTTGAATTATACCAGCAGGCTGCTAGAGGATTGTATTAGCGGAGAATGTATGTGTATCTCTGACTCTCATGGATAGATGGGCCATGGAGTGGCTATACAGAATCATTGTGACTCTCATGGATAGATGGGCCATGGAGTGGCTATACAGAATCATTGTGACTCTCATGGATAGATGGGCCATGGAGTGGCTATACAGAATCATTGTGACTCATGGATAGATGGGCCATGGAGTGGCTATACAGAATCATTGTGACTCTCATGGATAGATGGGCCATAGAGTGGCTATACAGAATCATTGTGACTCTCATGGATAGATGGGCCATGGAGTGGCTATACAGAAACATTGTGACTCTCATGGATAGATGGGCCATAGAGTGGCTATACAGAATCATTGTGACTCTCATGGATAGATGGGCCATAGAGTGGCTATACAGAATCATTGTGACTCTCATGGATAGATGGGCCATAGAGTGGCTATACAGAATCATTGTGACTCTCATGGATAGATGGGCCATAGAGTGGCTATACAGAATCATTGTGACTCTCATGGATAGATGGGCCATAGAGTGGCTATACAGAAACATTGTGACTCTCATGGATAGATGGGCCATAGAGTGGCTATACAGAATCATTGTGACTCTCATGGATAGATGGGCCATGGAGTGGCTATACAGAAACATTGTGACTCTCATGGATAGATGGGCCATGGAGTGGCTATACAGAATCATTGTGACTCTCATGGATAGATGGGCCATAGAGTGGCTATACAGAATCATTGTGAGTCTCATGGATAGATGGGCCATGGAGTGGCTATACAGAATCATTGTGACTCTCATGGATAGATGGGCCATGGAGTGGCTATACAGAATCATTGTGACTCTCATGGATAGATGGGCCATGGAGTGGCTATACAGAAACATTGTGACTCTCATGGATAGATGGGCCATGGAGTGGCTATACAGAATCATTGTGACTCTCATGGATAGATGGGCCATAGAGTGGCTATACAGAAACATTGTGACAAATACTTGAAGCAGCTGAACGTATTGATATTGCAAATAAAATTCAACATTCAGTCAGCCATCTTTCAGTTCTTTGACTGATATTTGCAAGACTGCCTTAAGTCAAATATCTGATAACCTGTGGTTTAACCACATACTGTATCTCAGTGAGGACAAAGGCATGGACCAAAACGCAACGTGGTAAGTGTTCATGATTCGTTATTACTCAAAACACACCCGAACAAAATAACAAAGTGAAAAAACAAAACAGTCCTGAAAGGTGAACAGACACTAAACAGAAAATAACTACCCACAAAACACAGGTGGGGAAAAGGCTGCCTAAGTATGATTCCCAATCAGAGACAACGATAGACAGCTGCCTCTGATTGGAAACCACACACCAAGAAATAGGAAACATAGAATGCCCACCCTAATCACACCCTGACCTTACCAAATAGAGAAATAAAACAGCTCTCTAAGGTCAGGGCGGGACAGTGCCTGTATATCTGCCTGTCTTTCTGTCTGCCTGTCTGTCTGCTTGTCTGTCTGTCTGCCTGCGTGCCTGTATGTGTGCCTGTCTGTCTAACTGTCTGTGTGTCTATCTACCTGTATGGGTGCCCATCTGTCTAACTGTCTGTGTGTCTATCTACCTTTGTGGGTGCCTATCTGTCTGGCTGACGACCTGACTGGTTGTCTGGATGCCTGTCTGTCTGTCTGTCTGTCTGTCTGTCTGTCTGTCTGTCTGTCTGTCTGTCTGTCTGTCTGTCTGTCTGTCTGTCTGTCTGTCTGTCTGTCTGTCTGTCTGTCTGTCTGTCTGTCTGTCTGTCTGTCTGTCTGTCTGTCTGTCTGTCTGTCTGTCTGTCTGTCTGTCTGTCTGTCTGTATGCCTGAGGGATTGTAGGCAGTGATTACATTAAACTCATACTAGCCCCTGGACCCATCTGGTCCTAGTGTATTGTCACACTGTCCCTGGTCACCTTCTGAGCTGTGTCACAAATACTACCCTCCCCATATAGGGCCTTGGTCAAAAGTAGTGCACTATAAAGTGACTAGGGAGTAGGGTGTCATTTCAGACACACTGTCTCTTATAGGATGAATGAACGCTGTTACACCTGAGGGAGATGACAGTGTGAGACACTTCCCTGACTCTATCTAGCTGTCCTCCATTTGACCCATCACTAAGCTTGCTTGCTGTAGCCATTGTAGAGACTGCCTGGCTTTGTTTAGAATGGAAGATTAGAATGTTGTGGAGTTCTGGTGACACCTACACTTGTTTCTGACACTGTCAGGTATCCTCAAGGTGCTTTCCAAACAACAACCATAATCTAAACACAGACTTGCGAAACAGGTGTATATATACTGAGATCATGTGACACTTAGATTGCACACAGGTGTATATATACTGAGATCATGTGACAGATCATGTGACACTTAGATTGCACACAGGTGTATATATACTGAGATCATGTGACAGATCATGTGACACTTAGATTGCACACAGGTGTATATATACTCAAATCAAATCAAATCAAATCAAATCAAATTTTATTTGTCACATACACATGGTTAGCAGATGTTAATGCGAATGTAGCGAAATGCTTGTGCTTCTAGTTCCGACAATGCAGTGATAACCAACAAGTAATCTAACTAACAATTCCAAAACTACTGTCTTATACACAGTGTAAGGGGATAAGGAACATGTACATAAGGATATATGAATGAGTGATGGTACAGAGCAGCATACAGTAGATGGTATCGAGTACAGTATATACATATGAGATGAGTGTGTAGACAAAGTAAACAAAGTGGCATAGTTAAAGTGGCTAGTGATACATGTGTTACATAAGGATGCAGTCGATGATGTAGAGTACAGTATATACATATGCATATGAGATGAATAATGTAGGGTAAGTAACATTATATAAGGTAGCATTGTTTAAAGTGGCTAGTGATATATTTACATCATTTCCCATCAATTCCCATTATTAAAATGGCTGGAGTTGGGTCAGTGTCAATGACAGTGTGTTGGCAGCAGCCACTCAATGTTAGTGGTGGCTGTTTAACAGTCTGATGGCCTTGAGATAGAAGCTGTTTTTCAGTCTCTCGGTGCTTTGATGCACCTGTACTGACCTCGCCTTCTGGATGATAGCGGGGTGAACAGGCAGTGGTTCGGGTGGTTGATGTCCTTGATGATCTTTATGGCCTTCCTGTAACAACGGGTGGTGTAGGTGTCCTGGAGGGCAGGTAGTTTGCCCCCGGTGATGCGTTGTGCAGTCCTCACTACCCTCTGGAGAGCCTTACGGTTGAGGGCGGAGCAGTTGCCGTACCAGGCGGTGATACAGCCCGCCAGGATGCTCTCGATTGTGCATCTGTAGAAGTTTGTGAGTGCTTTTGGTGACAAGCCAAATTTCTTCAGCCTCCTGAGGTTGAATAGGCGCTGCTGCGCTTCTTCACGACGCTGTCAGTGTGAGTGGACCAATTCAGTTTGTCTGTGATGTGTATGCCAGGAACTTAAAACTAGCTACCCTCTCCACTACTGTTCCATCGATGTGGATAGGGGGGTGTTCCCTCTGCTGTTTCCTGAAGTCCACAATCATCTCCTTAGTTTTGTTGACGTTGAGTGTGAGGTTATTTTCCTGACACCACACTCCGAGGGCCCTCACCTCCTCCCTGTAGGCCGTCTCGTCGTTGTTGGTAATCAAGCCTACCACTGTTGTGTCGTCCGCAAACTTGATGATTGAGTTGGAGGCGTGACGCAGTCGTGGGTGAACAGGAGTACAGGAGAGGGCTCAGAACGCACCCTTGTGGGGCCCCTGTGTTGAGGATCAGCGGGGAGGAGATGTTGTTGCCTACCCTCACCACCTGGGGGCGGCCCGTCAGGAAGTCCAGTACCCAGTTGCACAGGGCGGGGTCGAGACCCAGGGTCTCGAGCTTGATGACGAGCTTGGAGGGCAGATCATGTGACACTTAGATTGCACACAGGTGTATATATACTGAGATCATGTGAAAGATCATGTGACACTTATTATATATTACTTAGATTGCACACAAGTGTATATATACTGAGATCATGTGACAGATCATGTGACACTTAGATTGCACACCGGTGGATATATACTGAGATCATGTGACAGATCATGTGACACTTAGATTGCACACAGGTGGACTTTATTTAACTAATTATGTGACATGTAGAAGTTGAAGGTTAAGTTGACGTAGTTGCTACGCGATTAAAGGCTACATGTTAGCTGTTCCCATCACATAAGCTTACACATTTAGCCCCTATGCTAACCTCACCAGGTGGCCTGTAAATTATTTCTTGTAACAGATTCTGTATGAGCCGATTAAAAGCGTTGACGTAGTTGGACATGTTCCAACACTTGTTCATTGAAGCGTCCTGAACAGAAATTCAAAAGCACATTCTGATAATCAAAGCAACTAAATCAGGTGTATTTGATTGCCTGGTCAAATTGCTCTCTGTGTTGGGTGACTAGCTCCAAGGTTGCAGATTGTGACAAGGGTTTAAATCTTTACTATGGCCATACCATGGTTATATTACATGGGTTATATTACAATGGCTTTTTTATTCCGTAATGCCCAGCTCTGTGGACCTATGGACAGATACTACAATCTCCTCTGTGGAGAAATGGACAGATTCTACAATATCCTCTGTGGACCAATGGACAGATACTACAATCTCCTCTGTGGAGAAATGGACAGATTCTACAATATCCTCTGTGGACCAATGGACAGATACTACAATCTCCTCTGTGGACCAATGGACAGATTCTACAATCTCCTCTGTGGACCAATGGACAGAGATACTACAATCTCCTCTGTGGACCTATGGACAGATTCTACAATCTCCTCTGTGGACCTATGGACAGATTCTACAATCTCTCTGTGGACCAATGTACAGATACAATCTCCTCTGTGGACCAATGTACAGATACAATCTCCTCTGTGGACCAATGGACAGATACTACAATCTCCTCTGTGGAGAAATGGACAGATTCTACAATATCCTCTGTGGACCAATGGACAGATACTACAATCTCCTCTGTGGACCAATGGACAGATACTACAATCTCCTCTGTGGACCTATGGACAGAGATACTACAATCTCCTCTGTGGACCTATGGACAGATTCTACAATCTCCTCTGTGGACCTATGGACAGATTCTACAATCTCCTCTGTGGACCAATGTACAGATACAATCTCCTCTGTGGACCAATGTACAGATACAATCTCCTCTGTGGACCAATGGACAGATACTACAATCTCCTCTGTGGAGAAATGGACAGATTCTACAATATCCTCTGTGGACCAATGGACAGATACTACAATCTCCTCTGTGGACCAATGGACAGAGATACTACAATCTCCTCTGTGGACCTATGGACAGATACTACAATCTCCTCTGTGGACCTATGGACAGATACTACAATCTCCTCTGTGGACCTATGGACAGATACTACAATCTCCTCTGTGGACCTATGGACAGATACTACAATCTCCTCTGTGGACCTATGGACAGATACTACAATCTCCTCTGTGGACCAATGGACAGAGATACTACAATCTCCTCTGTGGACCAATGGATCTCCTCTGTGGAGAAATGGACAGATACTACAATCTCCTCTGTGGACCAATGGACAGATACTACAATCTCCTCTGTGGACCAATGGACAGATACTCCAATCTCCTCTGTGGACCAATGGACAGATACTACAATCTCCTCTGTGGACCAATGGACAGATACTACAATCTCCTCTGTGACCAATGGACAGATACTACAATCTCCTCTGTGGACCAATGGACAGATACTACAATCTCCTCTGTGGACCAATGGACAGATACTACAATCTCCTCTGTGGACCAATGGACAGATACTACAATCTCCTCTGTGGACCAATGGACAGATACTCCAATCTCCTCTGTGGACCAATGGACAGATACTCCAATCTCCTCTGTGGACCAATGGACAGATACTACAATCTCCTCTGTGGACCAATGGACAGATACTACAATCTCCTCTGTGGACCAATGGACAGATACTACAATCTCCTCTGTGGACCAATGGACAGATACTACAATCTCCTCTGTGGACCAATGGACAGATACTACAATCTCCTCTGTGGACCAATGACAGACCAATCTCCTCTGTGGACCAATGGACAGATACTACAATCTCCTCTGTGGACCAATGGACAGATACTACAATCTCCTCTGTGGACCAATGGACAGATACTACAATCTCCTCTGTGGACCAATGGACAGATACTACAATCTCCTCTGTGGACCAATGGACCTACAATCTCCTCTGTGGACCAATGGACAGATACTACAATCTCCTCTGTGGAGCTTTGCAGCTCCTTCAGGGTTATCTTTGGTCTCTTTGTTGCCTCTCTGATTAATGCCCTCCCTGCCTGGTCCGTGAGTTTTGGTGGGCGGCCTTCTCTTGGCAGGTTTGTTGTGGTGCCATATTCTTTCATTTTTTTTAATAATGGTGCTTCGTGGGATGTTAAAAGTTTCGGATATTTTTTTATAACCCAACCCTGATCTGTACTTGTCCACAACTTTGTCCCTGACCTGTTTGGAGAGCTCCTTGGTGTTCATGCTGCACCTTGCTTGGTGGTGCCCCTTGCTTGGTGGTGCCCCTTGCTTGGTGGTGCCCCTTGCTTGGTGGTGCCCCTTGCTAAGTGGTGTTGCAGACTCTGGGGCCTTTCAGAACAGGTGCATATATCCTGAGATCATGTGACACTTAGATTGCACACAGGTGGACTTTATGTAACTAATAATGTGACTTCTGAAGGTAATTGGTGGCACCAGATGTTATTTAGGGACTTCATAGCAAAGGGGGGTGATTGCATATTTACGCACAACTTTTCAGTTGTTATTTTTTTAAATAAGTATTTTTTTTTCATTTCATTTCACCAATTTGGACTATTTTGTCTATGTCCATTACATGAAATCAAAATAAAAATATATTTAAATTCCAGGTTGTAATGCAACAAAATAAGAAAAATGGGGGTGAATACTTCAGCATGGCACTGTATATGACATAGGGTATATGACTTAGGGTATATGACATAGGGTATATGACATAGGGTATATGACATAGGGTATATGACATAGGTTATATGACATAGGGTATATGACATAGGGTATATGACATAGGTTATATGACATAGGGTATATGACATAGGGTATATGACATAGGGTATATGACTTAGGGTATATGACATAGGGTATATGACATAGGTTATATGACATAGGGTATATGACATAGGGTATATGACTTAGGGTATATGACTTAGGGTATATGACATAGGTTATATGACATAGGGTATATGACATAGGGTATATGACATAGGTTATATGACTTAGGGTATATGACTTAGGGTATATGACATAGGTTATATGACTTAGGTATATGACTTAGGGTATATGACATAGGTTATATGACATAGGGTATATGACATAGGTATATGACATAGGTTATATGACTTAGGGTATATGACTTAGGGTATATGACATAGGTTATATGACATAGGTTATATGACATAGGGTATATGACATAGGGTATATGACATAGGGTATATGACTTAGGGTATATGACATAGGTTATATGACATAGGGTATATGACATAGGGTATATGACATAGGGTATATGACTTAGGGTATATGACTTAGGGTATATGACATAGGGTATATGACATATGGTATATGACTTAGGGTATATGACATAGGTTATATGACATAGGGTATATGACATAGGTTATATGACAGGGTATATGACATAGGTTATATGGCATAGGGTATATGACATAGGTTATATGACATAGGGTATATGACATAGGGTATATGACATAGGTTATATGACATAGGGTATATGACATAGGTTATATGGCATAGGGTATATGACATAGGTTATATGACATAGGGTATATGACATAGGGTATATGACATAGGTTATATGACATAGGGTATATGACATAGGTTATATGGCATAGGGTATATGACATAGGTTATATGATATAGGGTATATATAGGTTATATGGCACAAATTTTGCTACACTCTCATTAACATCTGCCAACCACATGTATGTGACCAGTAAAATGTGAATTGATTTGATAGGCTATATTATATTATATATTATTTGACAAATTCATAAGGAAAGCAATTTTTGGAACAAGTTAGATTTGGTAATGAATGAGAACACATTAGATTTGGTCTATATGAGAACACATTAGATTTGGTAATGAATGAGAACACATTAGATTTGGTAATGAATGAGAACACATTAGATTTGGTAATGAATGAGAACACATTAGATTTGGTAATGAATGAGAACACATTAGATTTGGTAATGAATGAGAACACATTAGATTTGGTAATGAATGAGAACACATTAGATTTGGTAATGAATGAGAACATGTTAGATTTGGTAATGAATGAGAACACATTAAAGACTACCTTCTTTAGCTAAGATTCTTGAATCATTGGTCAATGTACAACTTTGTTCCTTTTTATCTGATAATTGTATTCTTAATATAAACCAATCAGGGTTTTAGGCCTGGGCATAGTACTACCACAGCAACCACGCTAGTTGTTAATGATCTTATCAAGGCCTTGGATGCTAAAAAAAGAGCTGTGCTGCTTTGTTTATTGATCTGTCAAAGACTTTCAACACTGTTGATCATTCTGTTTGGCTGAAGAAATGATCAAGAATAGGCCTGGGATATACATCCTGTTTATAGTTTCAGAATTATCGTAGTGACAGAACTCAGGACATCTTGCCAGATGGGGTTAAATCTGAATTATCTTAGCGACAGAACTCAGGCCATCTTGATAGATGGGGTTTAATCTGAATTATCTCAGTGACAGAACTCAGGCCATTTTAATAGATGGGGTTTAATCTGAATTTCTTGAGATTCAAAAAGGTGTTCCTCAGGGTTCTATTTTAGGTCCATTATTGTTTCATTATTGTATATTAATGACATAGGAAACACTGTTCATACTTGTAACATTCATCTCTATGCAGATGACACCATTTTGTGTTCCTGTGCCACCTCAGTGCAGCAGGCTATTCGTGAACTTCAGGATGACTTTGATCCAGTTCTGAAATCACTGTACAGATCTTAAATGAGTGTTAAATTCAAGTAAAACCAAGCTCGTGCTGTTTTCTAGGTCACGAAATGTTGACCCCGAGGACCTGTATATGTGGAGCCCAAATTGAGCTGGTTTCTCAATATAAAGTACCTGGGTGTCTGGATTGATGACAAGTTGTCCTTCCTAACACATTAGAAAATCTGACTAAGAAGCTAGTATTTTTTATATGAAATAAATAATGTTTTTTGGTGATAATGTTTACATGCATGCGGAAACCTTTGTTTTAAGCTCTTTGGACGCGGTCTATCATTCAGCAATATGTTTTATCACAGGGGACAACTCAACTCAACATTGAGGTCTGTATAAAAATGTGGGCTGGACCTCTCTGCCTATAAGAAGGCAGGATAGTGGGCTCGTTTCCCGGAACCACACATATGTAAACAAGCTTTGGATAAAAGTGTCTGGTAATTGGCATGAATTAATGTCTCCCTCTTGGTTCTTTGCTACTGGATAACATTGTGTTACTGCCTAAGAAGTCTGAGAATATTGTTCTGATTCTGTAAATGCCTGTTTTTGTTCTCCTTTGCACATTACACCATGTCCACATCAGAATGTGTCTGATGTGATGCTTTAACATACTGCGCTTTGGAGCACTATCAAGTTCGAGGGACACAACCTCTCTCTCTCGCCCCACTCTCTCCTCTCTTTCTCTCTCTTTCTTCTCTCTCCTCTATCTCTCTCCTCTCACCTCTCTCCTCTATCTCTCTCCTCTATCCTCTCTTTCTCTCTCTTTCCTCTCTCTCCTCCATCTCTCCTCTCTCCTCTCTTTCTCTCTCTTTCCTCTCTCTCCTCTCTCTCTCCATCTCTCTCCTCTCTCCCTCTCTCTCTTTCTCCTCTCTCTCTTCTCCTCTCTCTCCCTCCTCTCTCTCTCCTCTCTCTCTCTCTCTCTCTCTCTCTCTCTCTTCTCTCTCTCTCTCTCTCTCTCTCTCTCTCTCTCTCTCTCTCTCTCTCTCTTTCTCTCTCTCTCTCTTCCTTCCCCTCTATACATCTGTCAGCATCTATCTATGTTAACCCACCTCTACAATCGGAGCTTCTCAAATGGGAAAATGAGGTAGACCTGACCCCGCGACCCCATGATGTCACTCAATATCTCTCCACCCCCCAACACAGATACCTTAACGGTCTTTTCCGATGTGTGTCACCAGGCATTGGCTCCACTAGGCAGACCTGTATCTAACCCTGACCCCAGCAGGGTGTGTCATCTTAAAGTTATCTTAAAGACTGGTGGGAATGGATGACATTGTGTGAAGTTCCAAATTGCACCCTATTCCCTACCTAGTGCACTACTTTAGACCAGGACCCATAACCACCCTATGCCCTACATAGTGCACTACTTTAGACCAGGACCCATAACCACCCTATGCCCTACCTAGTGCACTACTTTAGACATGGACCCATAACCACCCTATTCCCTATATAGTGCACTACTTTAGATATGGACCCATAACCACCCTATTCCCTACATAGTGCACTACTTTAGACATGGACCCATAACCACCCTATGCCCTACATAGTGCACTACTTTAGACATGGACCCATAACCACCCTATTCCCTACATAGTGCACTACTTTCGACCAGGGCCCATAACCACCCTATTCCCTACCTAGTGCACTACTTTAGACATGGACCCATAACCACCCTATGCCCTACATAGTGCACTACTTTAGACCAGGGCCCATAACCACCCTATTCCCTACCTAGTGCACTACTTTAGACATGGACCCATAACCACCCTATGCCCTACATAGTGCACTACTTTCGACCAGGGCTCATAACCACCCTATTCCCTATATAGTGCACTACTTTAGACATGGACCCATAACCACCCTATTCCCTATATAGTGCACTACTTTAGACATGGACCCATAACCACCCTATTCCCTATATAGTGCACTACTTTAGACATGGACCCATAACCACCCTATTCCCTATATAGTGCACTACTTTAGACATGGACCCATAACCACCCTATTCCCTATATAGTGCACTACTTTAGACATGGACCCATAACCACCCTATTCCCTATATAGTGCACTACTATAGACCAGGGCTCATAACCACCCTATTCCCTACATAGTGCACTACTTTTGACCAGGGCTCATAACCACCCTATTCCCTACATAGTGCACTACTTTTGACCAGGGCTCATAACCACCCTATTCCCTATATAGTGCACTACTTTAGATATGGACCCATAACCACCCTATTCCCTATATAGTGCACTACTTTAGACATGGACCCATAACCACCCTATTCCCTATATAGTGCAGTACTATTGACCAGAGCTCATAGGGAATAGAGTGCAATTTGGGAAGTAAGTCTCCTCACTCTTGGAGTGATAGCTGGACCCCTGTTCCGCTGACATTCTACCACATCTGTCATTGGTTGGAATTGATTTCCTTTCTTATATTGTGTCATCGGTCACCTTGGTGGCAGAACAGACAGAACAGGGAGGCCAGTATTGATTATACCTGGAGATAAGAAAGAAGGAGGGAGAGAGGGACTGGAGATAGGAGGGAGGGAGGGACTGGAGATAGGAGGGAGGGAGGGAGGGAGGGGGAGGGACTGGAGATAGGAGGGAGGGAGGGACTGGAGATAGGAGGGAGGGAGGGAGGGACTGGAGATAGGAGGGAGGGAGGGACTGGAGATAGGAGGGAGGGAGGGACTGGAGATAGGAGGGAGGGAGGGACTGGAGATAGGAGGGAGGGAGGGACTGGAGATAGGAGGGAGGGAGGGACTGGAGATAGGAGGGAGGGAGGGGGACTGGAGATAGGAGGGAGGGAGGGAGGGACTGGAGATAGGAGGGAGAGAGGGACTGGAGATAGGAGGGAGGGACTGGAGATAGGAGGGAGGGAGGGAGGGACTGGAGATAGGAGGGAGGGAGGGACTGGAGATAGGAGGGAGGGAGGGACTGGAGATAGGAGGGAGGGACTGGAGATAGGGGAGGGAGGGAGGGAGGGAATGGAGATAGGAGGGAGGGAGGGACTGGAGATAGGAGGGAGGGAGGGACTGGAGATAGGAGGGAGGGAGGGACTGGAGATAGGAGGGAGGGAGGGAGGGACTGGAGATAGGAGGGAGGGAGGGACTGGAGACTGGAGATAGGAGGGAGGGAGGGAGGGACTGGAGATAGGAAGGAGGGAGGGACTGGAGATAGGAGGGAGGAGGGAGGGACTGGAGATAGGAGGGAGGGAGGGAGATAGGAAGGAGGGATGGAGGGAGGGAGGGATTTCCCCATTTCACCTTCATTTTCTCCTTTAATTTTTCTCCTCTCATGTCATCAACCTCGCGTGTGGCTCAGGATAACTTTATTAAAGGTTTGCCTGCCTTATCAATTTCCTAAAAGCGTCCTAAATGTAACACATACTGCTAATATCAATGAATATCCAATCACTATCGGAATGCAATAACTAATTGGATTCTGCTCAAGGTAATTGGATTCCATAGTAATTTTGATGTTTTCAATTGCGTTATCTGTCAATGCTTGCTGATACTCTTTGCCAGATCATGCAGCTATCATTGATGGCTACTTAAAAAGCTCACAAAAAAACAGACTTGGACCCCCCCCTTTCCATATTTCTCATAACACCCCTTTAGGTGTTAAAAATAAAGGGTGTAGTCAGTCAGTGGAGTCCTCCAGCCACCTTCCCTCATGTTATACCTTACTTTATTATTTAAAGAACTTCATAAAAAAGATTGGTGTGTTTTTTAACCATCATGCCATGTTTTTTTTAACCATCATGCCATGGTTTTTTTAACCATCATGCCATGGAGTTTTGTAACCATCATGCCATGGATTTTTTTTAACCATCATGCCGTGGGGTTTTTTCACCATCATGCCATGGTTTTTTTTTAACCATCATGCCATGGGGTTTTTTAACCATCATGCCATGGGGTTTTTTCACCATCATGCCATGGGGTTTTTTAACCATCATGCCATGGGGTTTTTTTAACCATCATGCCATGGGGTTTTTTAACCATCATGCCATGGTTTTTTTTGACCATCATGCCATGGGGTTTTTTAACCATCATGCCATGGGGTTTTTTAACCATCATGCCATGGGTTTTTTTAACCATCATGCCATGGGTTTTTTTAACCATCATGCCATGGTTTTTTTTTTAACCATCATGCTATGGGGTTTTTTAACCATCATGCCATGGGTTTTTTTAACCATCATGCCATGGGGTTTTTTAACCATCATGCCATGGGTTTTTTTAACCATCATGCCATGGGGTTTTTTAACCATCATGCCATGGGTTTTTTTAACCATCATGCCATGGGGTTTTTTAACCATCATGCCATGGGGTTTTTTAACCATCATGCCATGGGGTTTTTTAACCATCATTCCATGGGGTTTTTTAACCATCATGCCATGGGGTTTTTTAACCATCATGCCATGGGGTTTTTTAACCATCATGCCATGGGGTTTTTTAACCATCATGCCATGGGTATTTTTTAACCATCATGCCATGGGGTTGTTCGATGACACATGTATTTATTTTAAATCTCTCACTTGATGGTTTCATTTCAGAGACACGCATAATCATGTTTTGTTTCAAAACGCTATATATCCGCCTCACTCTCAGAGAAATAAGTAGTTTACTAATGTCAAATGTAATAACTACGTTTTCTTTTTTTAAATATAAATAACTGATCAAATGATACGTTTAGCAGATGCTCGTATGTAGAGCGACTTACAGTGCTTTCATCTTAAAGATAGCTAGGTGACCACATATCACAGCCTAATACACAGAACACAAACATTCTATTCCAGCTGAACAATGGATATATAACATTCCGCAACAAAACCATTTTAATACATATCTAGAACCTGTAATATTTTATAAACACATGAAGGTACCCTTGAACAATTATTTCTGATGAAAAAACACGTGAAAATGAGTGGATATAGCGTTTTGGATTACAACTCTCCAGCTGTCGGGTTGGATGGGGAGTGTTGCTGCACAGCTTTTTTTTTAAGTCTCTCTCGATGTTTGATCGGGTTCAAGTCCGGGCTCTGGCTAGGCTACTCAAGGACATTCAGAGACTTGTCCCGAAGCCACTCCTGCGATGTCTTGGCTGTGTGCTTAGGGTCGTTGTCCTGTTGGAATGTGAACCTTCGCTCGTTCTAGAGCAGGTTTTCATCAATGGTTTCTCTGTACTTTATCTCCGTTCATCTTTCCCTCGATCCTGACTAGTCTCCCAGTCCCTGGTGCCTGAAAACAACCCCGCAGTATGATGCGGTCACCAACGTGCTTAACCGTAGGGATGGTGCCAGGTTTCATCAGACCAGAAAATCTTGTTTCACATGGTCTGAGAGTCCTTTAGGTGACTCAAACTCAAAGTGGGCTGTCATGTGACTTTACCTGAGGAGTAGCTTCCATCTGGCCACTCTACCATATAGGCCTTATTGGTTGTCCTTTTGGAAGGTTCTCCCATCGCCACAGAGGAATTCTGGAGCTCTGTCAGAGTGACCATAGCGTTCTTGGTCACCTTCCTGACCAAGGTCCTTCTCCCCTGATTGGTCAGTTTGGCCGGACGGCCAGCTCCAGGAAGAGTCTTGGTGGTTCCAAACTTCTTCCATTTAAGAATGATGGAGGCCACTGTGTTCCTCGGAACCTTCAATGCTGCAGAAATGTTTTGGTACCCTTCCCCAGATCTGTGCCTCGGGACAATCCTGTCTCGGAGGTCTACGGACAATTCCGTCAACCTAATGGATTGGTTTTTGCTCTGACATGCACTGTCAACTGTTGGACCTTGTATAGACATTTGTGTGCCTTTCCAAATCATGTCCAATCCATAGATTTTTACCACAGGTGGACTCCAAGTTGTAGAAACATCTCAAGGAGGATCAATGGAAAGAGGATGCATGTGAGCTCAATTTTGAGTCTTTAATCAAAGGCTCTGAATAATTATGTAATTACTTCTGTGAGGTACTTGTGTTTTATTTTCAATAAATTTACAAAGATTTCGAGAAACTTGTTTTCGCTTTTTCATTATGTGGTATTGTGTGTAGATTGATGAGGAATTTTTTAAAATCCATTTTAGATTAAAGCTGTAAAGTAACAAAATGTGGAAGAAGTGAAGGGGGCTGAAAACTTTCCGAATGCACTGTATACAAACGGTCAGTCACACCCCCTGGTACCGATACAAACGGTCAGTCACACCCCCTGGTACCGATACAAACGGTCAGTCACACCCCCTGGTACCGATACAAACAGTCAGTCAGTCACAAACCACCCCTGGTACCGATACAAACTGTCAGTCACACCCCTGGTACCGATACAAACCGTCAGTCACACCCTGGCACCTATACAAACAGTCAGTCACACCCCTGGTACCGATACAAACTGTCAGTCACACCCCTGGTACCGATACAAACGGTCAGTCACACCCCCCACCGATACAAATGGTCAGTCACACCCCTGGCACCGATACAAACGGTCAGTCACACCCCCTGGTACCGATACAAACTGTCAGTCACACCCCCTGGTACCGATACAAATGGTCAGTCACACCCCTGGCACCTATAGAAACGGTCAGTCACACCCCTGGTACCGATACAAACGGTCAGTCACACCCTGGTACCGATACAAACGGTCAGTCACACCCCTGATACCGATACAAACGGTCAGTCACACCCCTGGTACCGATACAAATCAGTCACACCCCTGGTACCGATACAAACGGTCAGTCACACCCCTGGTACCGATACAAACGGTCAGTCACACCCCTGGTACCGATACAAACCGTCAGTCACACCCCTGGTACCGATACAAACGGTCAGTCACACCCCTGGCACTTATACAAATGGTCAGTCACACCCCTGGTACCGATACAAACGTCAGTCACACCCCTGGCACCTATACAAACGGTCAGTCACACCCCTGGTCACACGTCACCCTGGTACCGATACAAACGGTCAGTCACACCCCCTGGTACCGATACAAACGGTCAGTCACACCCCTGGTACCGATGTCAGTCACACCCCTGGCACCTATACAAACAGTCAGTCACACCCCTGGTACCGATACAAACGGTCAGTCACACCCCTGGTACCGATACAAACGGTCAGTCACACCCCCACCGATGGTACCCCTGGTACCGATACAAACCCCGGTCAGTCACACCCCTGGTACCGATACAAACGGTCAGTCACACCTGGTACCTATACAAACAGTCAGTCACACCCCTGGTACCGATACAAACGGTCAGTCACACCCCTGGTACCGATGCAACCCGTCAGTCAAACCGTACCTATCAGTCACACCCCTGACCCCCTGGTACCGATACAAAACGGTCAGTCACACCCCTGGCACCTATAGAAATGGTCAGTCACACCCCCCTGTCAGTCACACCCCCTGATACCGATACAAACGGTCAGTCACACCCCCCCTGGGCACCTGGTACCGATACAAATGGTCATCACACCCCTGGTACCGAACGGTCAGTCACACCCCTGGTACCGATACAAACTGTCAGTCACACCCCCCGATGTCAGTCACACCTGGTAATACAAACGGTCAGTCACACTGGTACCCCTGGTCACACCTGGTACCGATACAAACGGTCAGTCACCCCTGGCACCGATACAAACGGTCAGTCACACCCCTGGTACCGATACAAATGGTCAGTCACACCCCTGGCACCGATACAAACAAACGGTCAGTCACACCCCTGGTACCTATACAAACGGTCAGTCACACCGATTCCCTGGCACCGATACAAACGGTCAGTCACACCCCTGGTACCGATACAAACTGTCAGTCACACCCCTGGTACCGATACAAACGGTCAGTCACACCCCTGGCACCTATAGAAATGGTCAGTCACACCCCTGGCACCTTAGATACAAACAGTCACACCCCTGGTACCGATACAAAGTCAGTCACACCCCTGGTACCGATACAAACGGTCAGTCACACCCCCCCAAATGGTCAGTCACACCTACCGATACAAACGGTCAGTCACACCCCTGGTACCGATACAAACTGTCAGTCACACCCCTGGTACCGATACAAACTGTCAGTCACACCCCTGGTACCTATACAAACGGTCAGTCACACCCCTGGTACCGATACAAACGGTCAGTCACACCCCTGGTACCGATACAAACGGTCAGTCACACCCCTGGCACCGATACAAACGGTCAGTCACACCCCTGGTACCGGTCAGTCACACCCCTGGCACCTATGGTCAGTCACACCCCTGGCACCGATACAAACGGTCAGTCACACCCCTGGTACCGATACAAACTGTCAGTCACACCCCCTGGTACCGATACAAATGGTCAGTCACACCCCTGGCACCAAACGGTCAGTCACACCCCTACAAACAGGCACCCCCCAATACAAACGGTCAGTCACACCCCTGGTACCGATACAAACTGTCAGTCACACCCACTGGTACCGATACAAATGGTCAGTCACACCCCTGGCACCTATAGAAACGGTCAGTCACACCTGGCACCAATACAAACAGTCAGTCACACCCCTGGTACCAATACAAACGGTCAGTCACACCTGATACCGATACAAACGGTCAGTCACACCCCCTGGTACCGATGCAACCCGTCAGTCACACCCCTGGTACCGATACAAATGGTCAGTCACACCCCTGGTACTGATACAAACGGTCAGTCACACCCTGGTGCCGATGTCAGTCACACCCCCTGGCACCTATAGAAACAAATGGTACAAGTCACACCCCTGGTACCGATACAAACGGTCAGTCACACCCCTGGTACCAAACTGTCAGTCACAAACTACAAACCAGTCAGTCACACCCCCTGGACACCGATACAAACGGTCAGTCACACCCCTGGTACCGATACAAACAAACTGGTCAGTCACACACCCCTGGTACCGATACAAACGGTCAGTCACACCCCTGGTACCGATACAAACTGTCAGTCACACCACCCCTGGTACCGATACAAACTGTCAGTCACACCCCCTGGTACCACACAGTCAGTCCCCTGGATACAAACGGTCAGTCACACCTGGCACCTGTCAGTCACACCCCTGGCACCTATACAAACGGTCAGTCACACCCCTGGTACCGATACAAACGGTCAGTCACACCCCCTGATACGATACAAACGGTCAGTCACACCCCTGGTACCGATACAAACGTCAGTCACACCCCTGGCACCTATAGAAACGGTAAGTCACACCCCTGGTACCGATACAAACGGTCAGTCACACCCCTGGTACCGATACAAACGGTCAGTCACCCCCTGGTACCGATACAAACGGTCAGTCACACCCCTGGTACCGATACAAACGGTCAGTCACACCCCTGGCACCTATACAAACGGTCAGTCACACCCCTGGTACCGATACAAACTGTCAGTCACACCCCCTGGTACCTGGATACAAACGGTCAGTCACACCCCTGGTACCGATACAAACGGTCAGTCACCCCTGGTACCTATACAAACGGTCAGTCACACCCCCTGGTCACACCGATACAAACGGTCAGTCACACCCCCTGGTACCGATACAAACGTCAGTCAGTCACACCCCCCTGGCACCGATACAAAAGTCAGTCACACCCCTGGTACCGATAAACGGTCAGTCAAACCGATCAAAGTCACACCCCTGGTACCGATACAAACGGTCAGTCACACCCCTGGTACCGATACAAACGGTCAGTCACACCCCCTGGTACCGATACAAACGGTCAGTCACACCCCTGGTACCGATACAAATGGTCAGTCACAACCGATCAAACGGTCAGTCACACCCCTGGCACCGATACAAACGGTCAGTCACACCCCTGGCACCTATAGATCAAATGGTCAGTCACACCCCTGGGATACAAACGGTCAGTCACACCCCTACAAAATGTCAGTCACACCCCTGGTACCGATACAAACGTCAGTCAGTCACACGGTCCCCCTGGTACCGATACAACTGGTCAGTCACACCCCTGGTACCGATACAAATGGTCAGTCACACCCCTGGCACCG
This sequence comes from Oncorhynchus gorbuscha, assembly GCF_021184085.1. Taxonomy (NCBI): domain Eukaryota; kingdom Metazoa; phylum Chordata; class Actinopteri; order Salmoniformes; family Salmonidae; genus Oncorhynchus; species Oncorhynchus gorbuscha. Next base: position 4,556,987 of record NC_060184.1, read on the forward strand.
ATACAAACAGTCAGTGGTACCGATACAAACTGTCAGTCACACCCCTGGTACCGATACAAACGGTCAGTCACACCCCTGGTACCGATACAAACGGTCAGTCACACCCCTGGTACCGATACAAACTTGTCAGTCACACCCTGGTACCGATACAAACTGTCAGTCACACCCCCTGGTACCGATACAAACTGTCAGTCACACCCCTGGCACCGATACAAACTGTCAGTCACACCCCTGGTACCGATACAAACGTCAAACCGTCAGTCACACCCCTGGTACCGATACAAACGGTCAGTCACACCCCTGGTACCGATACAAACGTCAGTCACACCCCTGGTACCGAGAAATGGTCAGTCACACCCCTGGCACCGATACAAACGGTCAGTCACACCCCTGGTACCGATACAAACAGTCACCCCTGGTACCGATACAAACGGTCAGTCACACCCCTGGTACCGATACAAACGGGCACACCCCCTGGCAGATACAAACGGTCAGTCACACCCCTGGTACCGATACAAACGGTCATACAAAGTCACACCCCCTGGCACCTATACAAATGGTCAGTCACACCCCTGGCACCTATAGAAACGGTAGTCAAACTGGTACCGTCAGTCACACCCCCTGGTACCGATACAAACGTCAGTCACACCCCCTGGTACCGATACAAATGGTCAGTCACACCCCCTGGTACCTATACAAACGGTCAGTCACACCCCCTGGTACCGATACAAACGGTCAGTCACACCCTGGTACCTGTCAGTCACACCCCTGGTACAAACGGTCAGTCACACCCCTGGTACCGATACAAACGGTCAGTCACACCCCTGGATACCGATACAAACGGTCAGTCAC
>NC_060184.1:4557938-4572248 GCF_021184085.1 Oncorhynchus gorbuscha
CGTATGGGCTGTGCCAGAGACCGTATGGGCTGTGCCAGAGATCGTATGGGCTGTGCCAGAGACCGTATGGGCTGTGCCAGAGACCGTATGGCCTGTGCCAGAGACCGTATGGCCTGTGCCAGAGACCGTATGGGCTGTGCCAGAGACCGTATGGGCTGTGCCAGAGACCGTATGGGCTGTGCCAGAGATCGTATGGGCTGTGCCAGAGACCGTATGGGCTGTGCCAGAGACTGTATGGGCTGTGCCAGAGACCGTATGGGCTGTGCCAGAGACTGTTTGGGCTGTGCCAGAGACCGTATGGGCTGTGCCAGAGACTGTTTGGGCTGTGCCAGAGACTGTATGGGCTGTGCACGCGGAGGAAGGTAGAGATGTACATTCCCGATTAATCAATATTTATAAGGTGCCATACATCAGTATTCGGAGGGTGGAACTAAATGAGCATTTCCACACTAGGACAGGAATTAGGTTCGATTTGTGTTTGTTGTCAAGTTCCTTGTGCTGAGGACGTTCCAAAACAAAGCAACTGTCCTGCCCCGTTCCCAGAACGTTGTGGAAAGGTTGTATGATAAATAACCATAGGACAACCACACTCTCACCAAGCTTTAAGAAACATATGGTTCTCAGAACGTTATGCGTTAGCTGGGTGTCGTCCTAATTACATGTGGTCAAACAAACACCCTGGCAGAGTGGCGTTTAGAACCAGCCAGCCCTTACGCTAAAAGACCCACCTGTTGTATAAATGAATAATAACCATAGGACAACCACGCTCTCACCAAGCTTTATGAAACACGTGGTTATGTGCTAGAGTGTGTGTGTGTGTGTGTGTGTGTGTGTGTGTGTGTGTGTGTGTGTGTGTGTGTGTGTGTGTGTGTGTGTGTGTGTGTGTGTGTGTGTGTGTGTGTGTGTGTGTGTGTGTGTGTGTGTGTGTGTGTGTGTATATATATATATATGTATGCACATTGAGGAATGTGCTGAGCTGTGTAAATGGTCCCTGGGGATTGGCTGGCTGTCCCGGTCCTCCATCACCTTAGGGACCAATCAGAGTAGAGAACTGACAGCCTGTCCAATCAGAGTGCATGACTGACAGGTTGTTATGACTACTGGGGACCTGGGAAAAGGAGAGGAGTGTCACAAGGGACACACACACACACTTATGATTGGACATTTTAAACACACACACACACACCATTAGCTAGTGCAAAATACATCTGTCAGAATTACTCCAGTGCTAATCTCTGTTAGGGCTAGGGCTGATTTCAAGGTTTCACTGTTAACCTACAAAAGGTTTCACTGTTAACCTACAAAAGGTTTCACTGTTAACCTACAAAAGGTTTCACTGCTAACCTACAAAAGGTTTTACTGCTAACCTACAAAGCATTACATGGGCTTGCTCCTACCTACCTCTCTGATTTGGTCCTGCCGTACATACCTATACGTACGCTACGGTCACAAGACGCAGGCCTCCTAATTGTCCCTAGAATTTCTAAGCAAACAGCTGGAGGCAGGGCTTTCTCCTATAGAGCTCCGTTTTTATGGAATGGTCTGCCTACCCATGTGAGAGACGCAGACTCGGTCTCAACCTTTAAGTCTTTACTGAAGACTCATCTCTTCAGTGGGTCATATGATTGAGTGTAGTCTGGCCCAGGAGTGGGAAGGTGAACGGAAAGGCACTGGAGCAACGAACCGCCCTTGCTGTCTCTGCCTGGCCGGTTCCCCTCTTTCCACTGGGATTCTCTGCCTCTAACCCTATTACAGGGGTCACTGGCTTACCCTACCCTACTACCAACACTGCTGTTACTGTCTATTATCTATCCTTTACCCCTACCTACATTATATTACCTACCCTACTACCAACACTGCTGTTACTGTCTATAATCTATCCTGATTAACTAGTCACTTCTAGCCTATATATCTATGGGTAACAGGTAACTATCTATCTGGGTAACAGGTAACTATCTATCTGGGTAACAGGTAACAGGTAACCATATATCTGGGTAACAGATAACTATCTATCTGGGTAACAGTAACCATCTATCTGGGTAACAGTAACCATCTATCTGGGTAACAGGTAACAGGTAACCATCTATCTGGGTAACAGGTAACAGGTAACAGGTAACCATCTATCTGGGTAACAGGTAACAATCTATCTGGGTAACAGGTAACAGGTAACCATCTATCTGGGTAACAGGTAACAGGTAACAGGTAACAGGTAACCATCTATCTGGGTAACAGGTAACAGGTAACAGGTAACCATCTATCTGGGTAACAGGTAACAATCTATCTGGGTAACAGGTAACAGGTAACCATCTATCTGGGTAACAGGTAACAGGTAACAGGTAACAGGTAACCATCTATCTGGGTAACAGGTAACAGGTAACAGGTAACAGGTAACCATCTATCTGGGTAACAGGTAACAGGTAACAGGTAACCATCTATCTGGGTAACAGGTAACAGGTAACAGGTAACCATCTATCTGGGTAACAGGTAACAGGTAACAGGTAACCATCTATCTGGGTAACAGGTAACAGGTAACAGGTAACCATCTATCTGGGTAACAGGTAACAGGTAGCAGGTAACAGGTAACCATCTATCTGGGTAACAGGTAACAGGTAACCATCTATCTGGGTAACAGGTAACAGGTAACAGATAACCATCTATCTGGGTAACAGGTAACAGGTAACCATCTATCTGGGTAACAGGTAACAGGTAACAGGTAACAGGTAACCATCTATCTGGGTAACAGGTAACAGGTAGCAGGTAACAGGTAACCATCTATCTGGGTAACAGGTAACAGGTAACCATCTATCTGGGTAACAGGTAACAGGTAACAGATAACCATCTATCTGGGTAACAGGTAACAGGTAACCATCTATCTGGGTAACAGGTAACAGGTAACAGGTAACAGGTAACCATCTATCTGGGTAACAGGTAACAGGTAACAGGTAACCATCTATCTGGGTAACAGGTAACAGGTAACCATCTATCTGGGTAACAGGTAACAGGTAACCATCTATCTGGGTAACAGGTAACAGGTAACAGGTAACCATCTATCTGGGTAACAGGTAACAGGTAACAGGTAACAGGTAACCATCTATCTGGGTAACAGGTAACAGGTAACCATCTATCTGGGTAACAGGTAACAGGTAACAGGTAACCATCTATCTGGGTAACAGGTAACAGGTAACCATCTATCTGGGTAACAGGTAACAGGTAACAGGTAACAGGTAATAATAAATAATAATAATAATATAATAATAATAATAATAATAATAATAATAATAATAATAATAATAATAATATATGCCATTTAGCAGACGCTTTTATCCAAAGCGACTTACAGTCATGTGTGCATACATTCTACGTATGGGTGGTCCCGGGGATCGAACCCACTACCCTGGCGTTACAAGCGCCATGCTCTACCAACTGAGCTACAGAAGGTAACCATCTATCTGGGTAACAGGTAACAGGTAACCATCTATCTGGGTAACAGGTAACAGGTAACAGGTAACCATCTATCTGGGTAACAGGTAACAGGTAACAGGTAACCATCTATCTGGGTAACAGGTAACAGGTAACAGGTAACCATCTATCTGGGTAACAGGTAACAGGTAAATCATCTATCTGGGTAACAGGCAGGTAACAGGTAACCATCTATCTGGGGTAACAGGTAACAGGTAACAGGTAACCATCTATCTGGGTAACAGGTAACAGGTAACAGGTAACCATCTATCTGGGTAACAGGTAACAGGTAACCAGGTAACCATCTATCTGGGTAACAGGTAACAGGTAACCATCTATCTGGGTGAACAGGTAACAGGCAGGTAACAGGTAACCATCTATCTGGGTAAACAGGTAACAGGTAACCATCTGTCTGGGTAACAGGTAACAGGTAACAGGTAAACCATCTATCTGGGTAACAGGGTAACAGGTAACAGGTAAACTGGTAACCATCTACTGGGTAACATGTAACAGGTAAATATGTAACCGTCTATCTGCAACAGGTAACAGGTAACAGGTAACAGGTAACAGGTAACCATCTATCTGGGTAACAGGTAACAGGTAACAGGTAACAAGTAACAGGTAACAATCTATCTTAGTAACAGGTAACAGGTAACCATATATCTAGGTAACAGGTAACGGGTAACCATATAACTGGGTAACAGGTAACAGACCATTTCCTGGAGACCTTCTCCTTACCTCACCTTGCTCATCAACTCATCCTGACCGCTGGCTCGTCCCTTCCGTCTTCAAGAGAGGCGAGGTTGCACCCCTTCTGAAAAAACCTACACTCGATCCCCTCCGATGTCAACAACTACAGACCAGTATCCCTTCTTCTTTTCTCTCCAAAACTCTTGAGCGTGCTGTCCTTGGCCAGCTCTCCCGCTATCTCTCTCAGAATGACCTCCTTGATCCAAATCAGTCAGGTTTCAAGACTAGTCATTCAACTGAGACTGCTCTTCTCTGTATCAGGAGACGCTCCGCACTGCTAAAGCTAACTCTCTCCCTCTGCTCTCATCCTTCTAGACCTATCGGCTGCCTTCGATACTGTGAACCATCAGATCCTCCCTCTCCACCCTCTCCGAGTTGGGCATCTCGGCGCGGCCCATGCTTGGATTGCGTGCCCTACCTGACAGGTCGCTCCTACCAGGTGGCGTGGCGAGAATCTGTCTCTCACTCACGCGCTCTCACCACTGGTGTCCCCAGGGCTCTGTTCTAGGCCCCTCTCCTATTCTCGCTATACACCCAAGTCACTGGCTCTGTCATAACCTCACATGGTCTCTCCTATCATTGCTATGCAGACGACACACAATTAATCTTCTCCTTTCCCCCTTCTGATGACCAGGTGGCGAATCGCATCTCTGCATGTCTGGCAGACATATCAGTGTGGATGACGGATCACCACCTCAAGCTGAACCTCGGCAAGACGGAGCTGCTCTTCCTCCCGGGAGGGGAAGGACTGCCCGTTCCATGATCTCGCCATCACGGTTGACAACTCCATTGTGTCCTCCTCCCAGAGCGCTAAGAACCTTGGCGTGATCCTGGACAACACCTGTCGTTCTCAACTAACATCAGGCGGTGGCCCGTTCCTGTAGGTTCATGCTCTACAACATCCGCAGAATGCACCTGCCTCACACAGGAAGCGGCGCAGGTCCTAATCCAGGCACTTGTCATCTCCCGTCTAGATTACTGCAACTCGCTGTTGGCTGGGCTCCCTGCCTGTGCCATTAAACCCTACAACTCATCCAGAACGCCGCAGCCCGTCTGGTGTTCAACCTTCCCAGTTCTCTCACGTCACCCCGCTCCTCCGCCTCTCCACTGGCTTCCAGTTGAAGCTCGCATCCGCTACAAGACCATGGTGCTTGCCTACCGAGCTGTGAGGGGAACGGCACCTCAGTACCTCCAGGCTCTGATCAGGCCCTACACCCCAAACAAGGGCACTGTGTTCATCCAACACCTCTGGCCTGCCTTCCGCCTCCTTACCACTGAGAAGTACAGTTCCGCTCAGCCCAGTCAAAACTGTTCGCTGCTCTGGCCCCCAATGGTGGAACAAACTCCCTCACGACGCCAGGACAGCGGAGTCAATCACCACCTTCCGGAGACACCTGAAACCCCCACCTCTTTAAGGAATACCTAGGATAGGATAAAGTAATCCTTCCTCACCCCCCGGAAAAGATTTAGATGCACTATTGTAAAGTGGCTGTTCCACTGGATGTCATAAGGTGAATGCACCAATTTGTAAGTCGCTCTGGATAAGAGCGTCTGCTAAAATGACTTAAATGAAATGTATATGTAGGTAACAGGTAACTATCTATCTGGGTGTTATGCTCGACATGCCAGTTTTCCACCATAAAACACCAGGAAATGGCCAAACGGAGTAGAACCACCTCACCTGATTGAACTCTATCAATTAACTATAACTATTCCATGATTTAAAAAATATATATTTGAAAAGGAATAGTTTCAGCATATTAAAATGAGAGTTGAGTTAACAGGGTTGACCTTGAAATGAGGGACGGACGTAAATTAATAACTTAACACATTAAATAAATAACCATTCTCAGAAATGACTTTTTGTCAAAGCAACAAAATAACTATGGCTTTACAATGACGGTGAAACTTGGGAGATATTTTGGGATTAAGGGGGTTAAACATTTTCTAGAACCACGAGAGAGGGTCGGGAGAGCCTTTCCAGGTGAGGGGAACGCCCAGCGATTTGTGACACTATTAAGGGCCCAGGTGAGGGGAACGCCCAGCGATTTGTGACACTATTAAGGGCCCAGGTGAGGGGAACACCCAGCGATGTGTGACACTATAATGGGCCCAGGTGAGGGGAACGCCCAGCGATTTGTGACACTATTAAGGGCCCAGGTGAGGGGAACGCCCAGCGATTTGTGACACTATTAAGGGCCCAGGTGAGGGGAACGCCCAGCGATTTGTGACACTATTAAGGGCCCAGGTGAGGGAACGCCCAGCGATTTGTGACACTATTAAGGGCCCAGGTGAGGGGAACACCCAGCGATGTGTGACACTATTAAGGGCCCAGGTGAGGGAACGCCCAGCGATTTGTGACACTATTAAGGGCCCAGGTGAGGGGAACACCCAGCGATGTGTGACACTATTAAGGGCCCAGGTGAGGGAACGCCCAGCGATTTGTGACACTATTAAGGGCCCAGGTGAGGGAACGCCCAGCGATTTGTGACACTATTAAGGGCCCAGGTGAGGGAACGCCCAGCGATTTGTGACACTATTAAGGGCCCAGGTGAGGGGAACGCCCAGCGATTTGTGACACTATTAAGGGCCCAGGTGAGGGGAACACCCAGCGATGTGTGACACTATTAAGGGCCCAGGTGAGGGGAACGCCCAGCGATTTCAGACACTACTAAGGGCCCAGGTGAGGGGAACGCCCAGCGATTTCCAGACACTATTAAGGGCCCAGGTGAGGGGAACGCCCAGCGATTTGTGACACTATTAGGGCCCAGGTGAGGGAACGCCCAGCGATTTGTGACACTATTAAGGGCCCAGGTGAGGAACACCCAGCGATGTGTGACACTATTAAGGGCCCAGGTGAGGGAACGCCCAGCGATTTGTGACACTATTAAGGGCCCAGGTGAGGGAACACCCAGCGATGTGTGACACTATTAAGGGCCCAGGTGAGGGGAACGCCCAGCGATTTGTGACACTATTAAGGGCCCAGGTGAGGGGAACACCCAGCGATGTGTGACACTATTAAGGGCCCAGGTGAGGGGAACGCCCAGCGATTTGTGACACTATTAAGGGCCCAGGTGAGGGGAACACCCAGCGATGTGTGACACTATTAAGGGCCCAGGTGAGGGGAACGCCCAGCGATTTGTGACACTATTAAGGGCCCAGGTGAGGGGAACACCCAGCGATGTGTGACACTATTAAGGGCCCAGGTGAGGGGAACACCCAGCGATTTGTGACACTATTAAGGGCCCAGGCCAGGTGAGGGGAACGCCCAGCGATGTGTGACACTATTTAGGGCCCAGGTGAGGGGAACGCCCAGCAATGTGTCTGTCTGTCTGTCTGTCTGTCTGTCTGTCTGTCTGTCTGTCTGTCTGTCTGTCTGTCTGTCTGTCTGTCTGTCTGTCTGCCTGCCTGCCTGCCTGCCTGCCTGCCTGCCTGCCTGCCTGTCTGTCTGCCTGTCTGCCTGTCTGCCTGTCTGCCTGTCTGTCTGTCTGTCTGTCTGGTTCTATGTGCGTGAAATGATGTTGTTGTTTGTTGTTGTAGTTTTGCAAACGGACCTGGCTGTTACACCATTAAGGATTCCAGATTTAACCTTTTTTGAGCCCCTCTCTCCACACAGACATAACTGGGGTGGTTATGGACCCTGGTCCATATGTCTGTTCTTCCCCCACTTAACCCTCCCCATAATGTCTGTTGTTCCTCCACTTAACCCTCCCCAATATGTCTGTTCTTCCCCCACTTAACCCTCCCCATAATGTCTGTTCTTCCCCCACTTAACCCTCCCCATAATGTCTGTTCTTCCCCCACTTAACCCTCCCCATAATGTCTGTTCTTCCTCCACTTAACCCTCCCCAATATGTCTGTTCTTCCTCCATGTCTGTTCTTCCCCCACTTAACCCTCCCCAATATGTCTGTTCTTCACCCACTTAACCCTCCCCATAATGTCAGTTGTTTTGTTTCGGCCGGTAGAGGATTTGGGGGGAATCGGTGTGGAATGATCTCTGAGGCCAAACAGCGGCTCCTGGGTTTCTGGGGATCACCGGTATTCATTACATCGGAGGGACCGAAGGCAGAGTGCTCTATCTGCCCCCGTCCCCCCAAGACACCGCCCTGTTCTCACGCTCCCATTAACGGTGCTGACAGTCGCCAGGTTCTCCCTTGGCTACAACATTAGTTGTACAACTGAATGCATTCAACTGAAATGTGTCTTCAACATTTAACCCAACCCCTCTGAATCAGAGAGGTGCGGCGGGGGGGCTGCCATAATCAACATCCACGTCTTCGGCGCCAGTGAAACAGTGGGTTCAGTGAAACAGTGGAACAGTGGGTTCAGTGGAACAGTGGGTTCAGTGAAACTGTGGGTTCAGTGAAACAGTGGGTTCAGTGAAACAGTGGGTTCAGTGAAACAGTGGAACAGTGGGTTCAGTGAAACAGTGGGTTCAGTGAAACAGTGGGTTCAGTGGAACAGTGGGTTCAGTGGAACAGTGGGTTCAGTGAAACAGTGGGTTCAGTGAAACAGTGGAACAGTGGGTTCAGTGAAACAGTGGAACAGTGGATTCAGTGAAACAGTGGAACAGTGGGTTCAGTGAAACAGTGGGTTCACTGCCTTGCTCAGTGATAGAAAGACAGATTTTTACCTTGTCAGCTCAGGAATTCGATTGAGCAAACCTTTTCGGTTACTGGCCCAACGCTCTAACCAATAGGCTATCTGTCTCCTCTACACTCTAACCAATAGGCTACCTGCCTCCTCTACACTCTGACCAATAGGCTACCTGCCTCCTCTACACTCTAACCAATAGGCTACCTGCCTCCTCTACTCTGACCAATAGGCTACCTGCCTCCTCTACACTCTGACCAATAGGCTACCTGCCTCCTCACTCTGACCAATACCTCCTCTACACTCTAACCAATAGGCTACCTGCCTCCTCTACACTCTGACCAATAGGCTACCTGCCTCCTCTACACTCTGACCAATAGGCTACCTGCCTCCTCTTACACTCTAACCAATAGGCTACCTGCCTCTACACTCTGACCAATAGGCTACCTGCCTCCTCTACACTCTGACCAATACCTCCTCTACACTCTAACCAATAGGCTACCTGCCTCCTCTACACTCTGACCAATAGGCTACCTACCTCCTCTTACACTCTGACCAATAGGCTACCTGCCTCCTCTACACTCTAACCAATAGGCTACCTGCCTCCTCTACACTCTGACCAATAGGCTACCTGCCTCCTCTACACTCTGACCAATAGCCTACCTGCCTCCTCTACACTCTAACCAAGCCTACCTGCCCCCTCTACACTCTGACCAATAGGCTACCTGCCTCCACTACACTCTAACCAATAGGCTACCTGCCTCCACTACACTCTAACCAATAGGCTACCTGCCTCCTCTACACTCTGACCAATAGGCTACCTGCCTCCTCTACACTCTAACCAATAGGCTACCTGCCTCCTCTACACTCTAACCAATAGGCTACCTGCCTCCTCTACACTCTAACCAATAGGCTACCTGCCTCCACTACACTCTCTAACCAATGGGCTACCTGCCTCCACTACACCTAACCAATGGGCTACCTGCCTCCTCTACACTCTAACCAATAGGCTACCTGCCTCCTCTACACTCTGACCAATAGGCTACCTGCCTCCTCTACACTCTGACCAATAGGCTACCTGCCTCCACTACACTCTAACCAATAGGCTACCTACCTCCTCTACACTCTAACCAATAGGCTACCTACCTCCTCTACACTCTAACCAATAGGCTACCTACCTCCTCTACACTCTGACCAATAGGCTACCTGCCTCCTCTACACTCTGACCAATAGGCTACCTGCCTCCTCTACACTCTGACCAATAGGCTACCTGCCTCCTCTACACTCTGACCAATAGGCTACCTGCCTCCACTACACTCTAACCAATAGTCTACCTACCTCCTCTACACTCTAACCAATAGTCTACCTGCCTCCACTACACTCTAACCAATAGTCTACCTGCCTCCACTACACTCTAACCAATAGTCTACCTGCCTCCACTACACTCTGACCACTAGGCTACCTGCCTCCTCTACACTCTAACCAATAGTCTACCTACCTCCTCTACACTCTGACCAATAGGCTACCTGCCGCCTCTACACTCTAACCACTAGGCTACCCTGCCTCCTCTACACTCTAACCAATAGGCTACCTGCCTCCTCTACACTCTGACCAATAGGCTACCTGCCTCCTCTACACTCTGACCAATAGGCTACCTGCCTCCTCTACACTCTGACCAATAGGCTACCTGTCATTCCGCACGGTAAAGTAAAGCACAAGCATGCGACACACTGCAATCTAGTCCCGGCAGAGTCACAGTGGTGGGGTTTACCTCACATTGAAATGAATGGACTTGAGGATTAGGTTGGTGGATGACAGGCCACATCCCAAACAGCACCCTAGGCTATTCCCTATATAGTTCCCTACTTTTTGAACAAGGCGTGCTACTTTTCACCAGGGCTTATGTAGTGCACTACTCTGTTGTTCATGTGGAATGGAATGTAGAGAGTAGTTAAAGCTAGGCAACAACACCTGTAGTAGACTACACAGCATGTAGTTATAGCTAGGCAACAACACCTGTAGTAGACTACACAGCATGTAGTTATAGCTAGGCAACAACACCTGTAGTAGACTACACAGCATGTAGTTATAGCTAGGCAACACCACCTGTAGTAGACTACACAGCATGTAGTTATAGCTAGGCAACAACACCTGTAGTAGACTACACAGCATGTAGTTATAGCTAGGCAACAACACCTGTAGTAGACTACACAGCATGTAGTTATAGCTAGGCAACAACACCTGTAGTAGACTACACAGCATGTAGTTATAGCTAGGCAACAACACCTGTAGTAGACTACACAGCATGTAGTTATAGCTAGGCAACAACACCTGTAGTAGACTACACAGCATGTAGTTATAGCTAGGCAACAACACCTGTAGTAGACTACACAGCATGTAGTTATAGCTAGGCAACACCACCTGTAGTAGACTACACAGCATGTAGTTATAGCTAGGCAACAACAGATGTAGTAGACTACACAGCATGTAGTTATAGCTAGGCAACAACACCTGTAGTAGACTACACAGCATGTAGTTATAGCTAGGCAACAACACCTGTAGGGATACACAGTATGTAGTTATAGCTCGGCTGCCACTTTCCCTCCTAACTTGACCCCTCTTGGTCTCCTTAATGTAATTTGTAAGATGCACCTGCAAAGCATTCTTGGAGAGGTAAAGCATTCTTGGAGAGGTAAAGCATTCTTGGAGAGGTAAAGCATTCTTGAGAGGTAAAGCATTCTTGGAGGTAAAGGAGATGTAAAGCATTCTTGGAGAGGTAAAGCATTCTTGAGAGGTAAAGCATTCTTGGAGAGGTATAGCATTCTTGGAGAGGTAAAGCATTCTTGGAGAGGTAAAGCATTCTTGGAGAGGTAAAGCATTCTTGAGAGGTAAAGCATTCTTGGAGAGGTAAAGCATTCTTGAGAGTAAAGCATTCTTGGAGAGGTAAAGCATTCTTGGAGAGGTATAGCATTCTTGGAGAGGTATAGCATTCTTGGAGAGGTATAGCATTCTTGGAGAGGTAAGCATTCTTGGAGAGGTATAGCATTCTTGGAGGTATAGCATTCTGGAGAGGTATAGCATTCTTGGAGAGGTAAAGCATTCTTGGAGTGGTATAGCATTCTTGGAGAGGTATAGCATTCTTGGAGATGTATAGCATTCCTGGAGAGGTAAAGCATTCTTGGAGAGGTAAAGCATTCTTGGAGAGGTATAGCATTCTTGGAGAGGTATAGCATTCTTGGAGAGGTATAGCATTCTCGGAGAGTAAGCATTCTTAAGAGAGGTATAGCATTCTTGGAGGAGGTATAGCATTCTTGGAGAGGTATAGCATTCTTGGAGAGGTAAAGCATTCTTGGAGAGGTATAGCATTCTTGGAGGTATAGCATTCTTGGAGAGGTAAAGCATTCTTGGAGAGGTATAGCATTCTTGGAGAGGTATAGCATTCTTGGAGAGGTATAGCATTCTTGGAGAGGTAAAGCATTCTTGGAGAGGTATAGCATTCTTGGAGAGGTAAAGCATTCTTGGAGAGGTAAGCATTCTTGCATTCTTGGAGAGGTATAGCATTCTTGGAGAAGTATAGCATTCTTGGAGAGGTAAAGCATTCTTGGAGAGGTATAGCATTCTTGGAGAGGTATAGCATTCTTGGAGGTATAGCATTCTTGGAGAGGTATAGCATTCTTGGAGAGGTATAGCATTCTTGGAGAGGTATAGCATTCTTGAAGGTATAGCATTCTTGGAGAGGTATAGCATTCTTGGAGAGGTAAAGCATTCTTGGAGAAGTGTGCATTATTTTACATTTATTTTGCCCGTGACTGTTGCTGGTGGCGAAGGCTTTCAGTAAGCTAAAAACTGATTTAAAAAACTATTTCAGGTCCACTATGTCCCAGGACAGGCTTTGTAGTCTTGCCATGCTGTCCATTGAAAGTCAGTTAACTAAGCTGGACATCAAAGACTTGATCAGTGACTTCGCTAGCAAGGGCTCGAGCGCTGGGCTCTTGGTGAGTAAGGCTGAGCAAGGACCAGTGATAACTGTTTAATGACATGGCTATGGATATTGGATCACTACATGATGCCCACAGACTGACAACAAGACTGAGAACAAGCTGAGAACAAGACTGAGAACAAACTGAGAACAAGACTGAGAACAAGACTGAGAACAAGACTGAGAACAGACTGAGAACAAGACTGAGAACAGACTGAGAACAAGACTGAGAACAGACTGAGAACAAGACTGAGAACAAGACTGAGAACAAGACTGAGAACAGACTGAGAACAAGACTGAGAACAGACTGAGAACAAGACTGAGAACAAGACTGAGAACAAGACTGCTGAGAACAAGACTGAGAGCAAGACTGAGAACAAGACTGAGAACAAGACTGAGAACAAGACTGAGAACAGACTGAGAACAAGACTGAGAACAAGACTGAGAACAAGACTGAAACAAGACTAGAACTGAGACAAGACTGAGAACAAACTGAGAACAAGACTGAGAACAAGACTGAGAGCAAGATATATCTCAAAGTAATGGCTGGATTGACCATAAAACCTGTTGTTCACAATCAAGACCCCAAGTGGAAGAAACCTATTGATTTGACCTCTTGACCTTTCCTCTAGAGCCACCTTCAGGCCTTTTCATTTGGGTGGGGTTATACCCTTCCTGTTTGGCCCTGTCCGGGGGTGTCCTCGGATGGGGCCACAGTGCTTCTACACCTGCATTGCTTGCTGTTTGGGGTTTTAGGCTGAGTTTCTGTACAGCACTTTGAGATATCAGCTGATGTACGAAGGGCTATATAAATACATTTGATTTGATTTGATTTGATTCATTTCCATTTTGTTTTCCACTTTCACAGCTGCTTATTGTCTCGTTGGTACTTATACTTAGTTCAGAAATCTGCTTCTGATTTGATTATTTTGTTTGTTATATCATTCTATAGTGGTCCTTCTGTAGCTCAGTTGGTAGAGCATGGCTCTTGTAACGCCAGGGTAGTGGGTTCGATCCCCGGGACCACCCATACGTAGAATGTATGCACACATGACTGTAAGTCGCTTTGGATAAAAGTGTCTGCTAAATGGCATATATTATATTATTATAGAGTATAATGTTAATTTATTTTAATTGAAGAGGTTATAATGTATATTTAAGTTATATTTATTTTAAGATATTTATTAATGTTAAGATCATTTCCCATTGAAGATTTTTAGCATTAAAATTACATTTAGACAGTAAAATATGGCCTTTAGCTCATTTCCTATAGAAGTCTGGCATCAAATAGTGAATTCCACTGTCTGCACAGCGTTATATTATCACAGCTCACTGTCAGTAAAAATCCTACACTAAATATCCTACACTAAATATTGGGACTACAAGAGAGTTGCAAGCCTGCAAAGGTAGTTATTTAAACCTTTGAATGGGTCGACTGGGTTCTGGAGGTGTGTGGGTACAGGTAGAGAGTTATTTAAAGCTTTGAATGGGTCGATTGGGTTCTGGAGGTGTGTGACTACAGGTAGAG
>NC_060184.1:4572348-4587491 GCF_021184085.1 Oncorhynchus gorbuscha
CGTATGGCCTGTGCCAGAGACCCGTATGGGCTGTGCCGGAGACCGTATGGGCTGTGCCAGAGACCGTATGGGCTGTGCCAGAGACCGTATGGCCTGTGCCAGAGACCGTATGGGCTGTGCCGGAGACCGTATGGGCTGTGCCAGAGACCGTATGGGCTGTGCCAGAGACCGTATGGCCTGTGCCAGAGATCGTATGGGCTGTGCCAGAGACCGTATGGCCTGTGCCAGAGACCGTATGGGCTGTGCCGGAGACCGTATGGGCTGTGCCAGAGATCGTATGGGCTGTGCCAGAGACCGTATGGGCTGTGCCAGAGACCGTATGGCCTGTGCCAGAGACCGTATGGCCTGTGCCAGAGACCGTATGGGCTGTGCCAGAGATCGTATGGGCTGTGCCAGAGATCGTATGGGCTGTGCCAGAGACCGTATGGCCTGTGCCAGAGACCGTATGGCCTGTGCCAGAGACCGTATGGGCTGTGCCAGAGATCGTATGGGCTGTGCCAGAGACCGTATGGGCTGTGCCAGAGATCGTATGGCCTGTGCCGGAGACCGTATGGGCTGTGCCGGAGACCGTATGGGCTGTGCCGGAGACCGTATGGGCTGTGCCGGAGACCGTATGGGCTGTGCCAGAGACCGTATGGGCTGTGCCAGAGACTGTTTGGGCTGTGCCAGAGACCGTATGGGCTGTGCCAGAGACTGTTTGGGCTGTGCCAGAGACTGTATGGGCTGTGCACGCGGAGGAAGGTGAGATGTACATTCCCGATTAATCAATATTTATAAGGTGCCATACATCAGTATTCGGAGGAGTGGAACTAAATGAGCATTTCCACACTAGGACAGGAATTAGGTTCGATTGTGTTTTGTTGTCAAGTTCCTTGTGCTATGAGGACGTTCCAAAACAAAGCAACTGTCCTGCCCCGTTCCCAGAACGTTGTGGAAAGGTTGTATGATAAATAACCATAGGACAACCACACTCTCACCAAGCTTTAAGAAACATATGGTTCTCAGAACGTTATGCGTTAGCTGGGTGTCGTCCTAATTACATGTGGTCAAACAAACACCCTGGCAGAGTGGCGTTTAGAACCAGCCAGCCCTTACGGTAAAAGACCCACCTGTTGTATAAATGAATAATAACCATAGGACAACCACGCTCTCACCAAGCTTAAAGAAACACGTGGTTATGTGCTAGAGTGTGTGTGTGTGTGTGTGTGTGTGTGTGTGTGTGTGTGTGTGTGTGTGTGTGTGTGTGTGTGTGTGTGTGTGTGTGTGTGTGTGTGTGTGTGTGTGTGTGTGTGTGTGTGTGTGTGTGTGTGTGTGTGTGTGTGTGTGTGTGTGTGTGTATATATATATATATGCACATTGAGGAATGTGCTGAGCTGTGTAAATGGTCCCTGGGGATTGGCTGGCTGTCCCGGTCCTCCATCACCTTAGGGACCAATCAGAGTAGAGAACTGACAGCCTGTCCAATCAGAGTGCATGACTGACAGGTTGTTATGACTACTGGGGACCTGGGAAAAGGAGAGGAGTGTCACAAGGGACACACACACACACTTATGATTGGACATTTTAAACACACACACACACACCATTAGCTAGTGCAAAATACATCTGTCAGAATTACTCCAGTGCTAATCTCTGTTAGGGCTAGGGCTGATTTCAAGGTTTCACTGTTAACCTACAAAAGGTTTCACTGTTAACCTACAAAAGGTTTCACTGCTAACCTACAAAAGGTTTTACTGCTAACCTACAAAGCATTACATGGGCTTGCTCCTACCTACCTCTCTGATTTGGTCCTGCCGTACATACCTACACGTACGCTACGGTCACAAGATGCAGGCCTCCTAATTGTCCCTAGAATTTCTAAGCAAACAGCTGGAGGCAGGGCTTTCTCCTATAGAGCTCCATTTTTATGGAATGGTCTGCCTACCCATGTGAGAGACGCAGACTCGGTCTCAACCTTTAAGTCTTTACTGAAGACTTATCTCTTCAGTGGGTCATATGATTGAGTGTAGTCTGGCCCAGGAGTGGGAAGGTGAACGGAAAGGCTCTGGAGCAACGAACCGCCCTTGCTGTCTCTGCCTGGCCGGTTCCCCTCTTTCCACTGGGATTCTCTGCCTCTAACCCTATTACAGGGGTCACTGGCTTACCCTACCCTACTACCAACACTGCTGTTACTGTCTATTATCTATCCTTTACCCCTACCTACATTATATTACCTACCCTACTACCAACACTGCTGTTACTGTCTATTATCTATCCTTTACCCCTACCTACATTATATTACCTACCCTACTACCAACACTGCTGTTACTGTCTATAATCTATCCTGATTAACTAGTCACTTCTAGCCTATATATCTATGGGTAACAGGTAACTATCTATCTGGGTAACAGGTAACTATCTATCTGGGTAAGACGTAACAACAGGTAACTATCTATCTGGGTAACAGGTAACAGGTAACCATATATCTGGGTAACAGATAACTATCTATCTGGGTAACAGTAACCATCTATCTGGGTAACAGGTAACAGGTAACAGGTAACAGGTAACCATCTATCTGGGTAACAGGTAACAATCTATCTGGGTAACAGGTAACAGGTAACCATCTATCTGGGTAACAGGTAACAGGTAACCATCTATCTGGGTAACAGGTAACAATCTATCTGGGTAACAGGTAACAGGTAACCATCTATCTGGGTAACAGGTAACAGGTAACAGGTAACCATCTATCTGGGTAACAGGTAACAGGTAACAGGTAACAGGTAACCATCTATCTGGGTAACAGGTAACAATCTATCTGGGTAACAGGTAACAGGTAACCATCTATCTGGGTAACAGGTAACAGGTAACAGGTAACCATCTATCTGGGTAACAGGTAACAGGTAACCATCTATCTGGGTAACAGGTAACCATCTATCTGGGTAACAGGTAACAGGTAACAGGTAACCATCTATCTGGGTAACAGGTAACAATCTATCTGGGTAACAGGTAACAGGTAACCATCTATCTGGGTAACAGGTAACAGGTAACAGGTAACCATCTATCTGGGTAACAGGTAACAGGTAACCATCTATCTGGGTAACAGGTAACCATCTATCTGGGTAACAGGTAACAGGTAACAGGTAACCATCTATCTGGGTAACAGGTAACAGGTAACAGGTAACCATCTATCTGGGTAACAGGTAACAGGTAACAGGTAACCATCTATCTGGGTAACAGGTAACAGGTAACAGGTAACCATCTATCTGGGTAACAGGTAACAGGTAACCATCTATCTGGGTAACAGGTAACAGGTAACAGGTAACCATCTATCTGGGTAACAGGTAACAGGTAACAGGTAACCATCTATCTGGGTAACAGGTAACAATCTATCTGGGTAACAGGTAACAGGTAACCATCTATCTGGGTAACAGGTAACAGGTAACAGGTAACCATCTATCTGGGTAACAGGTAACAGGTAACCATCTATCTGGGTAACAGGTAACCATCTATCTGGGTAACAGGTAACAGGTAACAGGTAACCATCTATCTGGGTAACAGGTAACAGGTAACAGGTAACAGGTAACCATCTATCTGGGTAACAGGTAACAATCTATCTGGGTAACAGGTAACAGGTAACCATCTATCTGGGTAACAGGTAACAGGTAACAGGTAACCATCTATCTGGGTAACAGGTAACAGGTAACCATCTATCTGGGTAACAGGTAACCATCTATCTGGGTAACAGGTAACAGGTAACAGGTAACCATCTATCTGGGTAACAGGTAACAGGTAACAGGTAACCATCTATCTGGGTAACAGGTAACAGGTAACAGGTAACCATCTATCTGGGTAACAGGTAACAGGTAACAGGTAACCATCTATCTGGGTAACAGGTAACAGGTAACCATCTATCTGGGTAACAGGTAACAGGTAACCATCTATCTGGGTAACAGGTAACAGGTAACAGGTAACAGGTAACCATCTATCTGGGTAACAGGTAACAGGTAACAGGTAACCATCTATCTGGGTAACAGGTAACAGGTAACAGGTAACCATCTATCTGGGTAACAGGTAACAGGTAACAGGTAACCATCTATCTGGGTAACAGGTAACAGGTAACAGGTAACCATCTATCTGGGTAACAGGTAACAGGTAACCATCTATCTGGGTAACAGGTAACAGGTAACAGGTAACCATCTATCTGGGTAACAGGTAACAGGTAACCATCTATCTGGGTAACAGGTAACAGGTAACAGGTAACCATCTATCTGGGTAACAGGTAACAGGTAAACATCTATCTGGGTAACAGGTAACCATCTATCTGGGTAACAGGTAACAGGTAACAGGTAACCATCTATCTGGGTAACAGGTAACAGGTAACAGGTAACCATCTATCTGGGTAACAGGTAACAGGTAACAGGTAACAGGTAACCATCTATCTGGGTAACAGGTAACAGGTAACCATCTATCTGGGTAACAGGTAACAGGTAACCATCTATCTGGGTAACAGGTAACAGGTAACCATCTATCTGGGTAACAGGTAACAGGTAACAGGTAATAATAAATAATAATAATAATATAATAATAATAATAATAATAATAATAAATAATAATAATAATAATAAATGCCATTTAGCAGACGCTTTTATCCAAAGCGACTTACAGTCATGTGTGCATACATTCTACGTATGGGTGGTCCCGGGGATCGAACCCACTACCCTGGCGTTACAAGCGCCATGCTCTACCAACTGAGCTACAGAAGGTAACCATCTATCTGGGTAACAGGTAACAGGTAACCATCTATCTGGGTAACAGGTAACAGGTAACAGGTAACCATCTATCTGGGTAACAGGTAACAGGTAACAGGTAACAGGTAACAGGTAACAGGTAACAGGTAACCATCTATCTGGGTAACAGGTAACAGGTAACAGGTAACCATCTATCTGGGTAACAGGTAACAGGTAACCATCTATCTGGGTAACAGGTAACAGGTAACAGGTAACAGGTAACCATCTATCTGGGTAACAGGTAACAGGTAACAGGTAACCATCTATCTGGGTAACAGGTAACAGGTAACAGGTAACCATCTATCTGGGTAACAGGTAACAGGTAACCATCTATCTGGGTAACAGGTAACAGGTAACAGGTAACCATCTATCTGGGTAACAGGTAACAGGTAACAGGTAACCATCTATCTGGGTAACAGGTAACAGGTAACCATCTATCTGGGTAACAGGTAACAGGTAACAGGTAACCATCTATCTGGGTAACAGGTAACAGGTAACAGGTAACTGGTAACCATCTATCTGGGTAACATGTAACAGGTAACATGTAACCATCTATCTGGGTAACAGGTAACAGGTAACTGGTAACCATCTATCTGGGTAACATGTAACAGGTAACATGTAACCATCTATCTGGGTAACAGGTAACAGGTAACAGGTAACAGGTAACAGGTAACCATCTATCTGGGTAACAGGTAACAGGTAACAGGTAACAGGTAACCATCTATCTGGGTAACAGGTAAAAGGTAACAGGTAACAAGTAACAGGTAACTATCTATCTGGGTAACAGGTAACAGGTAACCATATATCTAGGTAACAGGTAACAGGTAACCATATAACTGGGTAACAGGTAACAGACCATTTCCGGAGACCTTCTCCCTTACCTCACCTTGCTCATCAACTCATCCCTGACCGCTGGCTACGTCCCTTCCGTCTTCAAGAGAGC
The DNA here is from genome assembly GCF_021184085.1 of Oncorhynchus gorbuscha. Classification (NCBI taxonomy): domain Eukaryota; kingdom Metazoa; phylum Chordata; class Actinopteri; order Salmoniformes; family Salmonidae; genus Oncorhynchus; species Oncorhynchus gorbuscha. The sequence goes on from NC_060184.1 coordinate 4,578,058, forward strand.
GAGAGTTGCACCCTTCTGAAAAAAACCTACACTCGATCCCTCCGATGTCAACAACTACAGACCAGTATCCCTTCTTTCTTTTCTCTCCAAAACTCTTGAAACGTGCTGTCCTTGGCCAGCTCTCCCGCTATCTCTCTCAGAATGACCTCCTTGATCCAAATCAGTCACGTTTCAAGACTAGTCATTCAACTGAGACTGCTCTTCTCTGTATCACGGAGACGCTCCGCACTGCTAAAGCTAACTCTCTCTCCTCTGCTCTCATCCTTCTAGACCTATCGGCTGCCTTCGATACTGTGAACCATCAGATCCTCCTCTCCACCCTCTCTGAGTTGGGCATCTCCCGGCGCGGCCCATACTTGGATTGCGTCCTACCTGACAGGTCGCTCCTACCAGGTGGCGTGGCGAGAATCTGTCTCCTCACCACGCGCTCTCACCACTGGTGTCCCCCAGGGCTCTGTTCTAGGCCCTCTCCTATTCTCGCTATACACCAAGTCACTTGGCTCTGTCATAACCTCACATGGTCTCTCCTATCATTGCTATGCAGACGACACACAATTAATCTTCTCCTTTCCCCCTTCTGATGACCAGGTGGCGAATCGCATCTCTGCATGTCTGGCAGACATATCAGTGTGGATGACGGATCACCACCTCAAGCTGAACCTCGGCAAGACGGAGCTGCTCTTCCTCCCGGGGAAGGACTGCCCGTTCCATGATCTCGCCATCACGGTTGACAACTCCATTGTGTCCTCCTCCCAGAGCGCTAAGAACCTTGGCGTGATCCTGACCCTGTCGTTCTCAACTAACATCAAGGCGGTGGCCCGTTCCTGTAGGTTCATGCTCTACAACATCCGTAGAGTACGACCCTGCCTAACACAGGAAGCGGCGCAGGTCCTAATCCAGGCACTTGTCATCTCCCGTCTAGATTACTGCAACTCGCTGTTGGCTGGGCTCCCTGCCTGTGCCATTAAACCCTACAACTCATCCAGAACGCCGAGCCCGTCTGGTGTTCAACCTTCCCAAGTTCTCTCACGTCACCCCGCTCCTCCGCTCTCTCCACTGGCTTCCAGTTGAAGCTCGCATCCGCTACAAGACCATGGTGCTTGCCCTACGGAGCTGTGAGGGGAACGGCACCTCAGTACCTCCAGGCTCTGATCAGGCCCTACACCCAAACAAGGGCACTGCGTTCATCCACCTCTGGCCTGCTCGCCCCCTTACCACTGAGAAGTACAGTTCCCGCTCAGCCCAGTCAAAACTGCTCGCTGCTCTGGCCCCCCAATGGTGGAACAAACTCCCTCACGACGCCAGGACAGCGGAGTCAATCACCACCTAAGACACCTGAAACCCCACCTCTTTAAGGGAATACCTAGGATAGGATAAAGTAATCCTTCTCACCCCGGAAAGATTTAGATGCACTATTGTAAAGTGGCTGTTCCACTGGATGTCATAAGGTGAATGCACCAATTTGTAAGTCGCTCTGGATAAGAGCGTCTGCTAAATGACTTAAATGAAATGTATATGTAGGTAACAGGTAACTATCTATCTGGGTGTTATGCTTTCGACATGCTCAGTTTTCCACCATAAAACACCAGGGAAATGGCCAAACGGAGTAGAACCCACCTCACCTGATTGAACTCTATCAATTAACTATAACTATTCCATGATTTAAAAAATATATATTTGAAAAGGAATAGTTTCAGCATATTAAAATGAGAGTTGAGTTAACAGGGTTGACCTTGAAATGAGGGACGGACGTAAATTAATAACTTAACACATTAAATAAATAACCATTCTCAGAAATGACTTTTTGTCAAAGCAACAAAATAACTATGGCTTTACAATGACGGTGAAACTTGGGAGATATTTTGGGATTAAGGGGGTTAAACATTTTCTAGAACCACGAGAGAGGGTCGGGAGAGAGCCTTTCCCAGGTGAGGGGAACACTCAGCGTTGTATGACACTATTAAGGGCCCAGGTGAGGGGAACGCCCAGCAATGTGACACTATAATGGGCCCAGGTGAGGGGAACGCCCAGCGTTGTATGACACTATTAAGGGCCCAGGTGAGGGGAACGCCCAGCGTTGTATGACACTATGAAGGGCCCAGGTGAGGGGAACGCCCAGCGTTGTATGACACTATTAAGGGCCCAGGTGAGGGGAACGCCCAGCGTTGTATGACACTATTAAGGGCCCAGGTGAGGGGAACGCCCAGCGTTGTATGACACTATTAAGGGCCCAGGCCAGGTGAGGGGAACGCCCAGCGATGTATAACACTATTAAGGGCCCAGGCCAGGTGAGGGGAACGCCCAGCGATGTGTGACACTATTAAGGGCACAGCCCAGGTGAGGGGAACACCCAGCGATGTGTGACACTATTAAGGGCCCAGGTGAGGGGAACACCCAGCGATTTGTGACACTATTAAGGGCCCAGGCCAGGTGAGGGGAACGCCCAGCGATGTGTGACACTATTTAGGGCCCAGGTGAGGGGAACGCCCAGCAATGTGTCTGTCTGTCTGTCTGTCTGTCTGTCTGTCTGTCTGTCTGTCTGTCTGTCTGTCTGTCTGTCTGTCTGTCTGTCTGTCTGCCTGCCTGCCTGCCTGCCTGCCTGCCTGCCTGCCTGCCTGCCTGCCTGCCTGCCTGCCTGCCTGCCTGCCTGCCTGCCTGCCTGCCTGTCTGCCTGTCTGCCTGTCTGCCTGTCTGTCTGTCTGTCTGTCTGGTTCTATGTGCGTGAAATGATGTTGTTGTTTGTTGTTGTAGTTTTGCAAACGGACCTGGCTGTTACACCATTAAGGATTCCAGATTTAACCTTTTTTGAGCCCCTCTCTCCACACAGACATAACTGGGGTGGTTATGGACCCTGGTCCATATGTCTGTTCTTCCCCCACTTAACCCTCCCCATAATGTCTGTTCTTCCCCCACTTAACCCCTCCCCATAATATACCTGTTCTTCCCCTCCACTTAACCCTCCCCATAATGTCTGTTCTTCCTCCACTTAACCCTCCCCATAATGTCTGTTCTTCCCCCACTCTAACCCTCCCCAATATGTCTGTTCTTCACCCACTTAACCCTCCCCATAATGTCAGTTGTTTTGTTTCGGCCGGTAGAGGATTTGGGGGAATCGGTGTGGAATGATCTCTGAGGCCAAACAGCGGCTCCTGGGTTTCTGGGATCACCGGTATTCATTACATCGGGAGGGACCGAAGGCAGAGTGCTCTATCTGCCCCGTCCCCAAGACACCGCCCCCTGTTCTCACGCTCCCATTAACGGTGCTGACAGTCGCCAGGTTCTCCCTTGGCTACAACATTATTGTACAACTGAATGCATTCAACTGAAATGTGTCTTCAGCATTTAACCCAACCCTCTGAATCAGAGGTGCGGCGGGGGGGCTGCCATAATCAACATCCACGTCTTCGGCGCCAGTGAAACAGTGGGTTCAGTGAAACAGTGGAACAGTGGGTTCAGTGGAACAGTGGGTTCAGTGGAACAGTGGGTTCAGTGAAACTGTGGGTTCAGTGAAACAGTGGGTTCAGTGAAACAGTGGGTTCAGTGAAACAGTGGGTTCAGTGAAACAGTGGGTTCAGTGGAACAGTGGGTTCAGTGAAACAGTGGGTTCAGTGAAACAGTGGAACAGTGGGTTCAGTGAAACAGTGGAACAGTGGATTCAGTGAAACAGTGGGTTCACTGCCTTGCTCAGTGATAGAAAGACAGATTTTTACCTTGTCAGCTCAGGAATTCGATTGAGCAAACCTTTTCGGTTACTGGCCCAACGCTCTAACCAATAGGCTACCTGCCTCCTCTACACTCTGACCAATAGGCTACCTGCCTCCTCTACACTCTGACCAATAGGCTACCTGCCTCCTCTACACTCTGACCAATAGGCTACCTGCCTCCTCTACACTCTGACCAATAGGCTACCTGCCTCCTCTACACTCTGACCAATAGGCTACCTGCCTCCACTACACTCTAACCAATAGTCTACCTACCTCTCTACACTCTAACCAACATTTAACCTCCTCTACACTCTAACCAATAGGCTACCTACCTCCTCTACACTCTAACCAATAGGCTACCTACCTCCTACACTCTGACCAATAGGCTACCTGCCTCTACATCCCCCTGACCAATAGGCTACCTGCCTTCTACACTTGACCAATAGGCTACCTGCCCCTCTACACTTCTGCACCAATAGGCTACCTGCCTCCACTACACTTCTAACCAATAGCTCACGGTACTTCTACACTCTAACCAATAGTCTACTGCTCACACACTCTAACCAATAGCTCTCACCTGCCTACTCATACCCCTAACCAGTCTACCTGCTCACTACACTTCTGACCACTAGGCTACTCTGCCTCTCACTTCTAAACCAATAGTCTACCTACCTCCTCTACACTCTGACCAATAGGCTACCTGCCTCCTCTACACTCTGACCAATACCTCCTCTACACTCTAACCAATAGGCTACCTGCCTCCTCTACACTCTGACCAATAGGCTACCTGCCTCCTCTACACTCTGACCAATAGGCTACCTGCCTCCTCTACACTCTGACCAATAGGCTACCTGCCTCCTCTACACTCTAACCAATAGGCTACCTGCCTCCTCTACACTCTGACCAATAGGCTACCTGCCTCCTCTACACTCTGACCAATAGGCTACCTGCCTCCTCTACACTCTAACCAATAGGCTACCTGCCTCCTCTACACTCTGACCAATAGGCTACCTGCCTCCACTACACTCTAACCAATAGTCTACCTACCTCCTCTACACTCTAACCAATAGTCTACCTGCCTCCACTACACTCTAACCAATAGTCTACCTACCTCCTCTACACTCTAACCAATAGTCTACCTGCCTCCACTACACTCTGACCACTAGGTTACCTGCCTCCTCTACACTCTAACCAATAGTCTACCTACCTCCTCTACACTCTGACCAATAGGCTACCTGCCTCCTCTACACTCTGACCAATACCTCCTCTACACTCTAACCAATAGGCTACCTGCCTCCTCTACACTCTGACCAATAGGCTACCTGCCTCCTCTACACTCTGACCAATAGGCTACCTGCCTCCTCTACACTCTGACCAATAGGCTACCTGTCATTCCGCACGGTAAAGTAAAGCACAAGCATGCGACACACTGCAATCTAGTCCCGGCAGAGTCACAGTGGTGGGGTTTACCTCACATTGAAATGAATGGACTTGAGGATTAGGTTGGTGGATGACAGGCCACATCCCAAACAGCACCCTAGGCTATTCCCTATATAGTTCCCTACTTTTTGAACAAGGCGTGCTACTTTTCACCAGGGCTTATGTAGTGCACTACTCTGTTGTTCATGTGGAATGGAATGTAGAGAGTAGTTAAAGCTAGGCAACAACACCTGTAGTAGACTACACAGCATGTAGTTATAGCTAGGCAACAACACCTGTAGTAGACTACACAGCATGTAGTTATAGCTAGGCAACAACACCTGTAGTAGACTACACAGCATGTAGTTATAGCTAGGCAACACCACCTGTAGTAGACTACACAGCATGTAGTTATAGCTAGGCAACAACACCTGTAGTAGACTACACAGCATGTAGTTATAGCTAGGCAACAACACCTGTAGTAGACTACACAGCATGTAGTTATAGCTAGGCAACAACACCTGTAGTAGACTACACAGCATGTAGTTATAGCTAGGCAACAACACCTGTAGTAGACTACACAGCATGTAGTTATAGCTAGGCAACAACACCTGTAGTAGACTACACAGCATGTAGTTATAGCTAGGCAACAACACCTGTAGTAGACTACACAGCATGTAGTTATAGCTAGGCAACACCACCTGTAGTAGACTACACAGCATGTAGTTATAGCTAGGCAACAACAGATGTAGTAGACTACACAGCATGTAGTTATAGCTAGGCAACAACACCTGTAGTAGACTACACAGCATGTAGTTATAGCTAGGCAACAACACCTGTAGTAGGATACACAGTATGTAGTTATAGCTCGGCTGCCACTTTCCCTCCTAACTTGACCCCTCTTGGTCTCCTTAATGTAATTTGTAAGATGCACCTGCAAAGCATTCTTGGAGAGGTAAAGCATTCTTGGAGAGGTAAAGCATTCTTGGAGAGGTAAAGCATTCTTGGAGAGGTATAGCATTCTTGGAGAGGTAAAGCATTCTTGGAGAGGTAAAGCATTCTTGGAGAGGTAAAGCATTCTTGGAGAGGTAAAGCATTCTTGGAGAGGTAAAGCATTCTTGGAGAGGTAAAGCATTCTTGGAGAGGTAAAGCATTCTTGGAGAGGTAAAGCATTCTTGGAGAGGTATAGCATTCTTGGAGAGGTATAGCATTCTTGGAGAGGTATAGCATTCTTGGAGAGGTATAGCATTCTTGGAGAGGTAAGCATTCTTGGAGAGGTATAGCATTCTTGGAGAGGTATAGCATTCTTGGAGAGGTATAGCATTCTTGGAGAGGTAAAGCATTCTTGGAGAGGTATAGCATTCTTGGAGAGGTATAGCATTCTTGGAGAGGTATAGCATTCCTGGAGAGGTAAAGCATTCTTGGAGAGGTAAAGCATTCTTGGAGAGGTATAGCATTCTTGGAGAGGTATAGCATTCTTGGAGAGGTATAGCATTCTCGGAGAGGTAAGCATTCTCGGAGAGGTATAGCATTCTTGGAGAGGTATAGCATTCTTGGAGAGGTATAGCATTCTTGGAGAGGTAAAGCATTCTTGGAGAGGTATAGCATTCTTGGAGAGGTATAGCATTCTTGGAGAGGTATAGCATTCTTGGAGAGGTATAGCATTCTTGGAGAGGTATAGCATTCTTGGAGAGGTAAAGCATTCTTGGAGAGGTATAGCATTCTTGGAGAGGTAAAGCATTCTTGGAGAGGTAAAGCATTCTTGGAGAGGTATAGCATTCTTGGAGAAGTATAGCATTCTTGGAGAGGTAAAGCATTCTTGGAGAGGTATAGCATTCTTGGAGAGGTATAGCATTCTTGGAGAGGTATAGCATTCTTGGAGAGGTATAGCATTCTTGGAGAGGTATAGCATTCTTGGAGAGGTATAGCATTCTTGGAGAGGTATAGCATTCTTGGAGAGGTATAGCATTCTTGGAGAGGTAAAGCATTCTTGGAGAAGTGTGCATTATTTTACATTTATTTTGCCCGTGACTGTTGCTGGTGGCGAGAGAGCTTTCAGTAAGCTAAAAACTGATTTAAAAAACTATTTCAGGTCCACTATGTCCCAGGACAGGCTTTGTAGTCTTGCCATGCTGTCCATTGAAAGTCAGTTAACTAGAAAGCTGGACATCAAAGACTTGATCAGTGACTTCGCTAGCAAGAAGGCTCGGCGCTGGGCTCTTGGTGAGTAAGGCTGAGCAAGGACCAGTGATAACTGTTTAATGACATGGCTATGGATATTGGATCACTACACACATGATGCCCACAGACTGACAACAAGACTGAGAACAAGACTGAGAACAGACTGAGAACAAGACTGAGAACAAGACTGAGAACAAGACTGAGAACAGACTGAGAACAAGACTGAGAACAGACTGAGAACAAGACTGAGAGCAAGACTGAGAACAAGAATGAGAACAAGAATGAGAACAGACTGAGAACAGGCTGAGAACAAGGCTGAGAACAAGACTGAGAGCAAGACTGAGAACAAGACTGAGAACAAGACTGAGAGCAAGACTGAGAACAAGACTGAGAACAAGACTGAGAACAAGACTGAAAGCTAGACTGAGTACAAGACTGAGAACAAACTGAGAACAAGACTGAGGGCAAGACTGAGAACAGACTGAGAACAGACTGAGAACAAGACTGAGAGCAAGACTGAGAGCAAGACTGAGAACAAGACTGAGAACAAGACTGAGAGCAGACTGAGAACAAGACTGAGAGCAAGACTGAGAACAAGACTGAGAACAAGACTGAGAACAAGACTGAGAACAAGACTGAGAGCAGACTGAGAACAAGACTGAGAGCAGACTGAGAGCAGACTGAGAACAAGACTGAGAGCAAGACTGAGAACAAGACTGAGAACAAGACTGAGAGCAAGACTGAGAGCAGACTGAGAACAAGACTGAGAGCAAGATATATCTCAAAGTAATGGCTGGATTGACCATAAAACCTGTTGTTCACAATCAAGACCCCAAGTGGAAGAAACCTATTGATTTGACCTCTTGACCTTTCCTCTAGAGCCACCTTCAGGCCTTTTCATTTGGGTGGGGTTATACCCTTCCTGTTTGGCCCTGTCCGGGGGTGTCCTCGGATGGGGCCACAGTGCTTCTACACCTGCATTGCTTGCTGTTTGGGGTTTTAGGCTGAGTTTCTGTACAGCACTTTGAGATATCAGCTGATGTACGAAGGGCTATATAAATACATTTGATTTGATTTGATTCATTTCCATTTTGTTTTCCACTTTCACAGCTGCTTATTGTCTCGTTGGTACTTATACTTAGTTCAGAAATCTGCTTCTGATTTGATTATTTTGTTTGTTATATCATTCTATAGTGGTCCTTCTGTAGCTCAGTTGGTAGAGCATGGCGCTTGTAACGCCAGGGTAGTGGGTTCGATCCCCGGGACCACCCATACGTAGAATGTATGCACACATGACTGTAAGTCGCTTTGGATAAAAGCGTCTGCTAAATGGCATATATTATATTATTATAGAGTATAATGTTAATTTATTTTAATTGAAGAGGTTATAATGTATATTTAAGTTATATTTATTTTAAGATATTTATTCATGTTAAGATCATTTCCCATTGAAGATTTTTAGCATTAAAATTACATTTAGACAGTAAAATATGGCCTTTAGCTCATTTCCTATAGAAGTCTGGCATCAAATAGTGAATTCCACTGTCTGCACAGCGTTATATTATCACAGCTCACTGTCAGTAAAAATCCTACACTAAATATCCTACACTAAATATTGGGACTACAAGAGAGTTGCAAGCCTGCAAAGGTAGTTATTTAAACCTTTGAATGGGTCGACTGGGTTCTGGAGGTGTGTGGGTACAGGTAGAGAGTTATTTAAAGCTTTGAATGGGTCGATTGGGTTCTGGAGGTGTGTGACTACAGGTAGAGAGTTATTTGAACCTTTGAATGGGTCGACTGGGTTCTGGAGGTGTGTGGGTACAGGTAGAGAGTTATTTGAACCTTTGAATGGGTCGACTGGGTTCTGGAGGTGTGTGACTACAGGTAGAGAGTTATTTAAACCTTTGAATGGGTCGACTGGGTTCTGGAGGTGTGTGGGTACAGGTAGAGAGTTATTTAAAGCTTTGAATGGGTCGATTGGGTTCTGGAGGTGTGTGGGTACAGGTAGAGAGTTATTTAAACCTTTGAATGGGTCGATTGGGTTCTGGAGGTGTGTGGCTACAGGTAGAGAGTTATTTAAACCTTTGAATGGGTCGACTGGGTTCTGGAGGTGTGTGACTACAGGTAGAG
>NC_060184.1:4587591-4595996 GCF_021184085.1 Oncorhynchus gorbuscha
TAGGGGTTGGTTATAGTATACTACTTTAGATCCAGGGACCATAGGGGTTGGTATATAGTATACTACTGTACCCCAGGGCCCATAGGGGTTGGTATCATAGTATACTACTGTACCCCAGGGCCCATAGGGGTTGGTATATAGTATACTACTTTAGACCAGGAACCATATGGGTTGGTATATAGTATACTACTTTAGACCAGGACCTATAGGGGTTGGTTATATAGTATACGACATTGGACCAGGGCCCATAGGGGTTGGTATATAGTATACTACTTTAGACCAGGACCCATAGGGGTTGGTATATAGTATACTACTTTAGACCAGGAACCATATGGGTTGGTATATAGTATACTACTTTAGACCAGGACCCATAGGGGTTGGTATATAGTATACGACATTAGACCAGGGCCCATAGGGGTTGGTATATAGTGTACTACTTTAGACCAGGACCCATAGGGGTTGGTATATAGTATACTACTTTAGACCAGGAACCATATGGGTTGGTATATAGTATACTACTTTAGACCAGGACCCATAGGGGTTGGTATATAGTATACGACATTAGACCAGGGCCCATAGGGGTTGGTATATAGTATACTACTTTAGACCAGGGCCCATAGGGGTTGGTATATAGTATACTACTGTACCCCAGGGCCCATAGGGGTTGGTATATAGTATACTACTGTACCCCAGGGCCCATAGGGGTTGGTATATAGTATACTACTTTAGACCAGGAACCATATGGGTTGGTATATAGTATACTACTTTAGACCAGGACCCATAGGGGTTGGTATATAGTATACGACATTAGACCAGGGCCCATAGGGGTTGGTATATAGTGTACTACTTTAGACCAGGACCCATAGGGGTTGGTATATAGTATACTACTTTAGACCAGGACCCATAGGGTTTGGTATATAGTGTACTACTTTAGACCAGGACCCATATGGGTTGGTATATAGTATACTACTTTAGACCAGGACCCATAGGGTTTGGTATATAGTGTACTACTTTAGACCAGGACCCATAGGGGTTGGTATATAGTATACTACATTAGATCAGGACCCTTAGGGGTTGGTATATAGTATACTACTATAGATCATGACCCTTTAGAGGTTGGTATATAGTATACTACTATAGATCATGACCCTTAGGGGTTGGTATATAGTATACTACTGTAGATCATGACCCTTAGGGGTTGGTATATAGTATACTACTTTAGTGCCACTTAGATCTGAAGACACCATGACTGGTGATAGGGGATGATCAGAGGAAACACACCACAATGATCGACGGCCGCCATTTCATTTTCCAGACGATTGTACATGTTGAATCGTCACCTTTGTCAACGCCCAGCAGGTGATCTACTGTGCATGGCTGAAGGTACGGTTGGTTTGGTCGGTCTGCGCTATGAGAAGAGATGGCGTATTGAATCGTCAATCCGCCAGTAACTGGCTTTGTCAGATATGTTCTCCATACAGATATTCTGAATGAGAGTGTTCAGTTTTACAATACAGTCACATTTTATCAACAGATGTCGTTGACTGAGATAAGACAAAGGTAAACGTTAATGAAAAAAACGCTAGGCTAAGGCTAAATGCTAGGCTAAGTGCTAGGCTAAGGCTAAGTGCTAGGCTAAGGTTAATTGCTAGGCTAAGGCTAAATGCTAGGCTAAGGTTAAACGCTAGGCTAAGGCTAAATGCTAGGCTAAATGCTAGGCTAAGGCTAAATGCTAGGCTAAGGCTAAATGCTAGGCTAAGGCTAAACGCTAGGCTAAGTGTAAAACATAAAACCACAACAAAACAGTACAAGTAAATAAAACACAAAGTCCGAACACCAAAGAGCACGCTATTCCCTATTTAGTGGGCTGCTTTTGATGTGTGCCCATGAAGCTCTGGTCAAAAGTAGTGCACTAAATAGGGATTAGGGTGCATTTGAAACGCATAATAAAAAGGAAAGCAGTAAGTAATATACAGAGCAGGAGAAAATACTTGGTGGATTAAGTGAACCCCTCCCAGAGTGGATTTCCGCAGCCCGCCGAAATCACATTAGCACAATACAAAAAAATCCTCATCAACATCCTTCAGTTTAAACATGACATTTCAGTTTCCTTACATTGGATGCCTCACAAGACTCGTTTGAAGGTCCCCTGGTACCAGTTGGGGGAAAAAAATGAATGGAAGTATATATATGGAGATAGTTTAGTGCCAAAAATAAGGGGTCAAATACATGTAATATAATTTAAAAGATTTTAAAAAAGATATCTTTCTTATATCTCGCAGATATTGAACACACACCTCTAAAATAAAATCTAAAGGAGGTTTGTTCTAACGATCTGTCGTTCCATGTAGTGAATCTGTTATTCAATGTGTTTGTATGGGCTAACAGCAGTAAGGCCATATTCACTGTTTCATCAAATCAGTTTTATATATTTTCTTTATATTTCAAGGGATCTTAAAATCAAAAAGCTAAATGTTCTCGGTATGACCCTCTTAAAACAATTCCATATGTTAGAGTAGAACCCCACCTCCATATGTTAGCAGAGTAGAACCCCACCTCCATATGTTAGCAGAGTAGAACCCCACCTCCATATGTTAGCAGAGTAGAACCCCACCTCCATATGTTAGCAGACTAGAACCCCACCTCCATATGTTAGCAGAGTAGAACCCCACCTCCATATGTTAGCAGAGTAGAACCCCACCTCCATATGTTAGCAGAGTAGAACCCCACCTCCATATGTTAGCAGACTAGAACCCCACCTCCATATGTTAGCAGACTAGAACCCCACCTCCATATGTTAGCAGAGTAGAACCCCACCTCCATATGTTAGCAGACTAGAACCCCACCTCCATATGTTAGCAGAGTAGAACCCCACCTCCATATGTTAGCAGAGTAGAACCCCACCTCCATATGTTAGCAGAGTAGAACCCCACCTCCATATGTTAGCAGAGTAGAACCCCACCTCCATATGTTAGCAGAGTAGAACCCCACCTCCATATGTTAGCAGAGTAGAACCCCACCTCCATATGTTAGCAGAGTAGAACCCCACCTCCATATGTCAGCAGACTAGAACCCCACCTCCATATGTCAGCAGAGTAGAACCCCACCTCCATATGTTAGCAGACTAGAACCCCACCTCCATATGTTAGAGTAGAACCCCATATGTTAGCAGACTAGAACCCCACCTCCATATGTTAGCAGAGTAGAACCCCCCTCCATATGTTAGCAGAGTAGAACCCCACCTCCATATGTCAGCAGACTAGAACCCCACCTCCATATGTTAGAGTAGAACCCCACCTCCATATGTTAGCAGAGTAGAACCCCACCTCCATATGTTAGCAGAGTAGAACCCCACCTCCATATGTTAGCAGAGTAGAACCCCACCTCCATATGTTAGCAGAGTAGAACCCCACCTCCATATGTTAGCAGAGTAGAACCCCATATGTTAGCAGAGTAGAACCCCACCTCCATATGTTAGCAGACTAGAACCCCACCTCCATATGTTAGAGTAGAACCCCATATGTTAGCAGAGTAGAACCCCACCTCGCCCCCAGTCTTAGACAGGGCTGAGACTGTATAGAAGGTTAATGATTGACCTTAACGAACAGAAATACAGGCTAACTACTACATACACAAACCTAAGTCATTATAAAATATTCACTATTCTGTGTCCAGGCACATCTTCTGGTCTGCGTGTCAAATGGTACCCTTACTTCCTGTACAGCGCACCCACAGACTCCGATTGGTCGTGTTCCAGAGCAGCAGAAGCTGTATGAAGGGACTGATTTGACCCACATATAATTATCGAGTCGGTCGTTTTTTTATGATCTAAGGTGATTTGTAGATCAGTTGGGCTCGACTCGCCTTTTAAAGTCGGCTGCAATGTCAAACGCACCCATTGTGAAGCGAGACACCAGACAGAGCATTGTGGGTATTCATGATGGCTGCCCTCAGGAGGGCGACTCAGCTTCATCCTGGTCACTGATGGCAGATGCTGCCAATAACAATCAAAACTCCAGAGACTTAAAAGTAAAAACCACTACGAATGGATCAATAAAGTTTTCTTTAAAAGGCCGAGCGGATTGGCCCCACGCTGGCTCACACTGAAAGCTGATTGGCCACAATGCACAGCATGTCATCATCAGGGGGTTGGATCTGGGCTGGCTGGATCGTCCTCTCTCTTGGTTTAGGACGAGTAGGGACTAGGGGGTATGAGTTAAGGCATAGGGAGAAGGGTTTAGGGTCTAGGGTGTGACCCCTCTTGGTACATACTGCAGCACAGTTTCGATGGTAGGGAGTAGGGTCTAGGGTGTGACTCCTCTTGGTACATACTGCAGCACAGTCTCGATGGTAGGGAGTAGGGTCTAGGGTGTGACCCCTCTTGGTACATACTGCAGCACAGTCTCGATGGTAGGGAGTAGGGTCTAGGGTGTGACCCCTCTTGGTACATACTGCAGCACAGGCTCGATGGTAGGGGTTAGAGGCTAGGGTGTGACCCCTCTTGGTACATACTGCAGCACAGGCTCGATGGTAGGGAGTAGGGTCTAGGGTGTGACCCCTCTTGGTACATACTGCAGCACAGGCTCGATGGTAGGGGTTAGAGGCTAGGGTGTGACCCCTCTTGGTCCATACTGACGCCCAGTGCCTCTATATCATTACTGATATCAGAGATCATGCGGTCCCATTCGTCTCCTTCGGAGGGCACAAGCCCTTCGTCAGACCCACCCCCGTCCCCTCCCACCGCCCCGTTCCCATTGGTGGTTGAGTCGGAGGCGGAGCTGGCGGTGCGGCGGTAGCGTCCGAAGCTGTCAGTGATGATGCCACGACCGTCCTTGACACCGATGGTCTCCAGGAAGTTCTCAAAGTGTTGGCTGTCCTTCTCTGGGATGAACGGCCTCAGACCTGGATGGACGTGGGATTGTAAAAGGGGGAAAAGGACAAAGCACAGACAGTCTGAATCACAGAACCAGGGCTCTGACCTTTTTTTACAAGGAGACAAATAAATTTAGCAGCACAATGAAAATGATTTTAGGTATTAAAGCTAGAATCCCTCATTTCTCTAGACTCACAGGCGTTCCTAAATTAACAATCCAGGACACACAGCACATATTTAGGCACATAAAATGGTCCCACTGTAGAACCCCGAGAGCCTTAAGTGAACTGAAATAGTGCAGACTCATTTCACACATTGAAACAGCAAGGTCCTGTTCAATAAAGGCACAAAGAAAGCAAAAACAGGGATTGGGAAACACAAAATAAGCATTCTCAATGGTCAAGCTCAGGTAAAAATCTCCCGTTCGTTTCACAACTGTTTCCTGCTGCTCGGCTTGACCTCTAAACACATCCCAGGTTTGACCTTTTACCCTGTGATCCCCATACAGGAAGTGGTTCTCACCTAGTAGGAGGAACTTCCTGCTGTCCCCGTAGAGCTGGCGAAGGTTGATACAGAACTCATGGACGGACGCTCCGTTACGGTACTCATGAAGAAGAGTAGCAAACTGCTGGATCTCCTGAGACGACAACTTGGTACGCAACTTAGAGGAAAAGAGGGAGGAGGGAGAGAAAGAGGGGAGGGAGGGAGAGGGGGAGGGAGGGAGAGAGAGAGGGGAGAGAGGGAGGGAGGAGAGAGAGAGAGAGAGAGGGAGGGAGAGAGGGAGAGAGGGGAGGGAGGGAGAGGGGGAGGGAGGAGAGAGGGGGAGGGAGGGAGAGGGGGAGTGAGAGAGAGGGAGGGAGGGAGAGGGGGAGGGAGGGAGAGAGGGAGAGAGGGAGGAGGGAGAGAGGGAGGGAGGGGAGGGAGAGAGGGAGAGAGAGAGGGAGGGAGAGGAGGGAGGAGAGGGAGAGTGAGAGAGAGAGAGAGGGAGGGAGAGGGAGGGAGGGAGGGGGGAGGGAGGGAGAGAGAGGGGGAGGGAGGAGAGGGAGGGAGGGGAGGGAGGGAGAGGGGGAGTGAGAGAGAGGGAGGGAGGAGGGGGAGGGAGGGAGAGAGGGAGGGAGAGGGGGAGGGAGAGAGGGAGAGAGGGAGGGAGGGAGGGAGGGAGGAGAGGGAGGAGAGGAGAGAGAGAGAGAGGAGGGAGGGAGGGAGAGGGAGAGGGAGGGAGGGAGGAGAGGGAGAGAGAGAGAGAGAGAGAGAGGGAGGGAGAGAGAGGGAGGGAGGGGGAGAAATGGGGAGAGAGAAAAGCGGGGAGAGGGGAGGGAAAAGGTTAAAGAAAAATAAAATGATGAGCCTAAAAGAGGGGTAGCTGCAACTAAACAGCTGTACATATTTTATAGATCACCAAAGCCTCATAAATCAAATCAAATTGTATTTGTCACATGCGCCGAATACAATAGACCTGACGGTGAAATGCTTACTTACAAAACCCTTGACCAAGAAATAGAGTTGAGATATTTACTAAATAAACTTTAAAGTAAAAACAATTAAATAACAATAACGATGGCTACAGTGGCAAGAGAAAGTATGAACCCGTTGGAATTACCTGATTTCTGCATAAATTAGTCAAACAATTTGATCTGATCTTCAACTTATGTCACAGCAATAGACAGTCTGCTTAAACTAATAAAACAAAAACAATTATATGTTTTGAAATGTCTTTATTGAACACACCAAACATTCACAGTGCAGGGTGGGAAAAGTCAGTGAACCCTTGATTTAACTGGTTGACCCTCTTTGGCAGCAATAACCTCAACCAAACGTTTTCTGTAGTTGAGGATCAGGACCTGCACAATGGGGTCAGGAGGAATTTTGGACCACTCCTCTGAGCAAAACCACTTGGGATGTCCGGTGTGAACTTCAGCATTACTCTTGGGATGTCCGGTGAACTGCTCTTGAGGTCAATACTCTTGGGATGTCCAAAAAAAGAACTGGTTTATAGTCAATGTGAACTGCTCTCTTTGAGGTCAATACTCTTGGGATGTCCGGTGTGAACTGAGGCTCTTGAGGTGAATTGCCTTTGGGTCATGTCCTTGGTGTGAACTGCTCTGAGGTCAATACTCTGGATGTCCGTGTGAACTGCTCTTGAGGTCAATACTCTTGGGATGTCCGGTGTGAACTGCTCTGAGGTCAATACTCTTGGGATGTCCGGTGTGAACTGCCTGAGGTCAATACTCTTGGGAGGTCAGGTCAATACTTTGGGATGTCCGGTGTGAACTGCTCTTGAGGTCAATACTCTGGATGTCCGTGTGAACTGCTCTTGAGGTCAATCTTGGGATGTCCAAAGAACTGCCTTGGGATGTCCGATGTGTGAACTGCTCTTGAGGAGGTCAATAATTTTTGGGATGTCCGGTGAACTGCTCTTGAGGTCAATACTCTTGGGATGTCCGTGAACTGTGCCAATACTCGGGATGTCCGTGTGAAACTGCTTGAGGTCAATAGGAACTCTTGGATGTCCGGTGTGAACTGCTCTTGAGGTCAATACTCTTGGGATGTCCGGTGTGTGAACTGCTCTTGAGGTCACTTTGGGATGTCCGTGAACTGCGGGGATGTCCGGTGTGAACTGCTCTTGAGGTCAATACCTTGGATGTCCGTGTGTGAACTGCTCTCGAGGAGATGTCAATAATTTTGGGATGTCCGGTGTGAACTGGCTCTTGAGGTCAATACTTCGATGTCCGTGAACTGCTCTTGAGGTCAATACTCTTGGGATGTCCGTGTGAACTGCCTTGAGGTCAATACTGGGATGTCCGGTGTGAACTGCTCTTGAGGTCAATACTTGGGATGTCCAGGTGTGAACTGCTCTGAGGTCAATACTCTTGGGATGTCCGTGTGAAAACTGCTCTTGAGGTCAATACTCGGGATGTCCGTGAACTGCTCTTGAGGTCAATACTCTTGGGATGTCCGGTGTGAACTGCTCTTGAGGTCAATACTCTTGGGATGTCCGGTGTGAACTGCTCTTGAGGTCAATACTCTTGGGATGTCCGGTGTGAACTGCTCTTGAGGTCAATACTCTTGGGATGTCCGGTGTGAACTGCTCTTGAGGTCAATACTCTTGGGATGTCCGGTGTGAACTGCTCTTGAGGTCAATACTCTTGGGATGTCCGGTGTGAACTGCTCTTGAGGTCAATACTCTTGGGATGTCCGGTGTGAACTGCTCTTGAGGTCAATACTCTTGGGATGTCCGGTGTGAACTGCTCTTGAGGTCAATACTCTTGGGATGTCCGGTGTGAACTGCTCTTGAGGTCATGCAACAGCATCTCAAATCGGGTTGAGGTCAGGACTAGGCGACTCCAGGAGGCGTATTTTCTTCTGATGAAGTCATTCTGTTGTTGATTTACTTCTGTGGTGTTTTGGGTCGTTGTAATGTTGCGTCACCAAACTTCTGGGTGATGTCCTGTTGAGCTTCAATTGGCGGACAGATAGCCTTACATTCTCCTGCAAAATGTCTTGATAAACTTGGGATATCTGTCGATGATAG
>NC_060184.1:4596096-4605779 GCF_021184085.1 Oncorhynchus gorbuscha
TTGGTATATAGTATACTACTTTAGACCAGAGACAAGGGGTTGGTATATAGTACTCTACTGTACCCCAGGGCCCATGGGGTTGGTATATAGTATGCTACTGTACCCCAGGGCCCATAGGGGTTGGTATATAGTATACTACTTTAGACCAGGAACCATATGGGTTGGTATATAGTATACTACTTTAGACCAGGACCCATAGGGGTTGGTATATGCACGACATTAGACCAGGGCCCATAGGGGTTGGTATATAGTGTACTACTTTAGACCAGGACCCTAGGGGTTGAGCATATAGTATACTACTTTAGACCAGGACCCATAGGGTTTGGTATATAGTGTACTACTTTAGACCAGGACCCATATGGGTTGGTATATAGTATACTACTTTAGACAGGACCCATAGGGTTTGGTATATAGTGTACTACTTTAGACCAGGACCCATAGGGTTGGTATATAGTATACTACATTAGATCAGGACCCTGGGGTTGGTATATAGTATACTACTATAGATCATGACCCTTAGAGTTGGTATATAGTATACTACTATAGATCATGACCCTTAGGGGTTGGTATATAGTATACTACTGTAGATCATGACCCTTAGGGGTTGGTATATAGTATACTACTTTAGTGCCACTTAGATCTGAAGACACCATGACTGGTGATAGGGGATGATCAGAGGAAACACACCACAATGATCGACGGCCGCCATTTCATTTTCCAGACGATTGTACATGTTGAATCGTCACCTTTGTCAACCCCCAGCAGGTGATCTACTGTGCATGGCTGAAGGTACGGTTGGTTTGGTCTTGTCTGCGCTATGAGAAGAGATGGCGTATTGAATCGTCAATCCGCCAGTAACTGGCTTTGTCAGATATGTTCTCCATACAGATATTCTGAATGAGAGTGTTCAGTTTTACAATACAGTCACATTTTATCAACAGATGTCGTTGACTGAGATAAGACAAAGGTAAACGTTAATGAAAAAAACGCTAGGCTAAGGCTAAATGCTAGGCTAAGTGCTAGGCTAAGGCTAAGTGCTAGGCTAAGGTTAAATGCTAGGCTAAGGCTAAATGCTAGGCTAAGGTTAAACGCTAGGCTAAGGCTAAATGCTAGGCTAAATGCTAGGCTAAGGCTAAATGCTAGGCTAAGGCTAAATGCTAGGCTAAGGCTAAACGCTAGGCTAAGTGTAAAACATAAAACCACAACAAAAACAGTACAAGTAACAAAAACACAAAGTCCGAACACCAAAGAGCCACGCCTATTCCCTATTTAGTGGGCTGCTTTTGATGTGCCCATGAAGCTCTGGTCAAAAGTAGTGCACTAAATAGGATTAGGTGCATTTGAAACGCATAATAAAAAGGAAAGCAGTAAGTAATATACAGAGCAGGAGAAAATACTTGGTGGATTAAGTGAACCCCTCCCAGAGTGGATTTCCGCAGCCCGCCGAAATCACATTAGCACAATACAAAAAAATCCTCATCAACATCCTTCAGTTTAAACATGCCATTTCAGTTTCCTTACATTGGATGCCTCACAAGACTCGTTTGAAGGTCCCCTGGTACCAGTTGGGGGAAAAAAATGAATGGAAGTATATATATGGAGATAGTTTAGTGCCAAAAGTAAGGGGTCAAATACATGTAATATAATTTAAAAGATTTTAAAAAGATATCTTTCTTATATCTCGCAGATATTGAACACACACCTCTAAAATAAAATCTAAAGGAGGTTTGTTCTAACGATCTGTCGTTCCATGTAGTGAATCTGTTATTCAATGTGTTTGTATGGGCTAACAGCAGTAAGGCCATATTCACTGTTTCATCAAATCAGTTTTATATATTTTCTTTATATTTCAAGGGATCTTAAAATCAAAAAGCTAAATGTTCTCGGTATGACCCTCTTAAAACAATTCCATATGTTAGAGTAGAACCCCCACCTCCATATGTTAGCAGAGTAGAACCCCACCTCCATATGTTAGCAGAGTAGAACCCCACCTCCATATGTTAGCAGAGTAGAACCCCATATGTTAGCAGAGTAGAACCCCACCTCCATATGTTAGCAGAGTAGAACCCCACCTCCATATGTTAGCAGAGTAGAACCCCACCTCCATATGGTAGCAGACTAGAACCCCATATGTTAGCAGAGTAGAACCCCACCTCCCAGAACCCCACCTCCATATGTTAGAGTAGAACCCCACCTCCATATGTTAGAGTAGAACCCCACCTCCATATGTTAGCAGAGTAGAACCCCACCTCCATATGTTAGCAGAGTAGAACCCCACCTCCATATGTTAGCAGAGTAGAACCCCACCTCCATATGTTAGCAGAGTAGAACCCCACCTCCATATGTTAGCAGAGTAGAACCCCACCTCCATATGTCAGCAGAGTAGAACCCCACCTCCATATGTTAGCAGAGTAGAACCCCACCTCCATATGTTAGCAGAGTAGAACCCCACCTCCATATGTTAGCAGAGTAGAACCCCACCTCCATATGTTAGAGTAGAACCCCACCTCCATATGTCAGCAGAGTAGAACCCCACCTCCATATGTTAGCAGAGTAGAACCCCACCTCCATATGTTAGAGTAGAACCCCACCTCCATATGTCAGCAGAGTAGAACCCCACCTCCATATGTCAGCAGAGTAGAACCCCACCTCCATATGTTAGCAGAGTAGAACCCCACCTCCATATGTTAGAGTAGAACCCCACCTCCATATGTTAGCAGAGTAGAACCCCACCTCCATATGTTAGAGTAGAACCCCACCTCCATATGTTAGCAGACTAGAACCCCACCTCCATATGTTAGCAGAGTAGAACCCCACATCCATATGTTAGCAGAGTAGAACCCCACCTCCATATGTCAGCAGAGTAGAACCCCACATCCATATGTTAGCAGAGTAGAACCCCACCTCCATATGTTAGCAGAGTAGAACCCCACCTCCATATGTTAGCAGACTAGAACCCCACCTCCATATGTTAGCAGAGTAGAACCCCACCTCCATATGTTAGCAGAGTAGAACCCCACCTCCATATGTTAGAGTAGAACCCCATATGTTAGCAGAGTAGAACCCCACCTCCATATGTTAGCAGACTAGAACCCCACCTCCATATGTTAGCAGACTAGAACCCCACCTCCATATGTTAGCAGACTAGAACCCCACCTCCATATGTTAGCAGACTAGAACCCCACCTCCATATGTTAGCAGAGTAGAACCCCACCTCCATATGTTAGCAGACTAGAACCCCACCTCCATATGTTAGCAGAGTAGAACCCCACCTCCATATGTTAGCAGAGTAGAACCCCACCTCCATATGTTAGCAGAGTAGAACCCCACCTCCATATGTTAGCAGAGTAGAACCCCACCTCCATATGTTAGCAGAGTAGAACCCCACCTCCATATGTCAGCAGAGTAGAACCCCACCTCCATATGTTAGCAGAGTAGAACCCCACCTCCATATGTCAGCAGAGTAGAACCCCACCTCCATATGTTAGCAGAGTAGAACCCCACCTCCATATGTCAGCAGAGTAGAACCCCACCTCCATATGTCAGCAGAGTAGAACCCCACCTCCATATGTCAGCAGAGTAGAACCCCACCTCCATATGTCAGCAGAGTAGAACCCCACCTCCATATGTTAGCAGAGTAGAACCCCATATGTTAGCAGAGTAGAACCCCACCTCCATATGTTAGCAGAGTAGAACCCCACCTCCATATGTTAGCAGAGTAGAACCCCACCTCCATATGTTAGCAGAGTAGAACCCCACCTCCATATGTTAGCAGAGTAGAACCCCACCTCGCCCCCAGTCTTAGACAGGGCTGAGACTGTATAGAAGGTTAATGATTGACCTTAACGAACAGAAATACAGGCTAACTACTACATACACAAACCTAAGTCATTATAAAATATTCACTATTCTGTGTCCAGGCACATCTTCTGGTCTGCGTGTCAAATGGTACCCTTACTTCCTGTACAGCGCACCCACAGACTCCGATTGGTCGTGTTCCAGAGCAGCAGAAGCTGTATGAAGGGACTGATTTGACCCACATATAATTATCGAGTCGGTCGTTTTTTTAATGATCTAAGGTGATTTGTAGATCAGTCGGGCTCGACTCGCCTTTTAAAGTCGGCTGCAATGTCAAACGCACCCATTGTGAAGCGAGACACCAGACAGAGCATTGTGGGTATTCATGATGGCTGCCCTCAGGAGGGCGACTCAGCTTCATCCTGGTCACTGATGGCAGATGCTGCCAATAACAATCAAAACTCCAGAGACTTAAAAGTAAAAACCACTACGAATGGATCAATAAAGTTTTCTTTAAAAGGCCGAGCGGATTGGCCCCACGCTGGCTCACACTGAAAGCTGATTGGCCACAATGCACAGCATGTCATCATCAGGGGGTTGGATCTGGGCTGGCTGGATCGTCCTCTCTCTTGGTTTAGGACGAGTAGGGACTAGGGGGTATGAGTTAAGGCATAGGGAGAAGGGTTTAGGGTCTAGGGTGTGACCCTCTTGGTACATACTGCAGCACAGTTTCGATGGTAGGAGTAGGGTCTAGGGTGTGACCCTCTTGGTACATACTGCAGCACAGTCTCGATGGTAGGGAGTAGGGTCTAGGGTGTGACCCCTCTTGGTACATACTGCAGCACAGGCTCGATGGTAGGGGTTAGACTAGTGTGTGACCCCTCTTGGTACATACTGCAGCACAGGCTCGATGGTAGGGGTTAGAGGCTAGGTGTGTGGTACATACTGCAGCACCTCGATGGTAGGGGTTAGAGGCTAGGGTGTGACCCCTCTTGGTACATACTGCAGCACAGGCTCGATGGTAGGGGTTAGAGGCTAGGGTGTGACCCCTCTTGGTACATACTGCAGCACAGTCTCGATGGTAGGGAGTAGGGTCTAGGGTGTGACCCCTCTTGGTACATACTGCAGCACAGGCTCGATGGTAGGGGTTAGAGGCTAGGGTGTGACCCCTCTTGGTACATACTGCAGCACAGGCTCGATGGTAGGGGTTAGAGGCTAGGGTGTGACCCCTCTTGGTACATACTGCAGCACAGGCTCGATGGTAGGGTTAGAGGCTAGGTGTGACCCCTCTTGGTACATACTGCAGCACAGGCTCGATGGTAGGGGTTAGAGGCTAGGGTGTGACCCCTCTTGGTACATACTGCAGCACAGGCTCGATGGTAGGGGTTAGAGGCTAGGGTGTGACCCCTCTTGGTACATACTGCAGCACAGGCTCGATGGTAGGGGTTAGAGGCTAGGGTGTGACCCCTCTTGGTACATACTGCAGCACAGGCTCCAGGGTGTGACCCCTCTTGGTACATACTGCAGCACAGGCTCGATGGTAGGGGTTAGAGGCAGGGTGTGACCCCTCTTGGTACATACTGCAGCACAGGCTCGATGGTAGGGGTTAGAGGCTAGGGTGTGACCCTCTTGGTACATACTGCAGCACAGGCTCGATGGTAGGGGTTAGAGGCTAGGGGTGTGACCCTCTGGTCCATCTATATCATTACTGATATCAGAGATCATGCGGTCCCATTCGTCTCCTTCGGAGGGCACAAGCCCTTCGTCAGACCCACCCCCGTCCCCTCCCACCGCCCCGTTCCCATTGGTGGTTGAGTCGGAGGCGGAGCTGGCGGTGCGGCGGTAGCGCCCGAAGCTGTCAGTGATGATGCCACGACCGTCCTTGACACCGATGGTCTCCAGGAAGTTCTCAAAGTGTTGGCTGTCCTTCTCTGGGATGAACGGCCTCAGACCTGGATGGACGTGGGATTGTAAAAGGGGGAAAAGGACAAAGCACAGACAGTCTGAATCACAGAACCAGGGCTCTGACCTTTTTTTACAAGGAGACAAATAAATTTAGCAGCACAATGAAAATGATTTTAGGTATTAAAGCTAGAATCCCTCATTTCTCTAGACTCACAGGCGTTCCTAAATTAACAATCCAGGACACACAGCACATATTTAGGCACATAAAATGGTCCCACTGTAGAACCCGAGAGCCTTAAGTGAACTGAAATAGTGCAGACTCATTTCACACATTGAAACAGCAAGGTCCTGTTCAATAAAGGCACAAAGAAAGCAAAAACAGGGATTGGGAAACACAAAATAAGCATTCTCAATGGTCAAGCTCAGGTAAAAATCTCCCGTTCGTTTCACAACTGTTTCCTGCTGCTCGGCTTGACCTCTAAACACATCCCAGGTTTGACCTTTTACCCTGTGATCCCCATACAGGAAGTGGTTCTCACCTAGTAGGAGGAACTTCCTGCTGTCCCCGTAGAGCTGGCGAAGGTTGATACAGAACTCATGGACGGACGCTCCGTTACGGTACTCATGAAGAAGAGTAGCAAACTGCTGGATCTCCTGAGACGACAACTTGGTACGCAACTTAGAGGAAAAGAGGGAGGAGGGAGAGAAAGAGGGGAGGGAGGGAGAGGGGGAGGGAGGAGAGAGAGAGGGGGAGAGAGGGAGGGAGGGAGAGAGAGAGAGAGGGAGGGAGAGAGGGAGAGAGGGGAGGGAGGGAGAGGGGGAGGGAGGAGAGGGGGGGAGGGAGGGAGAGGGGGAGTGAGAGAGAGGGAGGGAGGGAGAGGGGGAGGGAGGGAGAGAGGGAGAGAGGGAGGAGGGAGAGAGGGAGGGAGGGAGGGAGAGAGGGAGAGAGAGAGGGAGGGAGAGGAGGGAGGAGAGGGAGAGTGAGAGAGAGAGAGAGGGAGGGAGGGAGGGAGGGAGGGAGGGGGGAGGGAGGGAGAGAGAGAGAGGGGGAGGGAGGAGAGGGAGGGAGGGGAGGGAGGGAGAGGGGGAGGAGAGAGAGGGAGGGGGAGGGAGAGGGGGAGGGAGGGAGAGAGGGAGGGAGAGGGGGAGGGAGAGAGGGAGGGAGGGAGGGAGGGAGGGAGAGAGGGAGGAGGGAGAGAGAGAGGGAGGGAGGGAGGGAGGGGAGGGAGAGGGGGGAGGGAGGGAGGAGAGGGAGAGAGAGAGAGAGAGAGAGGGAGGGAGAGAGAGAGAGAGAGAGAGAG
Organism: Oncorhynchus gorbuscha; assembly: GCF_021184085.1. NCBI lineage: Eukaryota > Metazoa > Chordata > Actinopteri > Salmoniformes > Salmonidae > Oncorhynchus > Oncorhynchus gorbuscha. The sequence goes on from NC_060184.1 coordinate 4,603,101, forward strand.
AGAGAGAGGGAGGGAGGGGAGAAAATGGGGAGAGAGAAAAGCGGGGAGAGGGGAGGGAAAAAGGTTAAAGAAAAATAAAATGAGATGAGCCTAAAAGAGGGGTAGCTGCAACTAAACAGCTGTACATATTTTATAGATCACCAAAGCCTCATAAATCAAATCAAATTGTATTTGTCACATGCGCCGAATACAACAGGTGTAGACCTTACGGTGAAATGCTTACTTACAAACCCTTGACCAAGAAATAGAGTTGAGATATTTACTAAATAAACTAAAGTAAAAACAATTAAATAACAATAACGATGGCTACAGTGGCAAGAGAAAGTATGAACCCGTTGGAATTACCTGGATTTCTGCATAAATTAGTCAAACAATTTGATCTGATCTTCATCTATGTCACAGCAATAGACAGTCTGCTTAAACTAATAAAACAAAACAATTATATGTTTTAAATGTCTTTATTGAACACACCGTGTAAACATTCACAGTGCAGGGTGGGAAAAGTCAGTGAACCCTTGGATTTAACTGGTTGACCCTCTTTTGGCAGCAATAACCTCAACCAAACGTTTTCTGTAGTTGAGGATCAGACCTGCACAATGGGGTCAGGAGGAATTTTGGACCACTCCTCTGAGCAAAACTGTTCCAGTTCAGCAATACTCTTGGGATGTCCGGTGTGAACTGCTCTTGAGGTCAATACTCTTGGGATGTCCGGTGTGAACTGCTCTTGAGGTCAATACTCTTGGGATGTCCGGTGTGAACTGCTCTTGAGGTCAATACTCTTGGGATGTCCGGTGTGAACTGCTCTTGAGGTCAATACTTTGGGATGTCTTGGGATGTCCGGTGTGAACTGCTCTTGAGGTCAATACTCTTGGGATGTCCGGTGTGAACTGCTCTTGAGGTCAATACTCTTGGGATGATGTCCGGTGTGAACTGCTCTTGAGGTCAATACTCTTGGGATGTCCGGTGTGAACTGCTCTTGAGGTCAATACTCTTGGGATGTCCGTGTGAACTGCTCTTGAGGTCAATACTCTTGGGATGTCCGGTGTGAACTGCTCTTGAGGTCAATACTCTTGGGATGCTCTTCCAGGATGGTGTGAACTGCTCTTGAGGTCAATACTCTTGGGATGTCCGTGTGAACTGCTCTTGAGGTCAATACTCTTGGGATGTCCGGTGTGAACTGCTCTTGAGGTCAATACTCTTGGGATGTCCGGTGTGAACTGCTCTTGAGGTCACTACTCTTGGGATGTCCGGTGTGAACTGCTCTTGAGGTCAATACTCTTGGGATGTCCGGTGTGAACTGCTCTTGAGGTCAATACTCTTGGGATGTGGGATGTCCGGTGTGAACTGCTCTTGAGGTCAATACTCTTGGGATGTCCGTGTGAACTGCTCTTGAGGTCAATACTCTTGGGATGTCCGGTGTGAACTGCTCTTGAGGTCAATACTCTTGGGATGTCCGGTGTGAACTGCTCTTGAGGTCAATACTCTTGGAGGCTCAATACTCTTGGGATGTCCGGTGTGAACTGCTCTTGAGGTCAATACTCTTGGGATGTCCGGTGTGAACTGCTCTTGAGGTCAATACTCTTGGGATGTCCGGTGTGAACTGCTCTTGAGGTCAATACTCTTGGGATGAACTCTTGGGTCAATGTCCGGTGTGAACTGCTCTTGAGGTCAATACTCTTGGGATGTCCGTGTGAACTGCTCTTGAGGTCAATACTCTTGGGATGTCCGTGTGAACTGCTCTTGAGGTCAATACTCTTGGGATGTCCGGTGTGAACTGCTCTTGAGGTCAATACTCTTGGGATGTCCGGTGTGAACTGCTCTTGAGGTCTGGGATGTCGTTGTGAACTGCTTCTTGGGATGTCCGGTGTGAACTGCTCTTGAGGGTCAATACTCTTGGGATGTCGGTGTGAACTGCTCTTGAGTCAATACTCTTGGGATGTCCGGTGTGAACTGCTCTTGAGGTCAATACTCTTGGGATGTCCGGTGTGAACTGCTCTTGAGGTCATGCAACAGCATCTCAAATCGGGTTGAGGTCAGGACTAGGCGACTCCAGGAGGCGTATTTTCTTCTGATGAAGTCATTCTGTTGTTGATTTACTTCTGTGGTGTTTTGGGTCGTTGTAATGTTGCGTCACCAAACTTCTGGGTGATGTCCTGTTGAGCTTCAATTGGCGGACAGATAGCCTTACATTCTCCTGCAAAATGTCTTGATAAACTTGGGATATCTGTCGATGATAGCAAGCTGCCCTGAGGCAGGAAACAGTGATGCTCCCTCCACCATACTTCCTGCCCTGAGGCAGGAAACAGTGATGCTCCCTCCACCATACTTCCTGCCCTGAGGCAGGAAACAGTGATGCTCCCTCCACCATACTTCCTGCCCATGAGGCAGGAAACAGTGATGCTCCCTCCACCATACTTCCTGCCCTGAGGCAGGAAACAGTGATGCTCCCTCCACCATACTTCCTGCCCTGAGGCAGGAAACAGTGATGCTCCCTCCACCATACTTCCTGCCCTGAGGCAGGAAACAGTGATGCTCCCTCCACCATACTTCCTGCCCTGAGGCAGGAAACAGTGATGCTCCCCTCCACCATACTTCCTGCCATGAGGCAGGAAACAGTGATGCTCCCTCCACCATACTTCCTGCCCTGAGGCAGGAAACAGTGATGCTCCCTCCACCATA
>NC_060184.1:4605879-4630795 GCF_021184085.1 Oncorhynchus gorbuscha
CTCAAGCCTCAAGTCTCTGGTAAACCAGGTAACTCACCAGGCCTCAAGTCTCTGGTAACCCAGGTAGAGTCAAGCCTCAAGTCTCTGGTAACCCAGGTAAGTCAAGCCTCCAAGTCTCTGTAACCCAGGTAAGTCAAGCCTCAAGTCTCTGGTAACCCAGGTAAGTCAAGCCTCAAGTCTCTGGTAACCCAGGTAACTCAAGCTCAAGTCTCTGGTAACCCAGGTAACTCAAGGCTAGCAATAAAACCAGATAAGACCACCTTACTCGTACAAAAAAGGACTGAAGAGACACAGCCATTTTGTATATATTGTATTGTAATTTTCACTGTACTATGTATCAGACCTAGATATTGTGTGTATGTACTGATACGTAGGCTATAGTCTAATAATGTTCTGTACTATGTAGATATTATGTACTGATATGTAGGCTATAGTCTAATAATGTTCTGTACTATGTAGATATTATGTACCGATATGTAGGCTATAGTCTAATAATGTTCTGTACTATGTATTAGACCTAGATATTATGTACTGATACGTAGGCTACAGTCTAATAATGTTCTGTACCATGTATTAGACCTAGATATTATGTGTATGTACTGATATATAGGCTATAGTCTAATAATGTTCTGTACTATGTAGATATTATGTACTGATATGTAGGCTATAGTCTAATAATGTTCTGTACTATGTCGATATTATGTACTGATACGTAGGCTATAGTCTAATAATGTTATGTACCATGTAGATATTATGTACTGATACGTAGGCTACAGTATGTGGCATTTTACATGTATGTATTTCAGTCCTCGACTAATAATGTTCTGTACTGTGTATCATGTCATGTTTCATGTGGACCCCAGGAAGAATAGCTGATGCTTTTGCAGCGGCTAATGGGGATCCTAATAAAATACTAATACCAACCACAGCCTGAGAACCACAGCCTGAGAACCACAGCCTGAGAACCACCGCCCTGAGAACCACAGCCTGAGAACCACCGCCTGAGAACCACAGCCTGAGAACCACTGCCCTGAGAACCACCGCCTGAGAACCACAGCCTGAGAACCACCACCCTGAGAACCACCGCCTGAGAACCACCACTCTGAGAACCACCACTCTGAGAACCACCGCCTGAGAACCACCGCCTGAGAACCACCGCCTGAGAACCACCGCCCTGAGAACCACCGCCCTGAGAACCACCGCCCTGAGAACCATGGAACTAACTGCATAACACACAGACATAATTCTAGCTGCTTACAAGGTGCTGGCCTCTGCTTCGAATGATTCCTTTAGGTCCACCTTGCTTGAAGAGTCGTCTTCACAATTAGAAAACAGAAATGGATTCATATTATTATCAAAAAACAACAACAAAACTCTGTTTTTTATTGCTGCTCTTAGTAACAGTGAAAGCATTTTGAGCCTCATCCCTATAGAGAGCACGGGGTTGGTGGTTGGTGGTTGGTGGTTGGTGGTTGGTGGTTGGGTGGGACGAGCTCGAGGCTGGAGCGGAAATCGGTGGAATGGTATCAAATACATCCAACACATGGTTTCCATGGTTCCCAGGTAATTTTTTAATGCCATTCCATTCGCTCCTGTTTCCAGCCATTATTATGAGTCGTCCAACCTCTCAGCAGCCTCCACTGGTAAGAGAGAGGTGTCTGTGTGGGATTGATTGATGTGTTAATTGATTGAGAGTCTTCACCACTGTAGAGAGAGAGGTGTCTGTGTCTGTGTGGGATTGATTGATGTGTTAATTGATTGAGAGTCTTCACCACTGTAGAGAGAGAGTGTGTCTGTGTCTGTGTGGGATTGATTGATGTGTTAATTGATTGAGAGTCTTCACCACTGTAGAGAGAGGTGTCTGTGTCTGTGTGGGATTGATTGATGTGTTAATTGATTGAGAGTCTTCACCACTGTAGAGAGAGAGGTGTCTGGTAGGGGTGGTGGCTCCGTCAAAGATGGCTCTGTCCAGGAAGTCTATAGTGGACTCCGTATAAACTATCTGAAACACCTGGCTGAGAAGGAGACACAGCTCCTCTGCTGCTGTCTGCAGACGACAGGAAACAGAGGTAAAGATCAACAAAGGGGAAATGGTTTGGGAACATAGCCAACAGTCTGAGAAAAGGTATTTGTGTGTTTTGTCGATAGCCAGCAGGAGGAGGCAATGTATTAGATACCTTGTTGTCTACAGCCAGTACTAGCAGACAGCAGACCTCTACCAGTACAGCCCCACTCTCAGACAGAGAGCTGAGGGTCTGGGACTTCGACAGGTCAGGACAGGTACTGGGACACGGGGACACACCTGCCTCCTGGGCTGGAGAAGCAGAGAGAAGCACACCATCATTACAATCATAATGATCAGCCTTCCTTTTGAAGATGGTTCCGTACGCATCTAGATACATGGGCTCTGATACAGGAACGATACACATCTAGATAGATGGGCTCTGATACAGGGAACGATACACATCTAGATAGATGGGCTCTGATACAGGAACGATACGTATCTGTAGACAGATGGCTCTGATACAGGAACGATACGATCTAGGGATAGATGGACTCTGATACAGGAACGATACGCATCTAGATAGATGGACTCTGATACAGGAACGATACACATCTAGATAGATGGACTCTGATACAGGAACGATACGTATCTAGATAGATGGGCTCTGATACAGGAACGATACGTATCTAGATAGATGGGCTCTGATACAGGAATGATACGTATCTAGATAAATGGACTCTGATACAGGAACGATACACATCTAGATAGATGGACTCTGATACAGGAACGATACGTATCTAGATAGATGGGCTCTGATACAGGAACGATACGTATCTAGATAGATGGACTCCTCCAACACAGGAACTAAATAAGTAAAGCCCTCTGTGTAAAAGGGGCTTAAGATGGCTGGCTACCCATTTAGAGCACCACCAGGTGCAGTGAGGTAAAGTAGGTAAAGTGGTTAGGTACCGATTTAGAGCACCACCAGGTACAGTGAGGTAAAGTAGGTAAAGTGGTTAGGTACCCATTTAGAGCACCACCAGGTGAAGTGAGGTAAAGTAGGTAAAGTGGTTAGGTACCCATTTAGAGCACCACCAGGTGCAGTGAGGTAAAGTGGTTAGGTACCGATTTAGAGCACCACCAGGTACAGTGAGGTAAAACAGGTAGTAGAGCTGGATGATATGCACAAAAACCATATAGCAATAGATTGCCTGAATTGATACAATAACAATATATATTTATATATATATTTTAGGGGTAGATCAGCTGTAATATTGCAGATAGATTAAGGGTCCTATCAATATAATTCTTTGCATAATTTCCAATCCTCTATAATTAAAAAAATAAAAATAAAATGTCTATCTATTATTTCCCCCTAACCTCTCCCCTAATTGGTGTAAACTACTTAGACTTCTACTTCAACAGGACATATAACAAGCACTGTACATTGTACCCTATTTTCCTTAGTCCATCAACTACCCTCAACCCGGGGTGACAGGTAGCCTAGTGGTTAGAGAGTTGGACTAGTAACCGGAAGGTTGCAAGTTCAAACCCCAAGCTGACAAAGTACAAATCTGTTGCTCTGCCCCTGAACAGGCAGTTAATCCACTGTTCCTAGACCAGTTAATCCACTGTTCCTAGACCAGTTAACCCACTGTTACTAGACCAGTTAATCCACTGTTCCTTGACCAGTTAATCCACTGTTCCTAGACCAGTTAACCCACTGTTCCTAGACCAGTTAACCCACTGTTCCTAGACCAGTTAACCCACTGTTCCTATACCAGTTAACCCACTGTTACTAGACCAGTTAACCCACTGTTCCTAGACCAGTTAACCCACTGTTCGTCATTGAAAATAAGAATTTATTCTTAACTGACTTGCCTCATTAAATAAAAGGTTAAAAAATAATATATATAAAAACAACCCTCCAATCCATCTCTGAAAACCCATCTTTTACTTGGCATATATTTCTCAAATGTGCTGTGATGTTTCACAAAATTTCTGCACCCTTCTATTGTCATAGTTTCTATAGATTCTAAATTAAAAAATAATGTTTACTAAGAGTATTATATTATTGATCGATTGACTACGGGTTTTCAAATCACCCAGCAGTGCTATTTGCAGAGTTAGTTTTCGGTAAATGTTGCGATTTTTTCAACCATTCCCGAACCTACGACCAAGTTCCTTACCTTCATCCCCTTTCGACTTGCCTCCTCCATTTTTCGCAGTAACGCTGCATTGACTTGGTTGTAATTTTGGATAGAGCAGATGTTCCCATATATTTTAGATAGCTGCATGTGTGACATAACTCCACCAGTCCTATTTATCATATCATTAGCAAAAAAGTAAAAAAAATTGAAACACTTTTCCAACATTTTTTTGGGGGGGGGGGGAAATCAATTAGTATATTTGAGTTTAACCATCTTTGTTCAGTCTTTTCTGGTGGATTAAACTGAAATTGCAAACAGCTTGTTTAAAAATATAACGATATATTCGAGATTATTTCACTTTCAAATAACCGGAAGTGAAAGGTTGTAATTTTGCTAAAGGGAAAGAGGCCATCTTGGAACACGGGGTGAGCTGTTCTTACTAATCTGCTGGAGAACCAGCTCGGATTTAAATATAATCACTTTTGTATGACTGAAGACTTTAGTGAGAGGTCCAATGATTTCATATTTAATCATTCATATTCATTGGTTAATTTTGTCTCGCTTTCCATTCCAAATAAAGTGGATAATTTTTTGCTCATATAATAAAAAAGAAAAAAAGAAGTTAGGTTAAGTGTAGGCAGAACCATACCTAAATACATGAACTGAGATATGACTAAAAAGTTAATTAGGGGTTATTTCTCCACAAATAGGTGTTCTTTCCTTGTTAGCTGATCTATTTTACTTTCTATCAAAACGTAGTGCAGATCAATGATTTATTTCTGGATATGAATACAAAGTCTGTCAGACCATTTTTATTGGTAAACTATATGCTAATGTAAACGTTTTGTTTTTTTAGTGATTCAATATATACAAATTTACTTATCATAGTTTGGTTGTAATCAAGAGAGGTTAGAGAAATGATCAAGCATCTCTATGAGGCTGTGCAGGGAACCAGATTGGGGATCAAAAAGAAAACATGAGTCGTCGGATTTCTTGCCCCTTGATATTATTGTTAGATCTGATTTTAATAATAGCTACCATTTTCGATGCCCTTAATAAATATGCTGATAATGGACAACCTTGTTTTACTCCTCTTGATAGTTTAATGCTTTGAGTAGTATCCATTATTTACCATTTTACACCTAGGGTTACTATACATAACCCATTGTATAAGAGATCCTCCTAAATCAATAGTTTATATATAAATTGTAGTCCTACTTTATCAAAGGCCTTTTCAAAATCAGCTATGAAAACCAGGCCTGGTTTCCCAGATTTTTCATATTATTCTATTGTTTCCAGTCCTTATATTATCTCCAATGTATCGTCCATTAAAACATCCTGTCTGTTTAGGATGAATAATATCTGACAATACCTTTTTCATTCAACGCGCTATGCATTTTGCTATAGTTTTTCAAACTTCACATTTCTCTAGTATCATAATGAACAATATTAGCAAAATGCCTGCGATAAGTGATCAATTTGGTCAGTTGTCAATCGTTTTTGGTTTATCGGACCCAGCTCTAGTAGGTAGATAGGTGGTTAGGTACCTGTGTTGAGCACCACCAGGTGTAGTGGGATGAGGTAGGTAAAGTGGTTAGGTACCTGTGTGTTGAGCACCACCACGTGTAGTGGGATAAGGTAGGTAAAGTGGCTAGGTACCTGTGTGTTGAGCACCACCAGGTGTAGCAGGATAAGGTAGGTAAAGTGGTTAGGTACCTGTGTGTTGAGCACCACCAGGTGTAGTGGGATAAGGTAGGTAAAGTGGTTAGGTACCTGTGTGTTGAGCACCACCAGGTGTAGTGGGATAAGGTAGGTAAAGTGGTTAGGTACCTGTGTGTTGAGCACCACCAGGTGTAGTGGGATAAGGTAGGTAAAGTGGTTAGGTACCTGTGTGTTGAGCACCACCAGGTGTAGCAGGATAAGGTAGGTAAAGTGGTTAGGTACCTGTGTGTTGAGCACCACCAGGTGTAGTGGGATAAGGTAGGTAAAGTGGTTAGGTACCTGTCTTGAGCACCACCAGGTGAGCACCACCAGGTGCAGTGGGATAAGGTAGGTAAAGTGGCTAGGTACCTGTGTGTTGAGCACCACCAGGTGTAGTGGGATCAGGTAAAGTGGTTAGGTACCTGTCTTGAGCACCACCAGGTGTAGTGGGATAAGGTAGGTAAAGTGGTTAGGTACCTGTCTTGAGCACCACCAGGTGCAGTGGGATAAGGTAGGTAAAGTGGTTAGGTACCTGTCTTGAGCACCACCAGGTGCAATGGGATAAGGTAGGTAAAGTGGTGAGGTACCGGTCTTGAGCACCACCAGGTGAGCACCACCAGGTGCAGTGGGATAAGGTAGGTAAAGTGGCTAGGTACCTGTGTGTTGAGCACCACCAGGTGTAGTGGGATCAGGTAAAGTGGTTAGGTACCTGTCTTGAGCACCACCAGGTGTAGTGGGATAAGGTAGGTAAAGTGGTTAGTTACCTGTGTGTTGAGCACCACCAGGTGTAGCAGGATAAGGTAAAGTGGTTAGGTACCTGTGTGTTGAGCACCACCAGGTGTCACGGGATAAAGGTAAAGGGGTTAGGTACCTGTCTTGAGCACCACCAGGTGCAGTGGGATAAGGTAGGTAAAGTGGTTAGGTACCTGTCTTGAGCACCACCAGGTGTAGTGGGATAAGGTAGGTAAAGTTGTTAGGTACCTGTCTTGAGCACCCCCAGGTGTAGTGGGATAAGGTAAAGTGGTTAGGTACCTGTCTTGAGCACCACCAGGTGCAGTGGGATAAGGTAACGTGGTTAGGTACCTGTCTTGAGCACCACCAGGTGTAGCAGGATAAGGTAGGTAAAGTGGTTAGGTACCTGTCTTGAGCACCCCCAGGTGTAGTGGGATAAGGTAAAGTGGTTAGGTACCTGTCTTGAGCACCACCAGGTGCAGTGGGATAAGGTAAAGTGGTTAGGTACCTGTCTTGAGCACCACCAGGTGTAGCAGGATAAGGTAAAGTGGTTAGGTACCTGTCTTGAGCACCACCATGTGTAGCAGGATAAGGTAGGTAAAGTGGTTAGGTACCTGTCTTGAGCACCCCCAGGTGTAGTGGGATAAGGTAAAGTGGTTAGGTACCTGTCTTGAGCACCACCAGGTGCAGTGGGATAAGGTAAAGTGGTTAGGTACCTGTCTTGAGCACCACCAGGTGTAGCAGGATAAGGTAGGTAAAGTGGTTAGGTACCTGTCTTGAGCACCACCAGGTGTAGTGGGATAAGGTAAAGTGGTTAGGTACCTGTGTGTTGAGCACCACCAGGTGTAGTGGGATAAGGTAGGTAAAGTGGTTAGGTACCTGTCTTGAGCACCACCAGGTGAGCACCACCAGGTGCAGTGGGATAAGGTAGGTAAAGTGGTTAGGTACCTGTCTTGAGCACCACCAGGTGCAATGGGATAAGGTAGGTAAAGTGGTGAGGTACCGGTCTTGAGCACCACCAGGTGAGCACCACCAGGTGCAGTGGGATAAGGTAGGTAAAGTGGCTAGGTACCTGTGTGTTGAGCACCACCAGGTGTAGTGGGATCAGGTAAAGTGGTTAGGTACCTGTCTTGAGCACCACCAGGTGTAGTGGGATAAGGTAGGTAAAGTGGTTAGTTACCTGTGTGTTGAGCACCACCAGGTGTAGCAGGATAAGGTAAAGTGGTTAGGTACCTGTGTGTTGAGCACCACCAGGTGTCACGGGATAAAGGTAAAGGGGTTAGGTACCTGTCTTGAGCACCACCAGGTGCAGTGGGATAAGGTAGGTAAAGTGGTTAGGTACCTGTCTTGAGCACCACCAGGTGCAGTGGGATAAGGTAGGTAAAGTGGTTAGGTACCTGTCTTGAGCACCACCAGGTGTAGCAGGATAAGGTAGGTAAAGTGGTTAGGTACCTGTCTTGAGCACCCCCAGGTGTAGTGGGATAAGGTAAAGTGGTTAGGTACCTGTCTTGAGCACCACCAGGTGCAGTGGGATAAGGTAAAGTGGTTAGGTACCTGTCTTGAGCACCACCAGGTGTAGCAGGATAAGGTAAAGTGGTTAGGTACCTGTCTTGAGCACCACCATGTGTAGCAGGATAAGGTAGGTAAAGTGGTTAGGTACCTGTCTTGAGCACCCCCAGGTGTAGTGGGATAAGGTAAAGTGGTTAGGTACCTGTCTTGAGCACCACCAGGTGCAGTGGGATAAGGTAAAGTGGTTAGGTACCTGTCTTGAGCACCACCAGGTGTAGCAGGATAAGGTAGGTAAAGTGGTTAGGTACCTGTCTTGAGCACCACCAGGTGTAGTGGGATAAGGTAAAGTGGTTAGGTACCTGTCTTGAGCACCACCAGGTGTGGTGGGATGAGGTAAAGTGGTTAGGTACCTGTCTTGTGTAGCAGGATAAGGTAGGTAAAGTGGTTAGGTACCTGTGTGTTGAGCACCACCAGGTGTAGAGGGATAAGGTAAAGTGGTTAGGTACCTGTCTTGAGCACCACCAGGTGCAGTGAATCGTCTCGTATGTATGCCACGGCAGCGATGTCGTGGATGGGAACACGCAGTATGATATCCTCTCCATCCCGCCACACCAGCTTCACATTATAGGCCGACAGACTGACCACTGCATCCTGCTCCGAAGTAAGCTGACCCGCCAACTGGTGGGACTTCTAGGTAACCAGGAAATGACGTCACAGTTTCACTCATGTTGTTCCCATCGCAAAACACAAAATATCCCATGACTCTACCATTTATAATAATTTATAATTTAATAATAATAATAATTTAAGTTTAAAATGTAGTATTTTATTTGTAACGTCGTAGCAAAGTGAAATATCAGAGGCTTTATTCAAAACGATTTTTTTTACCTTCTGTGAATAAATCTTGACTTTTAAATTCTTTAGTTTAAATTCTTTAGTGAACTATATAAAGGATCCATTTGAGATGCAACTTACCCTGGCATTGTCAATGAGCTGTAGCACCTCTGTTCGACTGGAGGGGTTCAGGTATCCTGGTACTGATGTCAGCTGGCCCAAGTACTACAGAACACACAGGTCACAGTGGAACAGAGGATATAGTCACTTCATTATTAGGGGTTTTTCAGAAGCAGTGGGGAAACCTGGGATGCGAAGCTATCGCCAACACTCTTAGCTCTTAGTCAGGTCCTCCTCCGTGCCCCGAGAGCCTTGACCTCTGACCTCTCACCTTGACTTCCTTCTCTACGTAGTCATTGAGCAGGATGTCAGGGTCGATGCGGTGGTCGGGGAGGGAGAGGGAGAAGGTGTGGAGGGCACGGCGTTCTGTAGTCTTCTCCTGAGCCTTTTTATCTCTACCCTTTTCTCCCTTCAGAAACACACGCTTGAAGGGAGACACGATACCCGGCTGCAGGGGAGGTAGAGGGAGGGGAGGTAGAAGGGGAGGTAGAGGGGGGAGAGGTAGAGGGAGGGGAGGTAGAGGGGAGGTAGAGTGAGGGAGATGTAGAGGGAGGTAGAGGGAGGGGGAGGTAGAAGGGGAGGTAGAGTGAGGGAGAGGTAGAGGGAGGGGAGGTAGAGGGAGGGGGATGTAGAAGGGGAGGTAGGGGGGGGAGAGGTAGAGGGAGGGAGAGGTAGAGGGGAGGTAGAGTGAGGGAGATGTAGAGGGAGGTAGAGGGAGGGGGAGGTAGAAGGGGAGGTAGAGGGGGAGAGGTAGAGGGAGGGGGAGGTAGAGGGGAGGTAGAGTGAGGGAGATGTAGAGGGAGGTAGAGGGAGGGGAGGTAGAAGGGGAGGTAGAGTGAGGGAGAGGTAGAGGGAGGGGGAGGTAGAGGGAGGGGGATGTAGAAGGGGAGGTAGAGGGGGGAGAGGTAGGGGAGGGAGAGGTAGAGGGAGGGGGAGGGAGGGGGAGGTAGAAGGGGAGGTAGAGGGGGAGAGGTAGAGGGAGGGGGAGGTAGAGGGGAGGTAGAGTGAGGGAGATGTAGAGGGAGGTAGAGGGAGGGGGAGGTAGAAGGGAGGTAGAGTGAGGGAGAGGTAGAGGGAGGGGGAGGTAGAGGGAGGGGGATGTAGAAGGGGAGGTAGAGGGGGGAGAGGTAGAGGGAGGGAGAGGTAGAGGGGAGGTAGAGTGAGGGAGATGTAGAGGGAGGTAGAGGGAGGGGAGGTAGAAGGGAGGTAGAGTGAGGGAGAGGTAGAGGGAGGGGGAGGTAGAGGGAGGGGGATGTAGAAGGGGAGGTAGAGGGGGAGAGGTAGAGGGAGGGAGAGGTAGAGGGAGGGGGAAGTAGGGTAGGTAGAGGGAGGGAGATGTAGAGGGAGGGGGAGGTAGAGGGAGGGAGATGTAGAGGGAGGTAGAAGGAGAGGGAGGGAGAGAGTGAGAGGGGATGGAAAGAGAGGAGGTAGGGAGGGTAGAGAAATAGTGACAGGGGAAGGGAGGGGAGAGGTATCATATTAATTCACAGTAACAACAAAGTATCAAAAATATAAAGTCACCTAGGCCAGAGTATCTTTATGTTTATCTATAGGCTAAGCCAACACATCCATAACAGGCTAAGCCAACACATCCATATCAGGCTAAGCCTACACATCCATATCAGGCTAAGCCTACACATCCATATCAGGCTAAGCCTACACATCCATATCAGGCTAAGCCTACACATCCATATCAGGCTAAGCCTACACATCCATATCAGGCTAAGCCTACACATCCATATCAGGCTAAGCCTACGCATCCATATCAGACTAAGCCAACACATCCGTATCAGGCTAAGCCTACACATCCATATCAGACTAAGCCAACACATCCGTATCAGGCTAAGCCTACACATCCATATCAGACTTCTCCTTAATCCAACCGCTGTGTCAGATTTCAAAAAGACGTTACGGAAAAAGCACACCATGCAATAATCTGAGTACGGCGCTCAGATGACAAATCAAGCCAAGGAGATATCCGCCGTGTTGGAGTCAACAGAAGTCAGAAATATCATTGTAAATATTCACTTACCTTTGATGAGCTTCATCAGAATGCACCCCAGGAATCCCAGTTAAACAATAAATGTTTGATTTGTTCGATAAAGTTCATAATTTATGTCCAAATTCCTCCTTGTTGTTAGCGCGTTCAGCCCAGTAATCCATCTTCATGAGGCGCGAGCACTAGGTCCAGACAAAGTCCAAAAGTTCCGTTACAGTCCGTAGAAACATGTCAAACGAAGTATAGAATCAATCCTTAGGGTGTTTTTAACATAAATCTTCAATAATGTTCCAACCGGAGAATTCCTTTGTCTGTAGAAAAGCAATGGAACGGGAGCTAACTCTCTCGTGACCGCGCATCACGGGCTCGTGGCACTCTGCCAGACCACTGACTCAAAGAGCCCTTATGAGCCCCTCCTTTGCAGGAGAAGTCTCAAACAAGTTTCTAAAGACGGTTGACATCTAGTGGAAGCCTTAGGAAGTGCAATTTGACCCCATAGACACTGTGTTTTCGATAGGCCAAGCTTTGAAAAACTACAAACCTCAGATTTCCCACTTCCTGGTTGGATTCTTCTCAGGTTTTCGCCTGCCATATGAGTTCTGTTATACTCAGACATCAATCAAACAGTTTTAGAAACTGCAGAGTGTTTTCTATCCAAATCTACTAATAATATGCATATATTAGCAACTGGGTCTGAGTAGCAGGCACTTTACCCTGGGCACGCCTTTCATCCAAACGAGAAAATGCTGCCCCCTATGCCAAACAGGTTAACAACACTTTCTGATAAAAACTAGTTCATTGCATCCGCCATGGAGCCCAGTTTCATAATATGACCATATGTCCTAGCTGCCTGCCATAGATTTGAAGTAATCACGAAAAAAAAACAGGCCTTATTTTAGACCATTTTTCACCCTGCCAGCTCCTATTAGTTCTATTGAGCACCTTGGCACCAACTTGTCTTCCAAGCGTTCTAATCCCAGCCTATTGTTCTATGTCACAATGCCTGCTTTGCTATTGATGACAATGAGACCTGCCCACGTTGTTGGTAGTTCAAATAAAAAAAAAATAAAAAAATGACTCATGGAACTCTGAGGTCGTCCCATTGTTTCCTATAGGGGAAACATGTCTGTCTATTTCGCCAAATGTCTTGCAACGTGTGCATATTTAGATGTTTTCAAGTCGGACTCCATTTTAAAAATCAGGAGAATCTCCTCATTCTAATGATTTAACTCTGGGCAACGAGCTCGGTTGTCATCAAACGCTTAGCCCACAAATACTTTTTGTCCTTGGAACACTGAGCTCCCCCCATTGTTTTCCTATGGAGAGGCATGCCTGTCTATTTCGTCAAATACTTTAGACCAGAGCCATACGGCACCCTATTCCCTATATAGTGCACTACTTTAGACCAGAGCCATACGGCACCCTATTCCCTATATAGTGCACTACTTTAGACCAGAGCCATACGGCACCCTATTCCCTATATAGTGCAATACTTTAGATCAGAGCCCTATGGAACCATAACCCCTATATATATAATGCACAACTTTAGACCAGAGCCCTATGGAACCCTATACAGTGCACTACTTTAGACCAGAGCCCTATGGAACCCTAACCCCTATATATATAATGCACGACTTTAGACCAGAGCCCTATGGAACCCTATACAGTGCACTACTTTAGAGCAGAGTCCTGGGGGATGCCATTTGGGACAAAGCCTTACTATCTCTGGTAGCAGCCCACGTTACGCAATATTGCAGGTTCCCAGCATATTCACCATCAGCATTTCAGCGCTAAAATAAAACACTACCCCAAGCAGGACATTAGCTATGTGGTTTTATACGACACTGCTGTGAACATTACATAAAAACCTGCTGTTGTACACACACACACACACACACACACACACACACACACACACACACACACACACACACACACACACACACACACACACACACACACACACACACACACACACACACACACACACACACACACACACACACACACACACACACACACACACACACACACTTACTTACTTACTTACTTGGCCGGAAACATAGTTCTGAGTTACTAACCACAGATATTGATTAGGTATATAAAATTTAAAAAAAACATCCACATCTTCCTTCTGCTTTCTCCAAATGTAAAAAAGTTGAACACATGTTAACTCAACGTAGACCTAAGTGTGGAGTTCCTGTTCAGGTGCTGCTGAAGAGCACCAAATACAACAGCAAGAGAAGCAGCAAAATGAAGAGTTCCATTAGAGCGTTGACAACGTCACCCATGACGACAGATCAGACAACGAATAATAAAAATAAATAAATAAAAAGGAAACTAACTTTTCCCAGCGTAGACATGCATTCCTACCTCAGTCTCCATTTAGCTCTCAATGAAAGACGAGCTGTTGTTTGTGTCTCTGCCTGTTGTCTGTGTCTGTTTGAGGCACTTACTGGGCGGTGTCTGACAGAGATAGTCTAGTCACCGAGCGGTGTCTGACAGAGATAGTCTAGTCACTGAGAGGTGTCTGACAGAGATAGTCTAGTCACCGAGCGGTGTCTGACAGAGATAGTCTAGTCACTGAGAGGTGTCTGACAGAGATAGTCTAGTCACCGAGCGGTGTCTGACAGAGATAGTCTAGTCACTGAGAGGTGTCTGACAGAGATAGTCTAGTCACTGAGCGGTGTCACTGAGCGGTGTCTGACAGAGATAGTCTAGTCACTGAGAGGTGTCTGACAGAGATAGTCTAGTCACTGAGAGGTGTCTGACAGAGATATTCTAGTCACTGAGCGGTGTCTGACAGAGATAGTCTAGTCACTGAGAGGTGTCTGACAGAGATAGTCTAGTCACTGAGCGGTGTCTGACAGAGATAGTCTAGTCACTGAGCGGTGTCTGACAGAGATAGTCTAGTCACTGAGAGGTGTCTGACAGAGATAGTCTAGTCACTGAGCGGTGTCTGACAGAGATAGTCTAGTCACTGAGAGGTGTCTGACAGAGATAGTCTAGTCACCGAGCGGTGTCTGACAGAGATAGTCTAGTCACTGAGAGGTGTCTGACAGAGATAGTCTAGTCACCGAGCGGTGTCTGACAGAGATAGTCTAGTCACTGAGAGGTGTCTGACAGAGATAGTCTAGTCACTGAGCGGTGTCACTGAGCGGTGTCTGACAGAGATAGTCTAGTCACTGAGAGGTGTCTGACAGAGATAGTCTAGTCACTGAGAGGTGTCTGACAGAGATATTCTAGTCACTGAGCGGTGTCTGACAGAGATAGTCTAGTCACTGAGAGGTGTCTGACAGAGATAGTCTAGTCACTGAGCGGTGTCTGACAGAGATAGTCTAGTCACTGAGCGGTGTCTGACAGAGATAGTCTAGTCACTGAGAGGTGTCTGACAGAGATAGTCTAGTCACTGAGCGGTGTCTGACAGAGATAGTCTAGTCACTGAGAGGTGTCTGACAGAGATATTCTAGTCACTGAGCGGTGTCTGACAGAGATAGTCTAGTCACTGAGAGGTGTCTGACAGAGATAGTCTAGTCACCGAGCGGTGTCTGACAGAGATAGTCTAGTCACTGAGAGGTGTCTGACAGAGATAGTCTAGTCACCGAGCGGTGTCTGACAGAGATAGTCTAGTCACCGAGCGGTGTCTGACAGGGATAGTCTAGTCACTGAGCGGTGTCTGACAGAGATAGTCTAGTCACCGAGCGGTGTCTGACAGAGATAGTCTAGTCACTGAGAGGTGTCACCGAGCGGTGTCTGACAGAGATAGTCTAGTCACCGAGCGGTGTCTGACAGAGATAGTCTAGTCACTGAGCGGTGTCACTGAGCGGTGTCTGACAGAGATAGTCTAGTCACTGAGAGGTGTCTGACAGAGATAGTCTAGTCACTGAGCGGTGTCTGACAGAGATAGTCTAGTCACCGAGCGGTGTCTGACAGAGATAGTCTAGTCACCGAGCGGTGTCTGACAGAGATAGTCTAGTCACTGAGCGGTGTCTGACTGAGATAGTCTAGTCACTGGCCGGTGTCTGACTGATAGCCTGGTCCCTGGGCGGTGTCTGACTGATAGCCTGGGAGGTGTCTGACTGATAGCCTGGGAGGTGTCTGACTGATAGCCTGGTCCCTGGGTGGTGTCTGACTGATAGCCTGGGTGGTGTCTGACTGATAGCCTGGGAGGTGTCCGACTGATAGCCTGGGCGGTGTCCGACTGATAGCCTGGTAAGTGTCTGACTGATAGCCTGGTAAGTGTCTGAATGATAGCCTGGTATGTGTCTGACTGATAGCCTGGGGTGTGTCTGACTGATAGCCTGGTCCCTGGGGGGTGTCTGCCTGATAGCCTGGTCCCTGAGCAGTGTCTGACTGATAGCCTGGTAAGTGTCTGACTGATAGCCTGGTCCCTGGGGGGTGTCTGACTGATAGCCTGGTCCCTGGGGGGTGTCTGACTGATAACCTGGTCCCTGGGGGTGTCTGACTGATAGCCTGGTCCCTGGGGGTGTCTGACTGATAGCCTGGTCCCTGGGGGTGTCTGACTGATAGCCAGGTCCCTGGGGGTGTCTGACTGATAGCCAGGTCCCTGGGGGTGTCTGACTGATAGCCTGGTCCCTGGGGGGTGTCTGACTGATAGCCTAGTCCCTGGTGGGTGTCTGACTGATAGCCTGGTCCCTGGGGGGTGTCTGACTGATAGCCTGGTCCCTGGGGGGTGTCTGACTGATAGCCTGGTCCCTGGGGGGTGTCTGACTGATAGCCATGTCCCTTGGGGGTGTCTGACTGATAGCCTGGTCCCTGGGGGTGTCTGACTGATAGCCTGGTCCCTGGGGGGTGTCTGACTGATAGCCATGTCCCTGGGGGGTGTCTGACTGATAGCCTGGTCCCTGGGGGTGTCTGACTGATAGCCATGTCCCTGGGGGTGTCTGACTGATAGCCTGGTCCCTGGGGGGTGTCTGACTGATAGCCTGGTCCCTGGGGGGTGTCTGACTGATAGCCTGGTCCCTGGGCAGTGTCTGACTGATAGCCTGGTCCCTGGGGGGTGTCTGACTGATAGCCTGGTCCCTGGGGGGTGTCTGACTGATAGCCTGGTCCCTGGGGGTGTCTGACTGATAGCCTGGTCCCTGGGGGTGTCTGACTGATAGCCTGGTCCCTGGGCAGTGTCTGACTGATAGCCTGGTCCCTGGGGGTGTCTGACTGATAGTCTGGTCCCTGGGGGTGTCTGACTGATAGCCTGGTCCCTGGGGGGTGTCTGACTGATAGCCTGGTCCCTGGGGGTGTCTGACTGATAGCCTGGTCCCTGGGGGTGTCTGACTGATAGCCTGGTCCCTGGGCAGTGTCTGACTGATAGCCTGGTCCCTGGGGGGTGTCTGACTGATAGCCTGGTCCCTGGGGGGTGTCTGACTGATAGCCTGGTCCCTGGGCAGTGTCTGACTGATAGCCTGGTCCCTGGGGGGTGTCTGACTGATAGCCTGGTCCTTGGGGGGTGTCTGACTGATAGCCTGGTCCCTGGGGGGTGTCTGACTGATAGCCTGGTCCGTGGGGGGTGTCTGACTGATAGCCTGGTCCCTGGGGGGTGTCTGACTGATAGCCTGGTCCCTGGGTGTGAAGACTGACTGACACACACAGTACGTCTTTCTCCAGAGGAAAGGGAGTGTTTCTGCTTCTCTATGCTGAGACACAAGAAGAGGAAGTGTATCAACCACCAACTTCCTGTGAAGGCACGTGCTGCACAAGTCGACTGTTTGAGTAACTTTTAAAATCTTTGTGAATGCACAAGTCCTGAACTCCTTCACACAAGTCGTTTTCTGTCAGCAACAATCTGACACACGATCCTCCGCTCCGCTACAAGACTAGCTGGTCGTGCATTATTTAACACGTCTCTCATCTCACCAGTAAACCTAGTAGACTAGAGGACAGGCGTATTAACACTGCATGAGACATGGGTAATGAAACACCACACTGTCCACAGCTACTACGGGTGACCCTGCCCTGACCAGGGGCCTCGTTTATCGAAGGTGTGTGCGTACAAAAAAAGAAGAAGACTAAACTGCTCGCCTTTACAGAATGGGTACAGTAGTGTTGGGATTAGGAGTAGAGGTCGACCGACTATGATTTTAGTATGGGTAGGCTACAGTACCCAAGAAAGCCGATACCGATAAAACAACAAAAAAGCCAATTCACACACACACACACACACACACACACACACACACACACACACACACACACACACACACACACACACACACACACACACACACACACACACACACACACACACACACACACACACACACACACACACACACACACACACACACACACACACACGTAATAAATGACAATTACAACTTAATATAATACATTCAATTGATTTAGTCACAAATAAATAATGAAACATGTTCAATTTGGTTTAAATAATGCAAAAACACAGTGTTGGAGAAGAAAGTAAAAGTGCATATATGTGCCATGTAAGAAAACTAACGTTTCAGTTCCTTGCTCAGAACATGAGAACATATGAAAGCTGGTGGTTCCTTTTCAAATCAAATCAAATCAAATGTATTTATATAGCCCTTCGTACATCAGCTGATATCTCAAAGTGCTGTACAGAAACCCAGCCTAAAACCCCAAACAGCAAACAATGCAGGTGTAAAAGCACAGGGATAGTCTAGTCACTGAGAGGTGTCTGACAGAGATAGTCTAGTCACTGAGAGGTGTCTGACAGAGATAGTCTAGTCACTGAGCGGTGTCACTGAGAGGTGTCTGACAGAGATAGTCTAGTCACTGAGAGGTGTCTGACAGAGATAGTCTAGTCACCGAGCGGTGTCTGACAGAGATATTCTAGTCACCGAGCGGTGTCTGACAGAGATATTCTAGTCACCGAGCGGTGTCTGACAGAGATAGTCTAGTCACCGAGCGGTGTCTGACAGAGATATTCTAGTCACTGAGAGGTGTCTGACAGAGATAGTCTAGTCACTGAGCGGTGTCTGACAGAGATAGTCTAGTCACTGAGCGGTGTCACTGAGCGGTGTCTGACAGAGATAGTCTAGTCACTGAGAGGTGTCTGACAGAGATAGTCTAGTCACTGAGCGGTGTCTGACAGAGATAGTCTAGTCACTGAGAGGTGTCTGACAGAGATAGTCTAGTCACTGAGAGGTGTCTGACAGAGATAGTCTAGTCACTGAGAGGTGTCTGACAGAGATAGTCTAGTCACTGAGAGGTGTCTGACAGAGATAGTCTAGTCACTGAGAGGTGTCTGACAGAGATAGTCTAGTCACCGAGCGGTGTCTGACAGAGATAGTCTAGTCACTGAGCGGTGTCTGACAGAGATAGTCTAGTCACTGAGAGGTGTCTGACAGAGATAGTCTAGTCACCGAGCGGTGTCTGACAGAGATAGTCTAGTCACTGAGAGGTGTCTGACAGAGATAGTCTAGTCACCGAGCGGTGTCTGACAGAGATAGTCTAGTCACTGAGCGGTGTCTGACAGAGATAGTCTAGTCACCGAGCGGTGTCTGACAGAGATAGTCTAGTCACTGAGCGGTGTCTGACAGAGATAGTCTAGTCACTGGCCGGTGTCTGACTGATAGCCTGGTCCCTGGGCGGTGTCTGACTGATAGCCTGGGAGGTGTCTGACTGATAGCCTGGGAGGTGTCTGACTGATAGCCTGGTCCCTGGGTGGTGTCTGACTGATAGCCTGGGTGGTGTCTGACTGATAGCCTGGGAGGTGTCCGACTGATAGCCTGGGCGGTGTCCGACTGATAGCCTGGTAAGTGTCTGACTGATAGCCTGGTAAGTGTCTGAATGATAGCCTGGTATGTGTCTGACTGATAGCCTGGGGTGTGTCTGACTGATAGCCTGGTCCCTGAGCAGTGTCTGACTGATAGCCTGGTAAGTGTCTGACTGATAGCCTGGTCCCTGGGGGGTGTCTGACTGATAGCCTGGTCCCTGGGGGGTGTCTGACTGATAACCTGGTCCCTGGGGGGTGTCTGACTGATAGCCTGGTCCCTGGGGGGGTGTCTGACTGATAGCCTGGTCCCGGGGGGTGTCTGACTGATAGCCAGGTCCCTGGGGGTGTCTGACTGATAGCCAGGTCCCTGGGGGTGTCTGACTGATAGCCTGGTCCCTGGGGGGTGTCTGACTGATAGCCTAGTCCCTGGTGGGTGTCTGACTGATAGCCTGGTCCCTGGGGGGTGTCTGACTGATAGCCTGGTCCCTGGGGGTGTCTGACTGATAGCCTGGTCCCTGGGGGTGTCTGACTGATAGCCATGTCCCTTGGGGTGTCTGACTGATAGCCTGGTCCCTGGGGGTGTCTGACTGATAGCCTGGTCCCTGGGGGTGTCTGACTGATAGCCATGTCCCTGGGGGGTGTCTGACTGATAGCCTGGTCCCTGGGGGTGTCTGACTGATAGCCATGTCCCTGGGGGTGTCTGACTGATAGCCTGGTCCCTGGGGGGTGTCTGACTGATAGCCTGGTCCCTGGGGGGTGTCTGACTGATAGCCTGGTCCCTGGGCAGTGTCTGACTGATAGCCTGGTCCCTGGGGGGTGTCTGACTGATAGCCTGGTCCCTGGGGGTGTCTGACTGATAGCCTGGTCCCTGGGGGTGTCTGATGACTGATAGCCTGGTCCCTGGGGGTGTCTGACTGATAGCCTGGTCCCTGGGCAGTGTCTGACTGATAGCCTGGTCCCTGGGGGTGTCTGACTGATAGTCTGGTCCCTGGGGGTGTCTGACTGATAGCCTGGTCCCTGGGGGTGTCTGACTGATAGCCTGGTCCCTGGGGGGTGTCTGACTGATAGCCTGGTCCCTGGGGGTGTCTGACTGATAGCCTGGTCCCTGGGCAGTGTCTGACTGATAGCCTGGTCCCTGGGGGTGTCTGACTGATAGCCTGGTCCCTGGGGGTGTCTGACTGATAGCCTGGTCCCTGGGCAGTGTCTGACTGATAGCCTGGTCCCTGGGGGTGTCTGACTGATAGCCTGGTCCTTGGGGGGTGTCTGACTGATAGCCTGGTCCCTGGGGGGTGTCTGACTGATAGCCTGGTCCGTGGGGGGTGTCTGACTGATAGCCTGGTCCCTGGGGGGTGTCTGACTGATAGCCTGGTCCCTGGGTGTGAAGACTGACTGACACACACAGTACGTCTTTCTCCAGAGGAAAGGGAGTGTTTCTGCTTCTCTATGCTGAGACACAAGAAGAGGAAGTGTATCAACCACCAACTTCCTGTGAAGGCACGTGCTGCACAAGTCGACTGTTTGAGTAACTTTTAAAATCTTTGTGAATGCACAAGTCCTGAACTCCTTCACACAAGTCGTTTTCTGTCAGCAACAATCTGACACACGATCCTCCGCTCCGCTACAAGACTAGCTGGTCGTGCATTATTTAACACGTCTCTCATCTCACCAGTAAACCTAGTAGACTAGAGGACAGGCGTATTAACACTGCATGAGACATGGGTAATGAAACACCACACTGTCCACAGCTACTACGGGTGACCCTGCCCTGACCAGGGGCCTCGTTTATCGAAGGTGTGTGCGTACAAAAAAAGAAGAAGACTAAACTGCTCGCCTTTACAGAATGGGTACAGTAGTGTTGGGATTAGGAGTAGAGGTCGACCGACTATGATTTTAGTATGGGTAGGCTACAGTACCCAAGAAAGCCGATACCGATAAAACAACAAAAAGCCAATTCACACACACACACACACACACACACACACACACACACACACACACACACACACACACACACACACACACACACACACACACACACACACACACACACACACACACACACACACACACACACACACACACACACACACACACACACACACACACACACACACGCGCGTAATAATGACAATTACAACTTAATATAATACATTCAATTGATTTAGTCACAAATAAATAATGAAACATGTTCAATTTGGTTTAAATAATGCAAAAACACAGTGTTGGAGAAGAAAGTAAAAGTGCATATATGTGCCATGTAAGAAAACTAACGTTTCAGTTCCTTGCTCAGAACATGAGAACATATGAAAGCTGGTGGTTCCTTTTCAAATCAAATCAAATGTATTTATATAGCCCTTCGTACATCAGCTGATATCTCAAAGTGCTGTACAGAAACCCAGCCTAAAACCCCAAACAGCAAGCAATGCAGGTGTAAAAGCACAGGGATAGTCTAGTCACTGAGAGGTGTCTGACAGAGATAGTCTAGTCACTGAGAGGTGTCTGACAGAGATAGTCTAGTCACTGAGAGGTGTCTGACAGAGATAGTCTAGTCACTGAGCGGTGTCACTGGGCGGTGTCTGACAGAGATAGTCTAGTCACCGAGCGGTGTCTGACAGAGATAGTCTAGTCACTGAGCGGTGTCTGACAGAGATAGTCTAGTCACTGAGAGGTGTCTGACAGAGATAGTCTAGTCACTGAGAGGTGTCTGACAGAGATAGTCTAGTCACTGAGCGGTGTCTGACAGAGATAGTCTAGTCACTGAGAGGTGTCTGACAGAGATAGTCTAGTCACTGAGAGGTGTCTGACAGAGATAGTCTAGTCACTGAGCGGTGTCTGACAGAGATAGTCTAGTCACTGAGAGGTGTCTGACAGAGATAGTCTAGTCACTGAGAGGTGTCTGACAGAGATAGTCTAGTCACTGAGAGGTGTCTGACAGAGATAGTCTAGTCACTGAGAGGTGTCTGACAGAGATAGTCTAGTCACTGAGCGGTGTCTGACAGAGATAGTCTAGTCACCGAGCGGTGTCTGACATGAGTCTTCAATATTCAAAGGTAAGAAGATTAGGTTGTAGTTATTATAGGAATTATAGGACTATTTCTCTCTATAGCATTTGTATTTCATTGACTATTGGATGTTCTTATAGGCACATTAGTATTGCCAGTGTAATAGTATAGCTTCCGTCCCTCTCCTCACCACTACCTGGGCTCGAACCAGGAACACAACGACAACTGTCACCTTGAAGCATCGTTACCCATCGCTCCACAAAAGCCGCGGCCCTTCCAGAGCAAGGGGAACAACTACTCCAAGTCTCAGAGCAAGGGGAACAACTACTGCAAGTCTCAGAGCAAGGGGAACAACTACTGCAAGTCTCAGAGCAAGGGGAACACCTACTGCAAGTCTCAGAGCAAGGGGAACAACTACTGCAAGTCTCAGAGCAAGGGGAACAACTACTGCAAGTCTCAGAGCAAAGGGAACAACTACTGCAAGTCTCAGAGCAAGGGGAACAACTACTCCAATTCTCAGAGCAAGGGGAACAACTACTCCAAGTCTCAGAGCAAGAGGAACCACTACTCCAAGTCTCAGAGCAAGGGGAACAACTACTCCAAGTCTCAGAGCAAGAGGAACCACTACTCCAAGTCTCAGAGAAAGGGGAGCAACTAGTGCAAGTCTCAGAGCAAAGGGAACAACTACTGCAAGTCTCAGAGCAAGGGGAACAACTACTCCAAGTCTCAGAGCAAGGGGAACAACTACTCCAATTCTCAGAGCAAGGGGAACAACTACTCCAAGTCTCAGAGCAAGAGGAACCACTACTCCAAGTCTCAGAGCAAGGGGAACAACTACTCCAAGTCTCAGAGCAAGGGGAACAACTACTCCAAGTCTCAGAGCAAGGGGAACAACTACTCTAAGTCTCAGAGCAAGGGGAACAACTACTGCAAGTCTCAGAGCAAGGGGAACAACTACTGCAAGTCTCAGAGCAAGGGGAACAACTACTGCAAGTCTCAGAGCAAAGGGAACAACTACTGCAAGTCTCAGAGCAAGGGGAACAACTACTCCAAGTCTCAGAGCTAGGGGAACAACTACTCCAATTCTCAGAGCAAGGGGAACAACTACTCCAAGTCTCAGAGCAAGAGGAACCACTACTCCAAGTCTCAGAGCAAGGGGAACAACTACTCCAAGTCTCAGAGCAAGAGGAACCACTACTCCAAGTCTCAGAGAAAGGGGAGCAACTAGTGCAAGTCTCAGAGCAAAGGGAACAACTACTGCAAGTCTCAGAGCAAGGGGAACAACTACTCCAAGTCTCAGAGCTAGGGGAACAACTACTCCAATTCTCAGAGCAAGGGGAACAACTACTCCAAGTCTCAGAGCAAGAGGAACCACTACTCCAAGTCTCAGAGCAAGGGGAACAACTACTCCAAGTCTCAGAGCAAGAGGAACCACTACTCCAAGTCTCAGAGAAAGGGGAGCAACTAGTGCAAGTCTCAGAGCAAAGGGAACAACTACTGCAAGTCTCAGAGCAAGGGGAACAACTACTCCAAGTCTCAGAGCAAGGGGAACAACTACTCCAATTCTCAGAGCAAGGGGAACAACTACTCCAAGTCTCAGAGCAAGAGGAACCACTACTCCAAGTCTCAGAGCAAGGGGAACAACTACTCCAAGTCTCAGAGCAAGGGGAACAACTACTCCAAGTCTCAGAGCAAGGGGAACAACTACTCCAAGTCTCAGAGCAAGGGGAACAACTACTCTAAGTCTCAGAGCAAGGGGAACAACTACTGCAAGTCTCAGAGCAAGGGGAACATCTACTGCAAGTCTCAGAGCAAGGGGAACAACTACTCCAAGTCTCAGAGCAAGGGGAACAACTACTCCAAGTCTCAGAGCAAGGGGAACAACTACTGCAAGTCTCAGAGCAAGGGGAACAACTATTCCAAGTCTCAGAGCAAGGGGAACAACTACTGCAAGTCTCAGAGCAAGGGGAACAACTACTCCAAGTCCCAGAGCAAGGGGAACAACTACTGCAAGTCTCAGAGCAAGGAAACAACTACTCTAAGTCTCAGAGCAAGGGGAACAACTACTGCAAGTCTCAGAGCAAGGGGAACATCTACTGCAAGTCTCAGAGCAAGGGGAACAACTACTCCAAGTCTCAGAGCAAGGGGAACAACTACTCCAAGTCTCAGAGCAAGGGGAACAACTACTGCAAGTCTCAGAGCAAGGGGAACAACTATTCCAAGTCTCAGAGCAAGGGGAACAACTACTGCAAGTCTCAGAGCAAGGGGAACAACTACTCCAAGTCCCAGAGCAAGGGGAACAACTACTCCAAGTCTCAGAGCAAGGGGAACAACTACTCCAAGTCTCAGAGCAAGGGGAACAACTACTCTAAGTCTCAGAGCAAGGGGAACAACTACTGCAAGTCTCAGAGCAAGGGGAACAACTACTGCAAGTCTCAGAGCAAGGGGAACAACTACTGCAAGTCTCAGAGCAAAGGGAACAACTACTGCAAGTCTCAGAGCAAGGGGAACAACTACTCCAAGTCTCAGAGCTAGGGGAACAACTACTCCAATTCTCAGAGCAAGGGGAACAACTACTCCAAGTCTCAGAGCAAGAGGAACCACTACTCCAAGTCTCAGAGCAAGGGGGAACAACTACTCCAAGTCTCAGAGCAAGAGGAACCACTACTCCAAGTCTCAGAGAAAGGGAGCAACTAGTGCAAGTCTCAGAGCAAAGGGAACAACTACTGCAAGTCTCAGAGCAAGGGGGAACAACTACTCCAAGTCTCAGAGCTAGGGAACAACTGCTCAATTCTCAGAGCAAGGGGAACAACTACTCCAAGTCTCAGAGCAAGAGGAACCACTACTCCAAGTCTCAGAGCAAGGGGAACAACTACTCCAAGTCTCAGAGCAAGAGGAACCACTACTCCAAGTCTCAGAGAAAGGGGAGCAACTAGTGCAAGTCTCAGAGCAAAGGGAACAACTACTGCAAGTCTCAGAGCAAGGGGAACAACTACTCCAAGTCTCAGAGCAAGGGGAACAACTACTCCAAGTCTCAGAGCAAGGGGAACAACTCATCTCAGAGCAAGTCTCAAGTCTCAGCAAGGGGAACAACTACTGCAAGTCTCAGAGCAAGAGGAACCACTACTCCAAGTCTCAGAGCAAGGGGAACAACTA
>NC_060184.1:4630895-4649235 GCF_021184085.1 Oncorhynchus gorbuscha
CTCAAGCCTCAAGTCTCTGGTAACCCAGGTAAGTCAAGCTAGCAATAAAACCAGATAAGACCACCTTACTGTACAAAAAAGGACTGAAGAGACACAGCCATTTTGTATATATTGTATTGTAATTTTCACTGTACTATGTATCAGACCTAGATATTGTGTGTATGTACTGATATGTAGGCTATAGTCTAATAATGTTCTGTACTATGTAGATATTATGTACTGATATGTAGGCTATAGTCTAATAATGTTCTGTACCATGTATTAGACCTAGATATTGTGTGTATGTACTGATACATAGGCTACAGTATGTGGCATTTTACATGTATGTATTTCAGTCCTCGACTAATAATGTTCTGTACTGTGTATCATGTCATGTTTCATGTGGACCCCAGGAAGAGCAGCTGATGCTTTTGCAGTGGCTAATGGGGATCCTAATAAAATACCAATACCAACCACAGCCTGAGAACCACAGCCTGAGAACCACCGCCCTGAGAACCACTGCCCTGAGAACCACCGCCTGAGAACCACCGCCTGAGAACCACCGCCCTGAGAACCACCGCCCTGAGAACCACCGCCTGAGAACCACAGCCTGAGAACCACAGCCTGAGAACCATGGAACTAACTGCATAACACACAGACACAATTCTAGCTACTTACAAGGTGCTGGCCTCTGCTTCGAATGATTCCTTTAGGTCCACCTTGCTTGAAGAGTCGTCTTCACAATTAGAAAACAGAAATGGATTCATATTAATTATCAAAACAACAACAACAAAACTCTGTTTTTTTATTGCTGCTCTTAGTAACAGTGAAAGCATTTTGAGCCTCATCCCTATAGAGAGCACGGGGTTGGTGGTTGGTGGTTGGTGGTTGGGTGGGTGGGACGAGCTCGAGGCTGGAGCGGAAATCACTGGAATGGTATCAAATACATCCAACACATGGTTTCAATGGTTCCCAGGTAATTTTTTAATGCCATTCCATTCGCTCCTGTTTCCAGCCATTATTATGAGTCGTCCAACCTCTCAGCAGCCTCCACTGGTAAGAGAGAGGTGTCTGTGTGGGATTGATTGATGTGTTAATTGATTGAGAGTCTTCACCACTGTAGAGAGAGAGGTGTCTGTGTCTGTGTGGGATTGATTGATGTGTTAATTGATTGAGAGTCTTCACCACTGTAGAGAGAGAGGTGTCTGTGTCTGTGTGGGATTGATTGATGTGTTAATTGATTGAGAGTCTTCACCACTGTAGAGAGAGAGGTGTCTGGTAGGGGTGGTGGCTCCGTCAAAGATGGCTCTGTCCAGGAAGTCTATAGTGGACTCCGTATAAACTATCTGAAACACCTGGCTGAGAAGGAGACACAGCTCCTCTGCTGCTGTCTGCAGACGACAGGAAACAGAGGTAAAGATCAACAAAGGGGAAATGGTTTGGGAACATAGCCAACAGTCTGAGAAAAGGTATTTGTGTGTTTTGTCGATAGCCAGCAGGAGGAGGCAATGTATTAGATACCTTGTTGTCTACAGCCAGTACTAGCAGACAGCAGACCTCTACCAGTACAGCCCCACTCTCAGACAGAGAGCTGAGGGTCTGGGACTTCGACAGGTCAGGACAGGTACTGGGACACGGGGACACACCTGCCTCCTGGGCTGGAGAAGCAGAGAGAAGCACACCATCATTACAATCATAATGATCAGCCTTCCTTTTGAAGATGGTTCCGTACGCATCTAGATACATGGGCTCTGATACAGGAACGATACACATCTAGATAGATGGGCTCTGATACAGGAACGATACACATCTAGATAGATGGGCTCTGATACAGGAACGATACGTATCTAGATAGATGGGCTCTGATACAGGAACGATACGTATCTAGATAGATGGGCTCTGATACAGGAACGATACGTATCTAGATAGATGGACTCTGATACAGGAACGATACGCATCTAGATAGATGGACTCTGATACAGGAACGATACGTATCTAGATAGATGGGCTCTGATACAGGAATGATACGTATCTAGATAAATGGACTCTGATACAGGAACGATACACATCTAGATAGATGGACTCTGATACAGGAACGATACGTATCTAGATAGATGGGCTCTGATACAGGAACGATACGTATCTAGATAGATGGACTCCTCCAACACAGGAACTAAATAAGTAAAGCCCTCTGTGTAAAAGGGGCTTAAGATGGCTGGCTACCCATTTAGAGCACCACCAGGTGCAGTGAGGTAAAGTAGGTAAAGTGGTTAGGTACCCATTTAGAGCACCACCAGGTGCAGTGAGGTAAAGTAGGTAAAGTGGTTAGGTACCCATTTAGAGCACCACCAGGTGCAGTGAGGTAAAGTAGGTAAAGTGGTTAGGTACCCATTTAGAGCACCACCAGGTGAAGTGAGGTAAAGTAGGTAAAGTGGTTAGGTACCCATTTAGAGCACCACCAGGTGCAGTGAGGTAAAGTGGTTAGGTACCCATTTAGAGCACCACCAGGTGCAGTGAGGTAAAGTAGGTAAAGTGGTTAGGTACCCATTTAGAGCACCACCAGGTGCAGTGAGGTAAAGTGGTTAGGTACCCATTTAGAGCACCACCAGGTGCAGTGAGGTAAAGTAGGTAAAGTGGTTAGGTACCCATTTAGAGCACCACCAGGTACAGTGAGGTAAAGTAGGTAAAGTGGTTAGGTACCCATTTAGAGCACCACCAGGTGAAGTGAGGTAAAGTAGGTAAAGTGGTTAGGTACCCATTTAGAGCACCACCAGGTGCAGTGAGGTAAAGTGGTTAGGTACCGATTTAGAGCACCACCAGGTACAGTGAGGTAAAACAGGTAGTAGAGCTGGACGATATGCACAAAAACCATATAGCAATAGATTGCCTGAATTGATACAATAACAATATTTATATATATATTTTAGGGGTAGATCAGCTGTAATATTGCAGATAGATTAAGGGTCCTATCAATATAATTCTTTGCATAATTTCCAATCCTCTATAATTAAAAAAATAAAAATAAAATGTCTATTATTTCCCCCTAACCTCTCCCCTAATTGGTGTAAACTACTTAGACTTCTACTTCAACAGGACATATAACAAGCACTGTACATTGTACCCTATTTTCCTTTAGTCCATCAACTACCCTCAACCCGGGGTGACAGGTAGCCTAGTGGTTAGAGAGTTGGACTAGTAACCGGAAGGTTGCAAGTTCAAACCCCCAAGCTGACAAAGTACAAATCTGTTGCTCTGCCCCTGAACAGGCAGTTAATCCACTGTTCCTAGACCAGTTAATCCACTGTTCCTAGACCAGTTAACCCACTGTTACTAGACCAGTTAATCCACTGTTCCTTGACCAGTTAATCCACTGTTCCTAGACCAGTTAACCCACTGTTCCTAGACCAGTTAACCCACTGTTCCTAGACCAGTTAACCCACTGTTCCTATACCAGTTAACCCACTGTTACTAGACCAGTTAACCCACTGTTCCTAGACCAGTTAACCCACTGTTCGTCATTGAAAATAAGAATTTATTCTTAACTGACTTGCCTCATTAAATAAAAGGTTAAAAAATAATATATATAAAAAAACAACCCTCCAATCCATCTCTGAAAACCCATCTTTTACTTGGCATATATTTCTCAAATGTGCTGTGATGTTTCACAAAATTTCTGCACCCTTCTATTGTCATAGTTTCTATAGATTCTAAATTAAAAAATAATGTTTACTAAGAGTATTATATTATTGATCGATTGACTACGGGTTTTCAAATCACCCAGCAGTGCTATTTGCAGAGTTAGTTTTCGGTAAATGTTGCGATTTTTCAACCATTCCCGAACCTACGACCAAGTTCCTTACCTTCATCCCCTTTCGACTTGCCTCCTCCATTTTTCGCAGTAACGCTGCATTGACTTGGTTGTAATTTTGGATAGAGCAGATGTTCCCATATATTTTAGATAGCTGCATGTGTGACATAACTCCACCAGTCCTATTTATCATATCATTAGCAAAAAGTAAAAAATTGAAACACTTTTCCAACATTTTTTGGGGGGGGAATCAATTAGTATATTTGAGTTTAACCATCTTTGTTCAGTCTTTTCTGGTGGATTAAACTGAAATTGCAAACAGCTTGTTTAAAAATATAACGATATATTCGAGATTATTTCACTTTCAAATAACCGGAAGTGAAAGGTTGTAATTTTGCTAAAGGGAAAAAGGCCATCTTGGAACACGGGGTGAGCTGTTCTTACTAATCTGCTGGAGAACCAGCTCGGATTTAAATATAATCACTTTTGTATGACTGAAGACTTTAGTGAGAGGTCCAATGATTTCATATTTAATCATTCATATTCATTGGTTAATTTTGTCTCGCTTTCCATTCCAAATAAAGTGGATAATTTTTTGCTCATATAATAAAAAAGAAAAAAAGAAGTTAGGTTAGGTGTAGGCAGAACCATACCTAAATACATGAACTGAGATATGACTAAAAAGTTAATTAGGGTTATTTCTCCACAAATAGGTGTTCTTTCCTTGTTAGCTGATCTATTTTACTTTCTATCAAAACGTAGTGCAGATCAATGATTTATTTCTGGATATGAATACAAAGTCTGTCAGACCATTTTATTGGTAAACTATATGCTAATGTAAACGTTTTTTTTTTTAGTGATTCAATATATACAAATTTACTTATCATAGTTTGGTTGTAATCAAGAGAGGTTAGAGAAATTATCAAGCATCTCTATGAGGCTGTGCAGGGAACCAGATTGGGGATCAAAAAGAAAACATGAGTCGTCGGATTTCTTGCCCCTTGATATTATTGTTAGATCTGATTTTAATAATAGCTACCATTTTCGATGCCCCTTAATAAATATGCTGATAATGGACAACCTTGTTTTACTCCTCTTGATAGTTTAATGCTTTGAGTAGTATCCATTATTTAAAATTTTACACCCATATATGGTTACTATACATAACCCATTGTATAAGAGATCCTCCTAAATTAATAGTTTATATATAAATTCTAGTCCTACTTTATCAAAGGCCTTTTCAAAATCAGCTATGAAAACCAGGCCTGGTTTCCCAGATTTTTCATAGTATTCTATTGTTTCCAGTCCAATATTATCTCCAATGTATCGTCAATTAAAGCATCCTGTCTGTTTAGGATGAATAATATCTGACAATACCTTTTTCATTCAACGCGCTATGCATTTTGCTATAGTTTTTCAAACTTCACATTTCTCTAGTATCATAATGAACAATATTAGCAAAATGCCTGCGATAAGTGATCAATTTGGTCATTTGTCAATCGTTTTTGGTTTATCAGATCCAGCTCTAGTAGGTAGATAGGTGGTTAGGTACCTGTGTGTTGAGCACCACCAGGTGTCGTGGGATAAGGTAGGTAAAGTGGTTAGGTACCTGTGTGTTGAACACCACCAGGTGTAGTGGGATAAGGTAGGTAAAGTGGTTAGGTACCTGTGTGTTGAGCACCACCAGGTGTCGTGGGATAAGGTAGGTAAAGTGGTTAGGTACCTGTGTGTTGAGCACCACCAGGTGTAGTGGGATAAGGTAGGTAAAGTGGTTAGGTACCTGTGTGTTGAGCACCACCAGGTGTCGTGGGATAAGGTAGGTAAAGTGGTTAGGTACCTGTGTGTTGAGCACCACCAGGTGTAGTGGGATAAGGTAGGTAAAGTGGTTAGGTACCTGTGTGTTGAGCACCACCAGGTGTAGTGGGATAAGGTAGGTAAAGTGGTTAGGTACCTGTGTGTTGAGCACCACCAGGTGTAGTGGGATAAGGTAGGTAAAGTGGCTAGGTACCTGTGTGTTGAGCACCACCAGGTGTAGTGGGATAAGGTAGGTAAAGTGGTTAGGTACCTGTGTGTTGAGCACCACCAGGTGTAGTGGGATAAGGTAGGTAAAGTGGTTAGGTACCTGTGTGTTGAGCACCACCAGATGCAGCGGGATAATAATATATGCCATTTAGCAGACGCTTTTATCCAAAGCGACTTACAGTCATGTGTGCATACATTCTACGTATGGGTGGTCCCGGGGATCGAACCCACTACCCTGGCGTTACAAGCGCCATGCTCTACCAACTGAGCTACAGAAGGACCACATAAGGTAGGTCAAGTGGCTAGGTACCTGTGTGTTGAGCACCACCAGGTGCAGCGGGATAAGGTAGGTAAAGTGGCTAGGTACCTGTGTGTTGAGCACCACCAGGTGTAGTGGGATAAGGTGTAGTGGTTAGGTACCTGTCTTGAGCACCACCAGGTGCAGCGGGATAAGGTAGGTAAAGTGGTTAGGTACCTGTGTGTTGAGCACCACCAGGTGTAGTGGGATAAGGTAGGTAAAGTGGCTAGGTACCTGTGTGTTGAGCACCACCAGGTGTAGTGGGATAAGGTAGGTAAAGTGGTGAGGTACCGGTCTTGAGCACCACCAGGTGAGCACCACCAGGTGCAGTGGGATAAGGTAGGTAAAGTGGCTAGGTACCTGTGTGTTGAGCACCACCAGGTGTAGTGGGATAAGGTGAAGTGGTTAGGTACCTGTCTTGAGCACCACCAGGTGCAGCGGGATACGGGTAGGAAAAGTGGCTAGGTACCTGTGTGTTGAGCACCACCAGGTGTAGTGGGATAAGGTAGGTAAAGTGGTTAGGTATCTGTGTTGAGCACCACCAGGTGTAGCGGGATAAGGTAGGTAAAGTGGTTCTTTAGGTACCTGTCTTGAGCACCACCAGGTGCAGTGGGATAAGGTAAAGTGGTTAGGTACCTGTCTTGAGCACCACCAGGTGCAGTGAGTCGTCTCGTATGTATGCCACGGCAGCGATGTCGTGGATGGGAACACGCAGTATGATATCCTCTCCATCCCGCCACACCAGCTTCACATTATAGGCCGACAGACTGACCACTGCATCCTGCTCCGAAGTAAGCTGACCCGCCAACTGGTGGGACTTCTAGGTAACCAGGAAATGACGTCACAGTTTCACTCATGTTGTTCCCATTGCAAAATACAAAATATCCCATGACTCTACCATTTATAATAATTTATAATTTAATAATAATAATAATTTAAGTTTAAAATGTAGTATTTTCTTTGTAACGTCGTGGCAAAGTGAAATATCAGAGGCTTTATTCAAAACGATTCAAAAAAGAAAGATAACCCATTTTTTTTTACCTGTGAATAAATCTAGACTTTTAAATTCTTTAGTTTAAATTCTTTAGTGAACTATATAAAGGATCCATTTGAGATGCAACTTACCCTGGCATTGTCAATGAGCTGTAGCACCTCTGTTCGACTGGAGGGGTTCAGGTATCCTGGTACTGATGTCAGCTGGCCCAAGTACTACAGAACACACAGGTCACAGTGGAACAGAGGATATAGTCACTTCATTATTAGGGGTTTTTCAGAAGCAGTGGGAAACCTGGGATGCGAAGCTATCGCCAACACTCTTAGCTCTTAGTCAGGTCCTCCTCCGTGCCCCGAGAGCCTTGACCTCTGACCTCTCACCTTGACTTCCTTCTCTACGTAGTCATTGAGCAGGATGTCAGGGTCGATGCGGTGGTCGGGGAGGGAGAGGGAGAAGGTGTGGAGGGCACGGCGTTCTGTAGTCTTCTCCTGAGCCTTTTTATCTCTACCCTTTTCTCCCTTCAGAAACACACGCTTGAAGGGAGACACGATACCCGGCTGCAGGGGGAGGTAGAGGGAGGGGGAGGTAGAAGGGGAGGTAGAGGGAGGGAGAGGTAGAGGGAGGGGGAGGTAGAGGGGAGGTAGAGTGAGGGAGATGTAGAGGGAGGTAGAGGGAGGGGGAGGTAGAAGGGGAGGTAGAGGGGGGAGAGGTAGAGGGAGGGAGAGGTAGAGGGAGGGGGAAGTAGAGGGTAGGTAGAGGGAGGGAGATGTAGAGGGAGGGGGAGGTAGAGGGGAGGTAGAGGGAGGGAGATGTAGAGGGAGGTAGAAGGAGAGGGAGGGAGAGAGTGAGAGGGGATGGAAAGAGAGGAGGTAGGGAGGGTAGAGAAATAGTGACAGGGGAAGGGAGGGGAGAGGTATCATATTAATTCACAGTAACAACAAAGTATCAAAAATATAAAGTCACCTAGGCCAGAGTATCTTTATGTTTATCTATAGGCTAAGCCAACACATCCATAACAGGCTAAGCCAACACATCCATATCAGGCTAAGCCTACACATCCATATCAGGCTAAGCCTACACATCCATATCAGGCTAAGCCTACACATCCATATCAGGCTAAGCCTACACATCCATATCAGGCTAAGCCTACACATCCATATCAGGCTAAGCCTACACATCCATATCAGACTAAGCCAACACATCCGTATCAGGCTAAGCCTACACATCCATATCAGACTAAGCCAACACATCCGTATCAGGCTAAGCCTACACATCCATATCAGACTTCTCCTTAATCCAACCGCTGTGTCAGATTTCAAAAAGACGTTACGGAAAAAGCACACCATGCAATAATCTGAGTACGGCGCTCAGATGACAAATCAAGCCAAGGAGATATCCGCCGTGTTGGAGTCAACAGAAGTCAGAAATATCATTGTAAATATTCACTTACCTTTGATGAGCTTCATCAGAATGCACCCCCAGGAATCCCAGTTAAACAATAAATGTTTGATTTGTTCGATAAAGTTCATAATTTATGTCCAAATTCCTCCTTGTTGTTAGCGCGTTCAGCCCAGTAATCCATCTTCATGAGGCGCGAGCACTAGGTCCAGACAAAGTCCAAAAGTTCCGTTACAGTCCGTAGAAACATGTCAAACGAAGTATAGAATCAATCCTTAGGGTGTTTTTAACATAAATCTTCAATAATGTTCCAACCGGAGAATTCCTTTGTCTGTAGAAAAGCAATGGAACGGGAGCTAACTCTCTCGTGACCGCGCATCACGGGCTCGTGGCACTCTGCCAGACCACTGACTCAAAGAGCCCTTATGAGCCCCTCCTTTGCAGGAGAAGTCTCAAACAAGTTTCTAAAGACGGTTGACATCTAGTGGAAGCCTTAGGAAGTGCAATTTGACCACATAGACACTGTGTTTTCGATAGGCCAAGCTTTGAAAAACTACAAACCTCAGATTTCCCACTTCCTGGTTGGATTCTTCTCAGGTTTTCGCCTGCCATATGAGTTCTGTTATACTCAGACATCAATCAAACAGTTTTAGAAACTGCAGAGTGTTTTCTATCCAAATCTACTAATAATATGCATATATTAGCAACTGGGTCTGAGTAGCAGGCACTTTACCCTGGGCACGCCTTTCATCCAAACGAGAAAATGCTGCCCCCTATGCCAAACAGGTTAACAACACTTTCTGATAAAAACTAGTTCATTGCATCCGCCATGGAGCCCAGTTTCATAATATGACCATATGTCCTAGCTGCCTGCCATAGTTTTGAAGTAATCACGAAAAAAAACAGGCCTTATTTTAGAGCATTTTTCACCCTGCCAGCTCCTATTAGTTCTATTGAGCACCTTGGCACCAACTTGTCTTCCAAGCGTTCTAATCCCAGCCTATTGTTCTATGTCACAATGCCTGCTTTGCTATTGATGACAATGAGACCTGCCCACGTTGTTGGTAGTTCAAATAAAAAATAAATAAAAAAATGACTCATGGAACTCTGAGGTCGTCCCATTGTTTCCTATAGGGGAAACATGTCTGTCTATTTCGCCAAATGTCTTGCAACGTGTGCATATTTAGATGTTTTCAAGTCGGACTCCATTTTAAAAATCAGGAGAATCTCCTCATTCTAATGATTTAACTCTGGGCAACGAGCTCGGTTGTCATCAAACGCTTAGCCCACAAATACTTTTTGCCCTTGGAACACTGAGCTCCCCCCATTGTTTTCCTATGGAGAGGCATGCCTGTCTATTTCGTCAAATACTTTAGACCAGAGCCATACGGCACCCTATTCCCTATATAGTGCACTACTTTAGACCAGAGCCATACGGCACCCTATTCCCTATATAGTGCACTACTTTAGACCAGAGCCATACGGCACCCTATTCCCTATATAGTGCAATACTTTAGATCAGAGCCCTATGGAACCATAACCCCTATATATATAATGCACAACTTTAGACCAGAGCCCTATGGAACCCTATACAGTGCACTACTTTAGACCAGAGCCCTATGGAACCCTAACCCCTATATATATAATGCACGACTTTAGACCAGAGCCCTATGGAACCCTAACCCCTATATATATAATGCACTACTTTAGACCAGAGCCCTATGGAACCCTATACAGTGCACTACTTTAGAGCAGAGTCCTGGGGGATGCCATTTGGGACAAAGCCTTACTATCTCTGGTAGCAGCCCACGTTACGCAATATTGCAGGTTCCCAGCATATTCACCATCAGCATTTCAGCGCTAAAATAAAACACTACCCCAAGCAGGACATTAGCTATGTGGTTTTATACGACACTGCTGTGAACATTACATAAAAACCTGCTGTTGTACACACACACACACACACACACACACACACACACACACACACACACACACACACACACACACACACACACACACACACACACACACACACACACACACACACACACACACACACACACACACACACACACACACACACACACACACACACACACACACACACACTTACTTACTTACTTACTTGGCCGGAAACATAGTTCTGAGTTACTAACCACAGATATTGATTAGGTATATAAAATTTTAAAAAACATCCACATCTTCCTTCTGCTTTCTCCAAATGTAAAAAGTTGAACACATGTTAACTCAACGTAGACCTAAGTGTGGAGTTCCTGTTCAGGTGCTGCTGAAGAGCACCAAATACAACAGCAAGAGAAGCAGCAAAATGAAGAGTTCCATTAGAGCGTTGACAACGTCACCCATGACGACAGATCAGACAACGAATAATAAAAATAAATAAATAAAAAGGAAACTAACTTTTCCCAGCGTAGACATGCATTCCTACCTCAGTCTCCATTTAGCTCTCAATGAAAGACGAGCTGTTGTTTGTGTCTCTGCCTGTTGTCTGTGTCTGTTTGAGGCACTTACTGGGCGGTGTCTGACAGAGATAGTCTAGTCACCGAGCGGTGTCTGACAGAGATAGTCTAGTCACTGAGAGGTGTCTGACAGAGATAGTCTAGTCACTGAGAGGTGTCTGACAGAGATAGTCTAGTCACTGAGAGGTGTCTGACAGAGATAGTCTAGTCACTGAGAGGTGTCTGACAGAGATAGTCTAGTCACTGAGAGGTGTCTGACAGAGATAGTCTAGTCACTGAGCGGTGTCTGACAGAGATAGTCTAGTCACTGAGAGGTGTCACTGAGCGGTGTCTGACAGAGATAGTCTAGTCACCGAGCGGTGTCTGACAGAGATAGTCTAGTCACTGAGCGGTGTCTGACAGAGATAGTCTAGTCACTGAGCGGTGTCTGACAGAGATAGTCTAGTCACTGGCCGGTGTCTGACTGATAGCCTGGTCCCTGGGCGGTGTCTGACTGATAGCCTGGGAGGTGTCTGACTGATAGCCTGGGAGGTGTCTGACTGATAGCCTGGTCCCTGGGTGGTGTCTGACTGATAGCCTGGTCCCTGGGGGGTGTCTGACTGATAGCCTGGTCCCTGGGCAGTGTCTGACTGATAGCCTGGTCCCTGGGGGGTGTCTGACTGATAGCCTGGTCCCTGGGGGGTGTCTGACTGATAGCCTGGTCCCTGGGGGTGTCTGACTGATAGCCTGGTCCCTGGGGGGTGTCTGACTGATAGCCTGGTCCCTGGGCAGTGTCTGACTGATAGCCTGGTCCCTGGGGGTGTCTGACTGATAGCCATGTCCCTGGGGGTGTCTGACTGATAGCCTGGTCCCTGGGGGTGTCTGACTGATAGCCTGGTCCCTGGGGGTGTCTGACTGATAGCCTGGTCCCTGGGCAGTGTCTGACTGATAGCCTGGTCCCTGGGGGTGTCTGACTGATAGCCTGGTCCCTGGGGGTGTCTGACTGATAGCCTGGTCCCTGTGGGGTGTCTGACTGATAGCCTGGTCCCTGGGGGTGTCTGACTGATAGCCTGGTCCCTGGGCAGTGTCTGACTGATAGCCTGGTCCCTGGGGGGTGTCTGACTGATAGTCTGGTCCCTGGGGGTGTCTGACTGATAGTCTGGTCCCTGGGGGTGTCTGACTGATAGCCTGGTCCTTGGGGGTGTCTGACTGATAGCCTGGTCCCTGGGGGTGTCTGACTGATAGCCTGGTCCCTGGGCAGTATCTGACTGATAGCCTGGTCCCTGGGGGTGTCTGACTGATAGCCTGGTCCCTGGGGGTGTCTGACTGATAGCCTGGTCCCTGGGCAGTGTCTGACTGATAGCCTGGTCCCTGGGGGTGTCTGACTGATAGCCTGGTCCTTGGGGGGTGTCTGACTGATAGCCTGGTCCCTGGGGGTGTCTGACTGATAGCCTGGTCCCTGGGGGGTGTCTGACTGATAGCCTGGTCCCTGGGCAGTGTCTGACTGATAGCCTGGTCCCTGGGCAGTGTCTGACTGATAGCCTGGTCCCTGGGGGGTGTCTGACTGATAGTCTGGTCCCTGGGGGGTGTCTGACTGATAGCCTGGTCCTTGGCGGGTGTCTGACTGATAGCCTGGTCCCTGGGGGTGTCTGACTGATAGCCTGGACCCTGGGGGGTGTCTGACTGATAGCCTGGTCCCTGGGCAGTGTCTGACTGATAGCCTGGTCCCTGGGGGGTGTCTGACTGATAGTCTGGTCCCTGGGGGTGTCTGACTGATAGCCTGGTCCCTGGGGGTGTCTGACTGATAGCCTGGTCCCTGGGGGTGTCTGACTGATAGCCTGGTCCCTGGGGGTGTCTGACTGATAGCCAGGTCCCTGGGGGTGTCTGACTGATAGTCTGGGTGGTGTCTGACTGATAGCCTGGTCCCTGGGGGTGTCTGACTGATAGCCTGGTCCCTGGGGGTGTCTGACTGATAGCCTGGTCCGTGGGGGTGTCTGACTGATAGCCTGGTCCCTGGGGGTGTCTGACTGATAGCCTGGTCCCTGGGTGTGAAGACTGACTGACACACACAGTACGTCTTTCTCCAGAGGAAAGGGAGTGTTTCTGCTTCTCTATGCTGAGACACAAGAAGAGGAAGTGTATCAACCACCAACTTCCTGTGAAGGCACGTGCTGCACAAGTCGACTGTTTGAGTAACTTTTTAAAATCTTTGTGAATGCACAAGTCCTGAACTCCTTCACACAAGTCGTTTTCTGTCAGCAACAATCTGACACACGATCCTCCGCTCCGCTACAAGACTAGCTGGTCGTGCATTATTTAACACGTCTCTCATCTCACC
This sequence comes from Oncorhynchus gorbuscha, assembly GCF_021184085.1. Lineage (NCBI taxonomy): Eukaryota > Metazoa > Chordata > Actinopteri > Salmoniformes > Salmonidae > Oncorhynchus > Oncorhynchus gorbuscha. The sequence continues at coordinate 4,644,192 of NC_060184.1, forward strand.
AGTAAACCTAGTAGACTAGAGGACAGGCGTATTAACACTGCATGAGACATGGGTAATGAAACACCACACTGTCCACAGCTACTACGGGTGACCCTGCCTCTGACCAGGGGCCTCGTTTATCGAAGGTGTGTGCGTACAAAAAGAAGAAGACTAAACTGCTCGCCTTTACAGAATGGGTACAGTAGTGTTGGGATTAGGAGTAGAGGTCGACCGACTATGATTTTAGTATGGGTAGGCTACAGTACCCAAGAAAGCCGATACCGATAAAACAACAAAAAGCCAATTCACTCACACACACACACACACACACACACACACACACACACACACACACACACACACACACACACACACACACACACACACACACACACACACACACACACACACACACACACACACACACACACACACACACACACACACACACGCGCGTAATAAATGACAATTACAACTTAATATAATACATTCAATTGATTTAGTCACAAATAAATAATGAAACATGTTCAATTTGGTTTAAATAATGCAAAAACACAGTGTTGGAGAAGAAAGTAAAAGTGCATATATGTGCCATGTAAGAAAACTAACGTTTCAGTTCCTTGCTCAGAACATGAGAACATATGAAAGCTGGTGGTTCCTTTTCAAATCAAATCAAATGTATTTATATAGCCCTTCGTACATCAGCTGATATCTCAAAGTGCTGTACAGAAACCCAGCCTAAAACCCCAAACAGCAAACAATGCAGGTGTAAAAGCACAGGGATAGTCTAGTCACCGAGCGGTGTCTGACAGAGATAGTCTAGTCACTGAGAGGTGTCTGACAGAGATAGTCTAGTCACTGAGAGGTGTCTGACAGAGATAGTCTAGTCACTGAGAGGTGTCTGACAGAGATAGTCTAGTCACTGAGCGGTGTCTGACAGAGATAGTCTAGTCACTGAGCGGTGTCTGACAGAGATAGTCTAGTCACTGAGAGGTGTCACTGAGCGGTGTCTGACAGAGATAGTCTAGTCACCGAGCGGTGTCTGACAGAGATAGTCTAGTCACTGAGCGGTGTCTGACAGAGATAGTCTAGTCACTGAGCGGTGTCTGACAGAGATAGTCTAGTCACTGAGAGGTGTCTGACAGAGATAGTCTAGTCACCGAGCGGTGTCTGACAGAGATAGTCTAGTCACCGAGCGGTGTCTGACATGAGATAGTCTAGTCACCGAGCGGTGTCTGACAGAGATAGTCTAGTCACCGAGCGGTGTCTGACATGAGTCTTCAATATTCAAAGGTAAGAAGATTAGGTTGTAGTTATTATAGGAATTATAGGACTATTTCTCTCTATAGCATTTGTATTTCATTGACTATTGGATGTTCTTATAGGCACATTAGTATTGCCAGTGTAATAGTATAGCTTCCGTCCCTCTCCTCACCACTACCTGGGCTCGAACCAGGAACACAACGACAACTGTCACCTTGAAGCATCATTACCCATCGCTCCACAAAAGCCGCGGCCCTTCCAGAGCAAGGGGAACAACTACTCCAAGTCTCAGAGCAAGGGGAACAACTACTGCAAGTCTCAGAGCAAGGGGAACAACTACTGCAAGTCTCAGAGCAAGGGGAACACCTACTGCAAGTCTCAGAGCAAGGGGAACAACTACTGCAAGTCTCAGAGCAAGGGGAACAACTACTGCAAGTCTCAGAGCAAAGGGAACAACTACTGCAAGTCTCAGAGCAAGGGGAACAACTACTCCAAGTCTCAGAGCTAGGGGAACAACTACTCCAATTCTCAGAGCAAGGGGAACAACTACTCCAAGTCTCAGAGCAAGAGGAACCACTACTCCAAGTCTCAGAGCAAGGGGAACAACTACTCCAAGTCTCAGAGCAAGAGGAACCACTACTCCAAGTCTCAGAGAAAGGGGAGCAACTAGTGCAAGTCTCAGAGCAAAGGGAACAACTACTGCAAGTCTCAGAGCAAGGGGAACAACTACTCCAAGTCTCAGAGCAAGGGGAACAACTACTCCAATTCTCAGAGCAAGGGGAACAACTACTCCAAGTCTCAGAGCAAGAGGAACCACTACTCCAAGTCTCAGAGCAAGGGGAACAACTACTCCAAGTCTCAGAGCAAGGGGAACAACTACTCCAAGTCTCAGAGAAAGGGGAGCAACTAGTGCAAGTCTCAGAGCAAAGGGAACAACTACTGCAAGTCTCAGAGCAAGGGGAACAACTACTCCAAGTCTCAGAGCAAGGGGAACAACTACTCCAATTCTCAGAGCAAGGGGAACAACTACTCCAAGTCTCAGAGCAAGAGGAACCACTACTCCAAGTCTCAGAGCAAGGGGAACAACTACTCCAAGTCTCAGAGCAAGGGGAACAACTACTCCAAGTCTCAGAGCAAGGGGAACAACTACTCTAAGTCTCAGAGCAAGGGGAACAACTACTGCAAGTCTCAGAGCAAGGGGAACATCTACTGCAAGTCTCAGAGCAAGGGGAACAACTACTCCAAGTCTCAGAGCAAGGGGAACAACTACTGCAAGTCTCAGAGCAAGGGGAACAACTACTCCAAGTCTCAGAGCAAGGGGAACAACTACTCCAAGTCTCAGAGCAAGGGAACAACTACTGCAAGTCTCAGAGCAAGGGGAACAACTACTCCAAGTCTCAGAGCAAGGGGAACAACTACTGCAAGTCTCAGAGCAAGGGGAACAACTACTGCAAGTCTCAGAGCAAGGGGAACAACTATTCCAAGTCTCAGAGCAAGGGGAACAACTACTGCAAGTCTCAGAGCAAGGGGAACAACTACTCAAAGTCCCAGAGCAAGGGGAACAACTACTGCAAGTCTCAGAGCAAGGAAACAACTACTCTAAGTCTCAGAGCAAGGGGAACAACTACTCCAAGTCCCAGAGCAAGGGGAACAACTACTGCAAGTCTCAGAGCAAGGAAACAACTACTCTAAGTCTCAGAGCAAGGGGAACCACTACTCCAAGTCTCAGAGAAAGGGGAACAACTAGTGCAAGTCTCAGAGCAAGGGGAACAACTACTGCAAGTCTCAGAGCAAGGGGAACAACTATTCCAAGTCTCAGAGCAAGGGGAACAACTACTCCAAGTCTCAGAGCAAGGGAAACAACTACTCTAAGTCTCAGAGCAAGGGGAACAACTATTCCAAGTCTCAGAGCAAGGGGAACAACTATTCCAAGTCTCAGAGCAAGGGGAACAACTACTGCAAGTCTCAGAGCAAGGGGAACAACTATTCCAAGTCTCAGAGCAAGGGGAACAACTACTGCAAGTCTCAGAGCAAGGGGAACAACTACCCCAAGTCTCAGAGCAAGGGGAACCACTACTGCAAGTCCCAGAGCAAGGGGAACAACTACTCCAAGTCTCAGAGCAAGGGGAACAACTACTCCAAGTCTCAGAGCAAGGGGAACAACTACTCCAAGTCTCAGAGCAAGGGGAACAACTACTCCAAGTCTCAGAGCAAGGGGAACAACTACTGCAAGTCTCAGAGAAAGGGGAACAACTAGTGCAAGTCTCAGAGCAAGGGGAACAACTACTGCAAGTCTCAGAGCAAGGGGAACAACTATTCCAAGTCTCAGAGCAAGGGGAACAACTACTCCAAGTCTCAGAGCAAGGGGAACAACTACTGCAAGTCTCAGAGCAAGGGGAACAACTATTCCAAGTCTCAGAGCAAGGGGAACAACTACTGCAAGTCTCAGAGCAAGGGGAACAACTACTCCAAGTCCCAGAGCAAGGGGAACAACTACTGCAAGTCTCAGAGCAAGGGGAACAACTACTCCAAGTCCCAGAGCAAGGGGAACAACTACTGCAAGTCTCAGAGTAAGGAAACAACTACTCTAAGTCTCAGAGCAAGGGGAACCACTACTCCAAGTCTCAGAGAAAGGGGAACAACTAGTGCAAGTCTCAGAGCAAGGGGAACAACTACTGCAAGTCTCAGAGCAAGGGGAACAACTATTCCAAGTCTCAGAGCAAGGGGAACAACTATTCCAAGTCTCAGAGCAAGGGAAACAACTACTCTAAGTCTCAGAGCAAGGGGAACAACTATTCCAAGTCTCAGAGCAAGGGGAACAACTATTCCAAGTCTCAGAGCAAGGGGAACAACTACTGCAAGTCTCAGAGCAAGGGGAACAACTATTCCAAGTCTCAGAGCAAGGGGAACAACTACTGCAAGTCTCAGAGCAAGGGGAACAACTACCCCAAGTCTCAGAGCAAGGGGAACCACTACTGCAAGTCCCAGAGCAAGGGGAACAACTACTGCAAGTCTCAGAGCAAGGAAACAACTACTCTAAGTCTCAGAGAAAGGGGAACAACTATTCCAATTCTCAGAGCAAGGGGAACAACTACTCCAAGTCTCAGAGCAAGGGGAACAACTACTCTAAGTCTCAGAGCAAGGGGAACAACTATTCCAAGTCTCAGAGCAAGGGGAACAACTACTGCAAGTCTCAGAGCAAGGGGAACAACTACTCCAAGTCTCAGAGCAAGGGGAACAACTACTCCAAGTCTCAGAGCAAGGGGAACAACTACTCCAAGTCTCAGAGCAAGGGGAACAACTACTGCAAGTCTCAGAGCAAGGGGAACAACTACTCCAAGTCTCAGAGCAAGGGGAACCACTACTGCAAGTCCCAGAGCAAGGGGAACAACTACTGCAAGTCTCAGAGCAAGGAAACAACTACTCTAAGTCTCAGAGAAAGGGGAACAACTATTCCAATTCTCAGAGCAAGGGGAACAACTACTCCAAGTCTCAGAGCAAGGGGAACAACTACTCTAAGTCTCAGAGCAAGGGGAACAACTATTCCAAGTCTCAGAGCAAGGGGAGACAACTACTCCAAGTCTCCAGAGCAAGGGAACAACTACTCCAAGTCTCAGAGCAAGGGGAACAACTACTCCAAGTCTCAGAGCAAGGGGAACAACTACTCCAAGTCTCAGAGCAAGGGGAACAACTACTGCAAGTCTCAGAGCAAGGGGAACAACTACTCCAAGTCCTCCAGAGCAAGGGAACAACTACTGCAAGTCTCAGAGCAAGGGGAACAACTACTCCAAGTCTCAGAGCA
>NC_060184.1:4649335-4655617 GCF_021184085.1 Oncorhynchus gorbuscha
CTAACCCTTTATTTAACCAGGTATTATATATATATAACCCTTTATTTAACCAGGTATTTATATATATATAACCCTATTTATTTAACCAGTATTATATATATGTAACCTTTTATTTAACCAGGTATTTATATATATAACCAGCTTTATTTAACCAGGTATTTATATATATAACCCTAACCCTGTTATTTAACCAGGTATTTATATATATAAACCCTTTATTTAACCAGGTATTTTTATATATATATATATAACTCTAACTCCTTTATTTAACCAGGTATTTATATATATAACCCTAACCCTTTATTTAACCAGGTATTTATATATATAACCCCAACCTTCTTTATTTTAACCAGGTATATATATAACCCTTTATTTAACCAGGTATATATATATACCTTTATTTAACCAGGTATGTATATATATATATATAACCCTAACCCTTTATTTAACCAGGTATTTATATATATAACCCTTTATTTAACCAGGTATTTATATATGTCTAACCTATTTATATATATAACATCCTTTATTTAACCAGGTATTTATATATATAACCCTAACCCTTTATTTAACCAGGTATTTATATATATAACCCTTTATTTAACCAGGTATTTATATATATAACCCTAACCCTTTATTTAACCAGGTATTTATATATATAACCCTTTATTTAACCAGGTATTTATATATATAACCCTTTATTTATACCAGGTATTATATATATAACCCTAACCCTTTATTTAACCATGTATTTATATATATAACCCTTTATTTAACCAGGTATTTATATATATAACCCTTTATTTAACCAGGTATTTATATATATAACCCTTTATTTAACCAGGTAGGCAAGTTGAGAACAAGTTCTCATTTACAATTGCGACCTGACCAAGATAAAGCAAAGCAGTTCGACACAAACAACGACACAGAGTTACACATGGAGTAAAACAAACATACAGTCAATAATACAGTATAAACAAGTCTATATACAATGTGAGCAAATGAGGTGAGATAAGGGAGGTAAAGGCAAAAAAGGCCATGGTGGCAAAGTAAATACAAAATAGCAAGTAAAACACTGGAATGGTAGATTTGCAATGGAAGAATGTACAAAGTAGAAATAAAAATAATGGGGTGCAAAGGAGCAAAATAAATAAAATAAATACAGTAGGATAGGTAGTTGTTTGGGCTAAATTATAGGTGGGCTATGTACAGGTGCAGTAATCTGTAAGATGCTCTGACAGCTGGTGCTTAAAGCTAGTGAGGGAGATAAGTGTTTCCAGTTTCAGAGATTTTTGTAGTTCGTTCCAGTCATTGGCAGCAGAGAACTGGAAGGAGAGGCGGCCAAAGAAAGAATTGGTTTTGGGGGTGACCAGAGAGATATACCTGTGTGCTACAGGTGGGAGATGCTATGGTGACCAGCGAGCTGAGATAAGGGGGGTCTTGTAGATGACATGGAGCCAGTGGGTTTAGCGACGAGTATGAAGCGAGGGCCAGCCAACGAGAGCGTACAGGTCGCAATGGTAGGTAGTATATGGGGCTTTGGTGACAAAACGGATTGCACTGTGATAGACTGCATCCAATTTGTTGAGTAGGGTATTGGAGGCTATTTTGTAAATGACATCGCCAAAGTCGAGGATTGGTAGGATGGTCAGTTTTACAAGGGTATGTTTGGCAGCATGAGTGAAGGATGCTTTGTTGCGAAATAGGAAGCCAATTCTAGATTTAACTTTGGATTGGAGATGTTTTATATGGGTCTGGAAGGAGAGTAAACACACCCCTACTGTCAAACCTATAAACATACCCCTACTGCCAATAAACACACCCCTACTGCCAATAAACACACCCCTACTGCCAATAAACACACCCCTACTGCCAATCCTTCTCCTTGACAGCTGACACTATAAACACACCCCTACTGCCAATAAACACACCCCTACTGCCAATCCTTCTCCTTGACAGCTGACACTATAAACACACCCCTACTGCCAATAAACACACCCCTACTGCCAATAACCACACCCTACTGTCAATAAACACACCCCTACTGCCAATAAACACACCCCTACTGCCAATAAACACACCCCTACTGCCAATAAACACACCCCTACTGCCAATAAACACACCCCTACTGCCAATCCTTCTCCTTGACAGCTGACACTATAAACACACCCCTACTGCCAATAAACACACCCCTACTGCCAATCCTTCTCCTTGACAGCTGACACTATAAACACACCCCTACTGCCAATAAACACACCCCTACTGCCAATAACCACACCCCTACTGTCAATAAACACACCCCTACTGCCAATCCTCTCCTTGACAGCTGACACTATAAACACACCCCTACTGTCAATAAACACACCCCTACTGCCAATCCTCTCCTTGACAGCTGACACTATAAACACACCCCTACTGCCAATCCTTCTCTATGACAGCTGACACTATAAACACACCCCTACTGTCAATCCTATAAACACACCCTTACTGTCAAACCTATAACCACACCCCTACTGTCAATAAACACACCCCTACTGCCAATCCTTTAAACACACCCCTACTGTCAATCCTATAAACACACCCCTACTGTCAAACCTATAAACACACCCCTACTGCCAAACCTATAAACACACCCCTACTGCCAATCCTATAAACACACCCCTACTGCCAATCCTCTCCTTGACAGCTGACACTATAAACACACCCCTACTGTCAATCCTATAAACACACCCCTACTGCCAATAAACACACACCTACTGTCAAACCTATAACCACACCCCTACTGCCAATAAACACACCCCTACTGTCAAACCTATAACCACACCCCTACTGTCAATAAACACACACCTACTGCCAATCCTTCTCCTTGACAGCTGACACAATAAACACACCCCTACTGTCAATCCTATAAACACACCCCTACTGTCAATCCTATAAACACACCCCTACTGTCAATCCTATAAACACACCCCTACTGTCAAACCTATAAACACACCCCTACTGCCAAACCTATAAACACACCCCTACTGCCAATCCTATAAACACACCCCTACTGCCAATCCTCTCCCTGACAGCTGACACTATAAACACACCCCTACTGTCAATCCTCTCCTTGACAGCTGACGTTATAACCACACCCCTACTGTCAACCCTCTCCTTGACAGCTGACACTATAAACACACCCCTACTGTCAATCCTCTCCTTGACAGCTGACACTATAAACACACCCCTACTGTCAATCCTCTCCTTGACAGCTGACGTTATAACCACACCCCTACTGTCCATCCTCTCCTTGACAGCTGACACTATAAACACACCCCTACTGTCAATCCTCTCCTTGACAGCTGACACTATAAACACACCCCTACTGTCCATCCTCTCCTTGACAGCTGACGTTATAACCACACCCCTACTGTCCATCCTCTCCTTGACAGCTGACACTATAAACACACCCCTACTGTCCATCCTCTCCTTGACAGCTGACGTTATAACCACACCCCTACTGTCCATCCTCTCCTTGACAGCTGACACTATAAACACACCCCTACTGTCCATCCTCTCCTTGACAGCTGACGTTATAACCACACCCCTACTGTCAATCCTCTCCTTGACAGCTGACGTTATAACCACACCCCTACTGTCCATCCTCTCCTTGACACCCCTTCCTTTCAGATGAGAGAGAGAAAGAGAAGAACATCTGTGAGTGACCTGCTCAATGACAGTTGACACCAAGAACACTTTCCCCATTAAAAATCTGACTGCGATCACAGGAAACATACACCCAGAGTCAAAGTTTATATATATATATTTTTTACAGTAGACTTGGGCAATATCCAGATTGGCATACCTTTATAATGACCTTGTGCCATACCAGGATATTCAGTAATATTAATGTGTTTATTATTATATATATATCTTTTTTTATTTAACCTTTATTTAACTAGGCATTAACTAGGCAACTCAGTTAAGAACAAATTCTTATTTACAATGACGGCCTACACTGGCCAAACCCGACATTTTCTGCCTACTTTCTTCATGGGTCTTTGGGAACTCCCTATCACCGGATTGTGATACAGCCTGGATTCGAACCTGGGTGTCTGTAGTGACGCCTGAAGCACTGATGCAGTGCCTGACCGCCAAGGCTACATTCAGGATCTATCCTGTAGTACTGAAGTCAGGCCACAACCAATTTAAATTCCTAACACATATCATACAAAACTCTGATTCTGTGAAAAGATATGAAATGGATGAGGAACATCCACAAACTATTAAATACCATAATAATGTAAAAAATGATACTAAATGTAACAAACATAACACATACTAAATGTAACAAACATACTAAATGCAATAAACATAACACATACTAAATGTAACAAAACATACTAATGCACAACACACTAATAAAACAAAACATAAATACATACTAAATGTAACAAAACATACTAAATGTAACAAAACATACTAATAACAAAACATAGCCAAATGTAAACAACACATACTTTAACAAAATGTAACAAAAACATACATCAAATGTACTGAAACATATTGAATGTAACAACACATACTAAATGTAACAACACATAATTAAATGTAACAACACATACTAAATGTAACAACACACACAATGTAACAGCACATACTAAATGTAACAACACATTCTAAAATGTAACAACACATACTCAAAATGTAACAACACATACTAAATGTAACAACACATACTAAATGTAACAACACATGTCAAACAATAACACATACTAAATGTACAAACATAACACATACTAAATGTAACAAAACATACTAAATGTAACAAAACACAACACATACTAAATAAAACATACTAGAATGTAATAATATGATACTAAATGTAACAAAATATACTTAAATGTAACAAAACATACTAATGCAACAAACACATAATGTAACAAAACATACTAAATGTAACAACACATACTAAATGTAACAAAACATTTAAATGTAACAAAACATACTAAATGTAAAACACAACACATACTAAATGTAACAAACATACTAAATGTAAAAACACATACTAAATGTAACAAAACATACTAAATGTAACAAAACATACTAAATGTAACAAAACATAATTAAATGTAACAAAATGTAACAACACATACTAAATGTGTGGGAACAAAACATATTTAAATGTAACAAAACAACAACACATATTAAATGTAACAAAACACAACACATACTAAATGTAACACATACTAAATGGGTAACAAAATACAAAAGATACTAAAAATGTAACAAACACAACATATACTAAATGTAACAAAAACATACTAAATGTAACAAAAACACAACACATACTAAATGTAACAAAACATAATTAATGTAACAAAACATACTAAATGTAACAAAACACAACACATACTAAATGTAATTAAAACATAACACATACTAAATGTAACAAAACATACTAAATGTAACAAAACATAACACATACTAAATGTAACAAAACATACAACACATACTAAATGTAATAAAACATAACACAAAAAACAAGAAACATATACTAAATGTAACAAAACATAACACATACTAAAATGTAACAACACATACTGCTAAATAGAAAACATAACACATACTAAACAAGAACATATACTAATGTAATAATGATACAGCTGAATGTAATGAACATGATATTTGAAATCATAATAATGATAAATGTAACAAACATAACACATACTAATAAATAAGTTGATAACACATACTATATAACAAACATACTAAATGTAACAAAACATACTAAATGTAACAAAACATAATATTATACTAAATTGTAATAAACATAATTAAATGTAATAAACATAATAAATGCAATAACACATACTTAACAATAACACATCACAATGTAAATACATGATACTAAATAAACAAAACACAAACATACTAAATAAAAATAACACATACTAAATGTAACACATTAAATGTAACAAACATAACACATACTAAATGTACAAATACATGTAACACATACTAAATGTAACAACACATAACACATACTAAATGTAACAACACATAACACATTACTAAATGTAACAACATACTAAATGTAACAACACATTTAAATGTAACAACACATACTAAATAAAATAAATACATACTAAATGTAACAATAACACATACTAAATGTAACAACACATACTAAATGTAACAAAACATACTAAATGTAACATAACACATATTAAATGTAACAAACAACACATACTAAATGTAATAACACATACTAAATGTAACAACACATACTAAATGTAA
>NC_060184.1:4655717-4660717 GCF_021184085.1 Oncorhynchus gorbuscha
GTCAGACATGATGCATCTATAGACAGTCAGACATTATGCATCTATAGACAGTCAGTCATGATGAATCTATAGACAGTCAGACATGATGAATCTATAGACAGTCAGACATGATGAATCTATAGACAGTCAGACATGATGCATCTATAGACAGTCAGACATGATGCATCTATAGACAGTCAGACATGATGAATCTATAGACAGTCAGACATGACGAATCTATAGACAGTCAGACATGATGCATCTATAGACAGTCAGACATGATGCATCTATAGACAGTCAGACATGATGCATCTATAGACAGTCAGACATGATGCATCTATAGACAGTCAGACATTATGCATCTATAGACAGTCAGACATTATGCATCTATAGACAGTCAGACATGATGAATCTATAGACAGTCAGACATGATGCATCTATAGACAGTCAGACATTATGCATCTATAGACAGTCAGACATGATGAATCTATAGACAGTCAGACATGATGCATCTATAGACAGTCAGACATTATGCATCTATAGACAGTCAGTCATGATGAATCTATAGACAGTCAGACATGATGAATCTATAGACAGTCAGACATGATGCATCTATAGACAGTCAGACATGATGAATCTACTGTATAGACAGTCCAGACGCCGATGCATCAGCTAGACAGTCAGACATTATGCATCTATGGAACGGTCAGACATGATGCATCTATAGATGATCGTCAACATGATGCATCTATAGACAGTCGAACATGATGCAATCTACATGATGTATAGACAGTCCGAAGCATGATGAATCTACTGTATAGACAGTCAGACATGATGCATCTATAGACAGTCCCGGGCATGATGAATCTATAGACAGTCAGACATGATGCATCTATAGACAATCGAACATGATCAATAGACAGTCAGACATGATGCATCTATAGACAGTCAGACATGATGCATCTACTGTATAGACAGTCAGACATGATGAATCTATAGACAGTCAGAGCATGATGAATCTATAGACAGTCAGACATGATGAATCTATAGACAGTCAGACATGATAGATCTACTGTATAGACAGTCCATGATGCATCTATTCAGACATGATGCATCTATAGACATTCCAGACATGATGCATCTATAGACAGTTCAGACATGATGCATCTATGGACAGTCAGACATGATGCATCTGCTACTGTAGACAGTCAGACATGATGCATCTATGGACAGTCAGACATGATGCATCTATGAACGATCGAACATGATGCATCTATAGACAGTCAGACATTATGCATCTATAGACAGTCAGACATGATGAATCTATAGACAGTAAGACATGATGCATCTATAGACAGTCAGACATGATGCATCTATAGACAGTCAGACATGATGCATCTAGACAGTCCAGACATTATGAATCTATAGACAGTCAGACATGATGCATCTATAGACAGTCAGACATGATGCATCTATAGACAGTCAGACATGATGCATCTATAGACAGTAAGACATGATGCATCTATAGACAGTCAGACATGATGCATCTATAGATAGTCAGACATGATGCATCTATAGACAGTCAGACATGATGCATCTATAGACAGTCAGACATTATGCATCTATAGACAGTAAGACATGATGCATCTATAGACAGTCAGACATTATGCATCTATAGACAGTCAGACATGATGCATCTATAGACAGTCAGACATGATGCATCTATAGACAGTCAGACATGATGCATCTATAGACAGTCAGACATTATGCCATGACAGTCAACATGATGAATCTATAGACAGTCAGACTGTGATGCATCTATAGACAGTCGAGCATTATGCATCTATAGACAGTCCAGACATTATGCATCACATAGACAGTCAGACATGATGCATCTATAGACAGTCAGACATGATGCATCTATAGACAGTCAGACATTATGCATCTATAGACAGTCAGACATGATGAATCTATGACAATCAAATGATGAATCTATAGACAGTCAGACATGATGCATCTAGACAGTCAGACATGATGAATCTAGACGGTCAGACATGATGCATCTATAGACAGTCGAACATTATGCATCTATAGACAGTCAGACATGATGAATCTATAGACAGTCAACATGATGCATCTATAGACAGTCAGACATTATGCATCTATAGACAGTCAGTCATGATGAATCTATAGACAGTCGAACATGATGAATCTATAGACGGTCAGACATTATGCATCTATAGACAGTCAGACATGATGAATCTATAGACAGTCAGACATGATGAATCTATAGACAGTCGGAACATGATGCATCTAGACAGTCAGACATGATGCATCTATCGAACATGATGCATCTATAGACAGTCAGACATGATGCATCTATAGACAGTCGAACATTATGCATCTATAGACAGTCAGACATGATGAATCTATAGACAGTCAGACATTATGCATCTATAGACATTCAGACATGATGCATCTATAGACAGTCGAACATGATGCATCTATAGACAGTCAGACATGATGCATCTATAGACAGTCAGACATTGCAATACATCTATAGACAGTCAGACATGATGAATCTATAGACAGTCAGACATGATGCATCTATAGACAGTCAGACATTATGCATCTATAGACAGTCAGACATGATGAATCTATAGACAGTCAGACATGATGCATCTATAGACAGTCAGACATGATGCATCTATAGACAGTCAGACATGATGCACTCTATAGACAGTCAGACATGATGAATCTATAGACAGTCGGAGCATGATGAATCTATAGACAGTCAGACATGATGAATCTATAGACAGTCAGACATGATGCATCTATAGACAGTCAGACAGTCAGACATGATGCATCTATAGACAGAGACATGATGCATCTATAGACAGTCGAACATTATGCATCTATAGACAGTCAGACATGATGCATCTATAGACAGTCAGACATTATGCATCTATAGACAGTCAGACATTATGCATCTATAGACAGTCAGACATGATGAATCTATAGACAGTCAGACATGATGCATCTATAGACAGTCAGACATTATGCATCTATAGACAGTCAGACATGATGAATCTATAGACAGTCAGACATGATGCATCTAGTCAGACATTATGCATCTATAGACAGTCAGTCATGATGAATCTATAGACAGTCAGACATGATGAATCTATAGACAGTCAGACATGATGCATCTATAGACAGTCAGACATGACCATCATAGACAGTCAGACATGATGCATCTATAGACAGTCGAACTGGCGAATCTATAGACAGTCAGACATGATGCATCTATAGACAGTCAGGCATGATGCATCTGCTGACGGTCAGACATGATGCATCTATAGACAGATCGGAGCATTATGCATCTATAGACAGTCAGACATGATGCATCTATAGACAGTCAGACATTATGCATCTGAACAGTCAGACATGATGCATCTATAGACAGTCAGACATGATGAATCTATAGACAGTCAGACATGATAGATCTATAGACAGTCCAGACATTATGCATCTATAGACAGTCAGACATGATGAATCGAATCTATAGACAGTCAGACATGATGCATCTATAGACAGTCAGACATGATGCATCTATAGACAGTCGGAACATGATGCATCTATAGACAGTCAGACATGATGCATCTACTGTATGAACAGTCGAACATGATGAATGTATAGACAGTCAGACATGATGTCTATGGGTCCGGCATGATGCATCTATAGACAGTCGGAGCATGATGCATCTATGGACAGTCAGACATGATGAATCTATAGACAGTCAGACATGACGAATCTATAGACAGTCAGACATGATGCATCTATAGACGATCCGTCAGGACTGATGCATCTATAGACAGTCAACATGATGAATCTATAGACGGTCCCAGACATGATACCATCTATAGACAGTCGGCATGATGCATCTATAGACAGTCGAACATATGCATCTATAGACAGTCGAGCATTATGCATCTATAGACAGTCAGACATGATGAATCTATAGACAGTCAGACGCATTAATGCATCTATAGACAGTCAGACATTATGCATCTATAGACAGTCAGACATGATGAATCTATAGACAGTCAGACATGATGCATCTATAGACAGTCAGACATTATGCATCTATAGACAGTCAGTCATGATGAATCTATAGACAGTCAGACATGATGAATCTATAGACAGTCAACTATGATGCATCTATAGACAGTCAGTCATGATGAATCTATAGACAGTCAGACATGATGAATCTATAGACAGTCAGACATGATGAATCTATAGACAGTCGAACATTATGCATCTATGATCGGAGCATGATGAATCATATAGCAGTCAGACATGATGAATCTATAGACAGTCAGACATGACGAATCTATAGACAGTCAGACATGATGCATCTATAGACAGTCCAGACATGATGCATCTATAGACAGTCAGACATTATGCATCTATAGACAGTCAGACATGATGAATCTATAGACAGTCAGACATGATGAATCTATAGACAGTCAGACATTATGCATCTATAGACAGTCAGACATGATGAATCTATAGACAGTCAGACATGATGAATCTATAGACAGTCAGACATTATGCATCTATGGACAGTCATTTCCCTCCCAGCCCCCCCCTCCACAGGGATGAACCTTTCAGCTTCCCTCCCAGCCCCCCCCTCCACAGGGATGAACCTTTCAGCTTCCCTCCCAGCCCCTCCCCTCCACAGGGATGAACCTGTCAGCTTCCTCCCAGCCCCCCCCTCCACAGGGATGAACCTTTCAGCTTCCCTCCCAGCCCCCTCCCCCTCCACAGGGATGAACCTCACTTTCAACAACTCTTTAGACCCATTGGCAGACAGATGTGATTTAATAATAATAATATGTGGAGTTTAATAAAGCCTGACTTCAGAAATGACTAAAACATTAAAATGAGTGGTGTTTAAATTGTATTTATTTATTGATCAATATATATTTTCTGAAATAATTACATTTGATTTCATTGAT
>NC_060184.1:4665355-4667855 GCF_021184085.1 Oncorhynchus gorbuscha
GTCATTTCAGCCCCTTTCAGCTTCCCTCCCAGCCCCCTCCACAGGGATGAACCTTTCAGCTTCCCTCCCAGCCCCCCTCCACAGGGATGAACCTTTTCAGCTTCCCTCCCAGCCCCCCTCCACAGGGATGAACCTTTCAGCTTCCCTCCCAGCCCCCCTCCACAGGGATGAACCTTTCAGCTTCCCTCCCAGCCCCCCTCCACAGGGATGAACCTTTCAGCTTCCCTCCCAGCCCCCCCTCCATAGGGATGAACCTTTCAGCTTCCCTCCCAGCCCCCTCCACAGGGATGAACCTTTCAGCTTCCCTCCCAGCCCCCCTCCACAGGGGATGAACCTGTCAGCTTCCCTCCCAGCCCTCCCCTCCACAGGGATGAACCTGTCAGCTTCCCTCCAGCCCTCCCCCCTCCACAGGGATGAACCTGTCAGCTTCCCTCCCAGCCCCCCCTCCACAGGGATGAACCTGTCAGCTTCCCTCCCAGCCCCCCCTCCACAGGGATGAACCTGTCAGCTTCCCTCCCAGCCCCCTCCACAGGGATGAACCTGTCAGCTTCCCTCCCAGCCCCCCTCCACAGGGATGAACCTGTCAGCTTCCCTCCCAGCCCTCCCCCTCCACAGGGATGAACCTGTCAGCTTCCCTCCCAGCCCCCCTCCACAGGGATGAACCTGTCAGCTTCCCTCCCAGCCCTCCCCCTCCACAGGGATGAACCTCACTTTCAACAACTCTTTAGACCCATTGGCAGACAGATGTGATTTAATAATAATAATATGTGGAGTTTAATAAAGCCTGACTTCAGAAATGACTAAAACATTAAAATGAGTGGTGTTTAAATTGTATTTATTTATTGATCAATATATATTTTCTGAAATAATTACATTTGATTTCATTGATCTTAGTCTACACCTTGTGGCTCTTCTCTCATTTCAGCTTATGCCATAAATATCCTGCCAAATTAACATGAACTTGTAAGCCTGTATATGTCCTGCTCTCTAGCCATGTGTTCCAAGCCTTGTCAACCGTGGACTATAATTAGTTCCTCATATCAATATATTGGGGGGTTATCTAGAAACTCCCATCACTATCACACACACACACACACACACACACACACACACACACACACACACACACACACACACACACACACACACACACACACACACACACACACACACACACACACACACACACACACACACACACACACACACACACACACACACACACACACACACACACACACACACACACACAAGCAGATAGAGATGTAGGTGGGGGCAGACAGAGAGCTCAAGGGGTTAATAAATACACACACCCTGTGCGCCCAATGCAGCATTACATCATGCAGCCCTCTTCTTCCATATTTGGGGCTTTAAACAAAACACTAGGTGGCAACCACGTTTTGCAGAAGGAGAGACAGAGGGAGAGAGAGAGAGACAGAGAGAGAGAGAGAGAGAGAGACAGAGAGAGAGACAGAGAGAGAGAGAGAGACAGAGAGAGAGAGAGACAGAGAGAGACAGAGAGAGAGAGAGACAGAGAGAGAGAGAGACGGAGAGAGAGGGAGAGAGAGGGGAGAGAGAGAGAGAGAGAGAGGACAGAGAACGAGACAGAGGGGGGGGGATGAATTAAACCAGTCGTGGACGGTCGGCTCGTGGCATTCAGCCCTGCAGCTGGGGGAAGGAAGGAGAGGGAGAGCTGCTGCAGAATAACCGAAAACACTGGATGGTGAGGCTACGAAAGGCTCTAGTAGATAGATAGATTAATAGGTACGGGTATTGAATACACCAGAGTAGTGGTAGTAGCACACTAGCTGTAACCAGGCTACCTCTTCTCCTCTTCAACGGTACCACATTACAGACCGAGAGAGAAGATGGGTTATGTGTGTTACGCTGCGTCGCTGCTTGGACACAATCCGGGAACAGACCTGGAGACGCTGTCGCTCTGCCTCACAGCTTTTTTAGATGGCTCACACATCTGGCACTCGGAAAACAGGTGTCAGGAAGTGTCGTCACGAACCCCGGAAGCCGGAGGTGTGAGACGCTTCAGCGGAGAGCAAGATGGCAGCGAAATCCCGATGGTCGGGGGTCATCCGGGATTCGCCCAGCTGCACAACCTGGACGAGGTGGTGGGGACCGGCGAGGGCGACCCGAGGAAGGCAGCTCCTTTCACATCTGCCACTGCTGCAACACCTCGTCCTGTTACTGGGGCTGCCGGAGCGCCTGTCTGCATTACCTCCACGACAAGAGGAGAGGCGGGGAGGACAAGAGGGCGTGCGGAGAGGGGCGGCCGCCACGGGAAGAGCGCCTCTGGCTGGACTGTCTGTGGATCATCCTGGCCCTGTTCGTGTTCTTCTGGGACGTGGGGACGGACCTGGCGCTGGCCATCGACTACTACCACAAGCATGACTACCTCTGGTCCGGACTCACCCCTCTTCTTGGTGCTGGTGCCCTCGGTGCTGGTCCAGATCCTGAGCTTCAGGTGGTTCGTGCAGGATTACACCGG
>NC_060184.1:4672855-4677857 GCF_021184085.1 Oncorhynchus gorbuscha
AGCTAAATGCTTGTGTTTCTAGCTCCAACAGTACAGTAATACCTAGCTAAATGCTTGTGTTTCTAGTCCAACAGTAATACCTAGCTAAATGCTTGTGTTTCTAGCTCCAACAGTAATACCTAGTTAAATGCTTGTGTTTCTAGCTCCAACAGTAATACCTAGCTAAATGCTTGTGTTTCTAGCTCCAACAGTAATACCTAGTTAAATGCTTGTGTTTCTAGTCTCCAATAGTAATACCTAGCTAAACTTGTGTAGCTGCAACAGTAATACCTAGTTAAATGCTTGTGTTTCTTGCTCCAACAGTACAGTAATACCTAGCTAAATGCTTGTGTTTCTAGCTCCAACAGTACAGTAATACCTAGCTAAATGCTTGTGTTTCTAGTCCAACAGTACAGTAATACCTAGCTAAATGCTTGTGTTTCCAGCTCCAACAGTACAGCAATACCTAGCTAAATGCTTGTGTTTCTAGTCCAACAGTACAGTAATACCTAGCTAAATTCTTGTGTTTCTTGCTCCAACAGTACAGTAATACCTAGTTAAATGCTTGTGTTTCTAGCTCCAACAGTAATACCTAGCTAAATGCTTGTGTTTCTAGTCCAACAGTAATACCTAGCTAAATGCTTGTGTTTCTAGCTCCAACAGTACAGTAATACCTAGCTAAATGCTTGTGTTTCTAGCTCCAACAGTACAGTAATACCTAGCTAAATGCTTGTGTTTCTAGCTCCAACAGTAATACCTAGTTAAATGCTTGTGTTTCTAGCTCCAACAGTAATACCTAGCTAAATGCTTGTGTTTCTAGCTCCAACAGTACAGTAATACCTAGTTAAATGCTTGTGTTTCTAGTCCAACAGTACAGTAATACCTAGCTAAATGCTTGTGTTTCTAGTCCAACAGTACAGTAATACCTAGCTAAATGCTTGTGTTTCTAGCTCCAACAGTACAGTAATACCTAGTTAAAAGCTTGTATATCTAGCTCCAACAGTAATACCTTGTTAAATGCTTGTGTTTCTAGCTCCAACAGCAATACCTAGCTAAATGCTTGTGTTTCTAGTCCAACAGTAATACCTAGCTAAATGCTTGTGTTTCTAGCTCCAACAGTAATACCTAGTTAAATGCTTGTGTTTCTAGCTCCAAAGGTAATACCTAGTTAAATGCTTGTGTTTCTAGTCCAACAGTAATACCTCGCTAAATGCTTGTGTTTCTAACTCCAACAGTACAGTAATACCTAGCTAAATGCTTGTGTTTCTAGCTCCAACAGTACAGTAATACCTAGCTAAATGATTGTGTTTCTAGCTCCAACAGTAATACCTCGCTAAATGCTTGTGTTTCTAACTCCAACAGTACAGTAATACCTAGCTAAATGCTTGTGTTTCTAGCCCCAACAGTACAGTAATACCTAGCTAAATGCTTGTGTTTCTAGCTCCAACAGTAATACCTAGCTAAATGCTTGTGTTTCTAGCTCCAACAGTACAGTAATACCTAGCTAAATGCTTGTGTTCTTAGTCCAATAGTAATACATATCTAAATGCTTGTGTTTCTAGTCCAACAGTAATATCTAGCTAAATGCTTGTGTTTCTAGTCCAACAGTAATACCTAGCTAAATGCTTGTGTTTCTGTCTCCAACAGTACAGTAATACCTAGCTAAATGCTTGTGTTTCTAGTCCAACAGTACAGTAATACCTAGATAAATGCTTGTGTTTCTAGCTCCAACAGTACAGTAATACCTAGCTAAATGCTTGTGTTTCTAGCTCCAACAGTAATACCTAGCTAAATGCTTGTGTTTCTAGTCCAATAGTAATACCTAGCTAAATGCTTGTGTTCTAGTCCAAACAGTACAGCAATACCTAGCTAAATGCTTGTGTTTCTAGTCCAACATTACAGTAATACCTAGCTAAATGCTTGTGTTTCTAGTCCAACAGTAATACCTAGCTAAATGCTTGTGTTTAGTCCAACAGTACAGTACCTAGCTAAATGCTTGTGTTTCTAGCTCCAACAGTACAGTAATACCTAGCTAAATGCTTGTGTTTCCTATTCAACAGTAATACCTAGCTAAATGCTTGTGTTTCTAGTCCAACAGTAATACCGCTAAATGCTTGTGTTTCAGCTCCAACAGTAATACCTAGCTAAATGCTTGTGTTTCTAGCTCCAACAGTAATACCTAGTTAAATGCTTGTGTTTCTAGTCTAATAGTAATACCTAGCTAAATGCTTGTGCTTCTAGCTCCAACAGTAATACCTAGTTAAATGCTTGTGTTTCTTGGGTTCTAACAGTACAGTAATACCTAGCTAAATGCTTGTGTTTCTAGTCCAACAGTAATACCTAGCCAAATGCTTGTGTTTCTAGTCTAAACAGTACAATTATCTAGCTAAATGCTTGTGTTTCTAGCTCCAACAGTACAGTAATACCTAGCTAAATGCTTGTGTTTCTATTCAACATTACAGTAATACCTAGCTAAATGCTTGTGTTCTAGTCTAAACAGTAATACCTAGCTAAATGCTTGTGTTTCTAGTCCAACAGTACAGTAATACCTAGCTAAATGCTTGTGTTTCTAGCTCCAACAGTACAGTAATACCTAGCTAAATGCTTGTGTTTCTAGTCCAACAGTAATACCTAGCTAAATGCTTGTGTTTCTAGGCTCCAACAGTAATACCGCTAAATGCTTGTGTTTCTAGCTCCAACAGTAATACCTAGCTAAATGCTTGTGTTTCTAGCTCCAACAGTAATACCTAGTTAAATGCTTGTGTTTCTAGTCTAATAGTAATACCTAGCTAAATGCTTGTGCTTCTAGTCCAACAGTAATACCTAGTTAAATGCTTGTGTTTTGTTCCAAACAGCACAGTACCTAGCTAAATGCTTGTGCTTTCTAGCTCCAACAGTAATACCTAGCTAAATGCTTGTGTTTCTAGCTCCAACAGTACAGTAATACCTAGCTAAATGCTTGTGTTTCTAGTCCAACAGCACAGTACACCTAGCTAAATGCTGTGTTTCTAGCTCCAACAGTAATACCTAGCTAAATGCTTGTGTTTCTAGTCTGAACAGTAATACCTCGCTAAATGCTTGTGTTTCTAGCTCCACCAGTAATACCTAGCTAAATGCTTGTGTTTCTAGCTCCAACAGTAATACCTAGTTAAATGCTTGTGTTTCTAGCTCCAATAGTAATACCTAGCTAAATGCTTGTGCTTCTAGCTGCAACAGTAATACCTAGTTAAATGCTTGTGTTTCTTGCTCCAACAGTACAGTAATACCTAGCTAAATGCTTGTGTTTCTAGCTCCAACAGTACAGTAATACCTAGCTAAATGCTTGTGTTTCTAGCTCCAACAGTACAGTAATACCTAGCTAAATGCTTGTGTTTCCAGCTCCAACAGTACAGCAATACCTAGCTAAATGCTTGTGTTTCTAGCTCCAACAGTACAGTAATACCTAGCTAAATTCTTGTGTTTCTTGCTCCAACAGTACAGTAATACCTAGTTAAATGCTTGTGTTTCTAGCTCCAACAGTAATACCTAGCTAAATGCTTGTGTTTCTAGCTCCAACAGTAATACCTAGCTAAATGCTTGTGTTTCTAGCTCCAACAGTACAGTAATACCTAGCTAAATGCTTGTGTTTCTAGCTCCAACAGTACAGTAATACCTAGCTAAATGCTTGTGTTTCTAGCTCCAACAGTAATACCTAGTTAAATGCTTGTGTTTCTAGCTCCAACAGTAATACCTAGCTAAATGCTTGTGTTTCTAGCTCCAACAGTACAGTAATACCTAGTTAAATGCTTGTGTTTCTAGCTCCAACAGTACAGTAATACCTAGCTAAATGCTTGTGTTTCTAGCTCCAACAGTACAGTAATACCTAGCTAAATGCTTGTGTTTCTAGCTCCAACAGTACAGTAATACCTAGTTAAAAGCTTGTATATCTAGCTCCAACAGTAATACCTTGTTAAATGCTTGTGTTTCTAGCTCCAACAGCAATACCTAGCTAAATGCTTGTGTTTCTAGCTCCAACAGTAATACCTAGCTAAATGCTTGTGTTTCTAGCTCCAACAGTAATACCTAGTTAAATGCTTGTGTTTCTAGCTCCAAAGGTAATACCTAGTTAAATGCTTGTGTTTCTAGCTCCAACAGTAATACCTCGCTAAATGCTTGTGTTTCTAACTCCAACAGTACAGTAATACCTAGCTAAATGCTTGTGTTTCTAGCTCCAACAGTACAGTAATACCTAGCTAAATGATTGTGTTTCTAGCTCCAACAGTAATACCTCGCTAAATGCTTGTGTTTCTAACTCCAACAGTACAGTAATACCTAGCTAAATGCTTGTGTTTCTAGCCCCAACAGTACAGTAATACCTAGCTAAATGCTTGTGTTTCTAGCTCCAACAGTAATACCTAGCTAAATGCTTGTGTTTCTAGCTCCAACAGTACAGTAATACCTAGCTAAATGCTTGTGTTTCTAGCTCCAATAGTAATACATATCTAAATGCTTGTGTTTCTAGCTCCAACAGTAATATCTAGCTAAATGCTTGTGTTTCTAGCTCCAACAGTAATACCTAGCTAAATGCTTGTGTTTCTTGCTCCAACAGTACAGTAATACCTAGCTAAATGCTTGTGTTTCTAGCTCCAACAGTACAGTAATACCTAGATAAATGCTTGTGTTTCTAGCTCCAACAGTACAGTAATACCTAGCTAAATGCTTGTGTTTCTAGCTCCAACAGTAATACCTAGCTAAATGCTTGTGTTTCTAGCTCCAATAGTAATACCTAGCTAAATGCTTATGTTTCTAGCTCCAACAGTACAGTAATACCTAGCTAAATGCTTGTGTTTCTAGCTCCAACAGTACAGTAATACCTAGCTAAATGCTTGTGTTTCTAGCTCCAACAGTAATACCTAGCTAAATGCTTGTGT
This sequence comes from Oncorhynchus gorbuscha, assembly GCF_021184085.1. Lineage (NCBI taxonomy): Eukaryota > Metazoa > Chordata > Actinopteri > Salmoniformes > Salmonidae > Oncorhynchus > Oncorhynchus gorbuscha. The sequence continues at coordinate 4,677,745 of NC_060184.1, forward strand.
TTCTAGCTCCAACAGTACAGTAATACCTAGCTAAATGCTTGTGTTTCTAGCTCCAACAGTACAGTAATACCTAGCTAAATGCTTGTGTTTCTAGCTCCAACAGTAATACCTAG
>NC_060184.1:4677957-4681684 GCF_021184085.1 Oncorhynchus gorbuscha
CCCCAACCAATGAGGGCCTACAGCAGCACCTAGATCTGTCCCCAACCAAGGAGGGCCTACAGCAGCACCTAGATCTGTCACCAACCAATGAGGGCCTACAGCAGCACCTAGATCTGTCCCCAACCAATGAGGGCCTACAGCAGCACCTAGATCTGTCCCCAACGAAGGAGGGCCTACAGCAGCACCTAGATCTGTCCCCAACCAAGGAGGGCCTACAGCAGCACCTAGATCTGTCCCCAACCAAGGAGGGCCTACAGCAGCACCTAGATCTGTCCCCAACCAAGGAGGGCCTACAGCAGCACCTAGATCTGTCCCCAACCAATGAGGGCCTACAGCAGCACCTAGATCTTCTGCACAGTTTCTGCTAGACCTGGGCCCTGACAGTAAATCTCAGTAAGAACAAAATAATGGTGTTCCAAAAAAGGTCCAGTCGCCAGGACCACAAATACAAATTCCATCTAGACACCATTGCCCTAGAGCACACAAAAAACTATACATACCTTGGCCTAAACATCAGCACCACATGTAACTTCCACAAAACTGTGAACGATCTGAGAGACAAGGCAAGAAGGGCATTCTATGCCATCAAAAGGAACTTAAAATTCAACATACAAATTAGGATCTGGCTAAAAATACTTGAATCAGTCATAGAGCCCATTGCCCTTTATGGTTGTGAGGTGAGGTCTGCTCACCAACCAAGAATTCACAAAATGGGACAAGCACCAAATTGAGACTCTGCATGCAGAATTCTTCAAAAATATCCTCAGTGTACAATGTAAAACACCAAATAACGCACGCAGAGCAGAATTAGGCTGATACCCACTAATTATCAAAATCCAGAAAAGAGCCGTTAAATTCTACAACCATCTAAAAGGAAGCGATTCCCAAACCTTCCATAACAAAGCCATCACCTACAGAGAGATGAACCTGGAGAAGAGTCCCCTAAGCAAGCTGGTCCTGGGTCTCTGTTCACAAACACAAACACACCCTACAGAGCCCCAGGACAACAGCACAATTAGACCCAACCAAATCATGAGAAAACAAAAAGATAATTACTTAACACATTGGAAAGAATTAACAAAAAACAGAGCAAACTAGAATGCTATTTGGCCCTACACAGAGAGTACACAGCGGCAGAATACCTGACCACTGTGACTGACCCAAAATTAAGGAAAGCTTTGACTATGTACAGACTCAGTGAGCATAGCCTTGCTATTGAGAAAGGCCGCCGTAGGCAGACATGGCTCTCAAGAGAAGACAGGCTATGTGCTCACTGCCCACAAAATGAGGTGGAAACTGAGCTGCACTTCCTAACCTCCTGCCCAATGTATGACCATATCAGAGAGACATATTTCCCTCAGATTACACAGATCCACAAAGAATTCGAAAACAAATCCAATTTTGATAAACTCCCATATCTACTGGGTGAAATTCCACAGTGTGCCATCACAGCAGCAAGATTTGTGACCTGTTGCCACAAGAAAAGGGCAACCAGTGAAGAACAAACACCATTGTAAATACAACCCATATTTATGCTTATTTATTTTATCTTGTGTCCTTTAACCATTTGTACATTGTTAAAACACTGTATATATATAATATGACATTTGTAATGTCTTTATTGTTTTGAAACTTCTGTATGTATAATGTTTACTGTTAATTTGTATTGTTTATTTCACTTTATATATTCACTTTATATATTATCTACCTCACTTGCTTTGGCAATGTTAACACATGTTTCAGAGACACACACACACACACACACACACACACACACACACACACACACACACACACACACACATCACATCATCATCACACACACACACACATCATCACACATGGCACACACACACACACACACACACATAGGTACATACACACACACATGATACACATCATCATCACACACACATCACACACACATTATTACACACACACACATCACTACACACACACACACACACATCATCACACACACACACACACACACACACACACACACACACACACACACACACACACACACACACACACACCTACCCCATGGACAGGAGCCACAGGAGTCCCATTTAACACACTCTCCTCTCCATCCAGATGATTGTAGATGTTACGTAAAGATGTCCTCGTAAAGCAGTCCAGTTGAAAGTATGTTCTACCAGTCTCACAGTGGAAATTAAGCTCGGTTGATCTAATTCAAACATACACATCTGTTTAACAGGGGAGCGGAGTTGAACCCTCAGAGGTGAGAGAGAGGAGAGAGTGAGAGATCGTGAGAGAGAGCGTGGAACGAGACAGAGCGTGAGAGAGACTGTAAGAGAGAGAGAGAGAGAGCAGAGCTTGAGAGAGCGTGAGAGAGAGCGTGAACGAGACAGAGTGTGAGAGAGACTGTAAGAGAGAGAGAGAGAGAGAGAGAGAGAGAGAGACAGAGCTTGAGAGAGAGCGTGATGGAGAGCGTGAGAGAGAGGGAGAGAAATTGCCTTTATATTTGCATGCCTCGAGCGAACATCTATCATTATCATCTAGACGTCTGTAAGCTGTGAGGTGTGTGTGTGTGTGTGTGTGTGTGTGTGTGTAGTGTGTGTGTGTGTGTGTGTGTGTGTGTGTGTGTGTGTGTGTGTGTGTGTGTGTGTGTGTGTGTGTGTGTGTGTGTGTGTGTGTGTGTGTGTGTGTGTGTGTGTGTGTGTGTGTGTGTGTGTGCTGTCGCTCTGGGGACAAACGGGAAACACTACCACCACGCTTTCAAACGTTACCGCAGCAGCATCAAATGTTTCCTAAACGCTCGTCTCTCCCGGCGAGACTCCCTCCCTCACACAGACACGGTGAAGAATGAGGTAGCTGCTTGATTATTTAGTTATTTTGTTTTTCTCTCACTTTTGTTTTCCTGAACGCTCTTAGTTCTCTCTCTCTGTCGTCTTTATCCCCATGACATTACCAACCCCTCTGAGAAACTACCCTCTCTCCATCTCCTCCTAATACTGAACTACCTCCATCCCCTCTTCTCATACTGAACTACCCCCATCCCCCTCATCTCATACTGAACTACCCCATCCCCCTCATCTCATGCTAAACTACCTCCATCCCCCTCATCTTCTACTGATCTACCTCCCATCCCACCCCATCTCATACTAAACTACCTCCATCCCCCATCTTCTACTGAACTCACCTCCATCCCCTCATCTTCTACTGAACTACCCTCCATCCCCTCATCTCATACTGAACTACCCCCATCCCCTCATTTCATACTGAACTACCCCCATCCCACCCCATCTCATACTGAACTACCCCCACCCCCCTATCTTCTACTGGACTACCCCCTATCCCCTCATCTCATACTGAACTACCCCCATCCCCTCATCTCATACTGAACTACTCCCCATCCCTCATCTCATACTGAACTACCCCCATCCCCTCATCTCATACTGAACTACCTCCATCCCTCATCTCATACTGAACTACCTCCCATCCCCTCATCTCTATACTGAACTACCCTCTATCCCTCATCTTCTACTGAACTACCTCCTATCCCTCATTCTCATACTGAACTACTCTCATCCCTCATCTTTCTACTGAACTACTCCTATCTCTCATCTCATACTGAACTACCTCCATCCCTCATTCTCATACTGAACTACCTCTATCCCCTCATCTCATTCTAGAACTACACCCCATCCCCTCCATCTTCTACTGAGACTACCCCCATCCCACCCCATCTCATACTGAACTA